>NC_139604.1:78156248-78546248 GCF_964270895.1 Podarcis filfolensis
TTCTGCAGCACTGTGTGATTAAAAAGAACTCAACAAGAAAAATATATCCAGATTGGCATATTATTGTTTGTAGTTTCCCCTAAGAAGCCTATTTTTGAAATTTCTGCTAATAAAATGCAATTTTTGTATGAACTTTCCCCTAATGTGTGTGTGTGTGTGTGTGTGTGTGTGTGTGTGAGAGAGAGAGAGAGAGAGAGAGAGAGAGAGAGAGAGAGAGAGAGCGCTCTATTTTTTTCTTGTTGGATATCTGCACTGCAAAATCTGGAGAAATTTATGTTTGCATATTGGTTTGGAAAACATGAATTAGGTCGGTTCATATATAAAAAAAGTGAACTGAACACATTTCTCTGTCCTCCCTGCTTTAGAACCATAAGATTGCCTGGAACTAAAAAAGCATTTTAAAATTGGGATGTCAATACCTATTCTCAATGAGCCCTTGCCTTAGAAAAATGAAGTGGTCAACCCACTGGTTGTTCAGCTGCTTGCTTCCAGAATGAGGCCATTGTCAAAATTCACAGGGTTGCCATTTGCAGTTCGATTTATGAATTGTAACACATGGCTATGTTAAGAATTCTCACTGGGCACATATTTTATTTTATTACAATACAATATGCAGATTAAACAATCAACCGTAACATTCGACTCACAGACTGCATTGGCAAATCACTAATGTGTCTTGCATGGCCTAATCACAATCTAGGCTGGTATTAAAGACAGATCAGCAAGATTCTTCCAGCTATTAGCAATTTTCCCATATGTGAGCCAAAGGTGAACCTATAAACTTTCCAGTTTTCAAAAATCCTAAAGAGGGAGAACCTCCCCTTAATCCTGCAGGGTCCCCTCCCCCAAATTCCTTGTACCCTTAATGGAAATAAAGAGAACATTTACAATGGTTCAAATCCTTTTTTTTCTACCGAAGCATTTAAGATCCTGTATATCGCTATGATTTAATGATCAGCTGTGAATGAAGAATATTGTTCACTTAGCAGTTTTTTCTGTTCTAGAAATTGCTTGCTTAGCTTTTATTATCAATCAGCTCAATGAAAAAGCTACATACTAGTTAACTGAAAAGTATTTCTAAATATGAACGGCCAGATAGGTCAAATCTTGAAAGTTCATCTTGCCTGACTTCAGATTTGCACTGCATAGTAACTAACAGTAAGTTATGAAGTTTGCTGACAAATCTTTCAGAGGAGCTGGTGTTTCAAAATGTTTTATTTTGATTAACCAAGCTTATCTAAGTTTGGGGGCAATTTATCTTAATTGACAATACCAGCACTTAAGGAAACATCATTTCAGAGACCTGGTCTTGATCCAAAATAAATCAGAAGATTAGGTCAAAAGAGATCTTCTATCCTAAGTGGGAGAACTGGCAAGCTTAGAGCCAGTGGTATCTTTTTATGCATTTGATGTCAGAAAAAGTGTCAGATACAGTGGTACCTCGGGTTAAGAACTTAATTCGTTATGGAGGTCCGTTCTTAACCTGAAACTGTTCTTAACTTAAGGTATCACTTTAGCTAATGGGGCCTCCTGCTGCCGCTGCGCTGCCGCTGCACGATTTCTGTTCTCATCCTGAAGCAAAGTTCTTAACCTGAGGTACTATTTCCGGCTTAATGGAGTCTGTAACCTGAAGCGTCTGTAACCCGAGGTACCACAGTATGTCTATTTGAATTGTGACCCAACAACTGAATTCATCTGGGAACAAGGAAGTGTCAGAACAGGCACAGGGCTCAAATTCACCAGAGGCAACAAGGTGGATAATCTAAAGTAGGGATGGAGTTTTAATGGAATTTTGTGGTTTTGACTCACATTGCTTTACTCCCATGTGTTCCCAGACTGCACATCTGGTTTCCCCCATCCAGAACAAACCGAGTAACTTATTTCAGGTTGGATTTCCCACCGACCAAGACTTCTCCTATCTTGCCTGGATTAAGTATGCATTTCCTTGGACTGAGTTTTGTAATTGGGTGGTGTCTGAAAACCATCTAAGGCTGGTTAAGTATGAAAGATGGATTTCTGCTGCGTATACTCAGCAGCTTTCCCTGACGATAAAGGGGATTTGAGGGTTTAATAAATAAATAAATAACATGGAAACCCCACAAACCGGGTATGCAAGGGAAAGATGGAACAAGACATGATAAATGCTTTTATACACCTTGGGAAGCGAAAGCTCTGTTTACAGCCACTTGCAGCTCTCAGAACCAGGATCTGTCTCCAGCCTAAGCTAAACGGAGTGAAACAATGACAGCCAAACAAGTAAATTATGTGTGCACGCGCGCATGGAAACACACACACGGAGCCCACAGGCTAGGATTAAAACTGGAATCCATCTATTTCCAGCGAATTTGACAACCCTGAGCAATGAGTGTTTCCTTCACCTTTTTACAGACATGTGTGTTCTAAATATCTAAAGGCAATCTTTAATTGAATTGTAACCTTATCTCTTTAGCTTACTTCCGCAATCAGTAGCAGTCGGTACGAAAGCTCAGTCCCGATTTCAAGATAAAATAAGATATATCACAGCCCTCCTCTCGGCCCTGCATCCAGAAATCCCTCCTGACTCCTGCCATGTTTATCTACACCACCCTGGTGGTCTCCTCAGTGCTGGTGGCACAGGCAATGATAGCTCCCTGATGACTGCCAGGTCCACTCCTGTGTTCTCAGAGTGGGGCTACCAATAATTACATGTCTCTCCAAAGGCTCCAATATTCTCATGAGGCCTAGCATGCTGTTTGGAAAGAAAACAATGGTCATGGGATACTCGGTCCGACTGGGGTTTTCAGCAATACTTCACAATAACAATTAAAAATAATTAACCCTGCCCTCAAGAATAGCACATTCCAAATCAGTGTTCAGTCTCACTCACTGAAGGTCTTAACGAATACATCATAAAGTACAAAGATCAGGCCATATGAACCCAAAATGCCCTTGCATCTTGAAATCTGTCAGTGACACCTATTCTGACACCATATTGAGAATTTAGGGATTTGACTTATTTATTTTTTTAACAAGATGTAAGCATTGTTCATATGTTCATATATATATATCTCAGTGGTACCTCGGGTTACAAACACCTTGGGTTACAGACTCTGCTAACCCAGAAGTAGTACCTCAGGGTAAGAACTTTACCTCAGGATGAGAACAGAAATCACGCAGCAGCGGCGCGGTGGCAGCAGGAGGCCCCATTAGCTAAAGTGGTACCTCAGGTTAAGATCAGTTTCAGGTTAAGAACGGACCTCCGGAACGAATTAAGTTTGTAACCAGAGGTACCACTGTACCAACCCTCTAAATGATTTACATAAAATAATGTAAAATATCCATAAGAAAATACTGATAAACTCAACAGACTTTAAATATTAAGAAAACATCATAAAGTTATTGAAATATAAATTACACACACACACAATCTATATACTGTATCTATATCTAGATAGTTGGTAGACAGACAGACAGATAGATGATATAGTGTGTATTTATGGGTATATATAGCCATAAAGGGAATAATTCAGCGTGTGTGGCAATTGTTCCATCAGTGCAAGTTTTTCAACTTGGAATGATCCCCCTTCAACTCCCACTGTGCACTGTTCAAGGAGCTCTCTGAACCCCACCTCAATATATTTTGTGTGGTAGGGAGAAGAGGGGGTGAGCCCCCTGGCACTAGCAAAGGTCCTTGCATGGGCTTCCACTAGTGGGACTAGTTAGTTGAATCCCAACCAACAAAATTACATGTGTGGATAGGCTTGCATTATGGTAACTAGGGCTACTGTCTTTCACCCTCTCACTCAGGAATAAGCCTCATTGAAATCAGCGAGATGTGTTCTTAAGTAATATATGGTATAGGTGCCTTTGGTGAAGAAATCTATTTCCCCCCGCTTCCCCCAAATTATTACCCATAGCGGGACCAATGGACTGAATCTAGACAACTAGGTTGTACCAGAGTTTTCTTCTTCCATCTGGTCTCCTCTCTTCAGTCGGCAAACGAAAGGCTCTTCCCAACATCCCCTGCCAAAGTTGCTAGAGCATGGTTTGGACAAATAAGCAAGAAGAGTGATTTGGTTTAAAATGTTTAGTTTGGGTTTAAACAAGTTTGGGGACTGTTAGGATGAAATGTCCATGGTGTGCTTTCACCATATAGTCCGCAACTGGAAAAGGACTTCAGGACCATGGACCTGAATGGCAGCTGTGGGACGGGGGAAATGAATAGGAATTTTTAACGAGTTAAGATTAAAAGGAAGAAGCCTTTGAAGTTGACTTGAGCTCAGTTAAAAGTGAACTTTAGTTTAAAAACTAAATTAAAAAGAGGAGTTTTGTTGATTCATGAGAAATGCACGGAAAACTCCACGAATCGCCTATTAGTGCTATCTTTCATTTTCAAGTACAAGAAGGCAGTTTCTTTTTCGTGAGCCCACAGAAAAGCTTGCAAATTTACTCAGAACTTGCCCTCCTTTACCTGACAACAATGTTATACAATGTTAACACAGTTTTCAGAACAACAATTTACCTGTGTTAGATCCTTCTTTCCATCTCCATGTGAAAAACATTATAAAAGTAAATAGATTATAAAGGAGATGAGGAAGCCAGAAAATAGATATTCATAGACAGGTGAAACATGAAAGTGGTTTCCAATAGTATTGCTCAGCCATTCAGCTCAATCACATGACCTGGTGACCCAGCACTAACCTTTATTGACAAATAGGGTAGTGTAAGTAAGTCAAACTCAATTTTAAAGGCTAGTTTTCCCTCTGTCCTGCTTAGTTTGGCTCAGCCAGCAGTAGCCCCACTCCTGAACAGAGTCTGGAGTAGTGTTAATTTACACTAGTTTAACTTAGCCAGAGTAAGTTCCACCAGCTTCCTGTGGAACTTACTCTGGCTAATTTCAGATTGTCCTGTAAGTAAGTAATACTTTAGCTGTGATGAGTAACTCCAGTGGATTCCAAAGGGAGTAAATCTTGATTCTGATGGGAGTAAATCTTGACTCCTAGTCCTACCTAGTTTCTTTTGTGAGGTTCTCAGTTAGAATGTGAAAGACCCTCTTGGCCCTGTGTATTTTCACAGGAACATCCACTGTTGAGTTGACTGTGAAAGGAACTGTTAATAACCCTTTGGACATCTGAAGTCACTCATGTATAACTTCTGTACAGCATTGGATAAAAATAGATGCTAAACGATGAAATCTGGAGAGCAATGTTTTGGAAAATATGTTTTTATTTTTTGGCAAAGATGGGCCATCAGTGACTGTGAGAAATAAGTTTCAAAGTTGATTGGAACAAGCAACTTCTTGCAAAGTTGTGCAAGTTAGAAGCTATGGTTCTTGCAGATTAATCTCTGTGTGACAGGTTGCAATTATAGGGCTCAGAGTAATCGCTGTATTGTGCTTCCCCAATCTTTTGCCCATGAAAACCCAGAAAACTAAATGAACTTTATATTGGAAGCAGAATACTCCAATACCCTAACTACCACACCACATACACATACGCATACACATATCCCACCTTTAAGCTCAAATATATGTCAAGTAGCACAAAACCCAAGATAATTTATGGAGGCTGAAGAATGCTGCAAACAGAGGAGCAATCCAGAGTTCTGTCAGTGACACTGAAAGGAATGATTCTAAGCCTGTCTCCAACTCATGAGTAGCAAGGTGTTTTTAGACAGTGGCACATGAGGAAACAGGTCCACGTGGTGGCTTATGTGTTGAAACAAGTAAAAAGCTGTGGCTGCACCACAGTAGACTGACATGCTGCTAAATGGGTGGGGCTATTCTCTGAAAATGAGCTGTCATACTACCCACCCTAACTGTGAAAACCTGGCCAAGTGTGTTTCCCCAAGATCTACAAGAGCAAAGGGCCCTGGCACTGTAGCAGTGCTTCACTTGTTTTTGAATTTCTGAATGAGGATCCAAGTTGAAGTAGAAATCTTTTGGTTTCTCAGCATCTGTAGCAACAAATCATGATGACACATCGGAGCCAAAGGAACAAGAATGAACATGTGGCTGCTTCCATGGACACCACATTAATCTTCATGGTAAAATGGTTACAGCTGAGGGTAGATCTCCCCACCCGCAGAATGTTACCCTGTTCAAATAATCCACCACGCCGAGTTCCCTTTAATGTAGCATGTCAGGATACATATGGAGGATCCCATGGTAAAGTACTACAGAGACTTGGTTCTGCAGAAGATGTTTAGGTTTCGGCCAGGATTGAAAAACAAAGGATATACAGCTTCTCCACTAATCAAAACCACAGCTAATCTGCTATTCAGATGTGCCATTTGCAACTGTGCTGGAGCCCAGAAGCTGTAATGCATGTACAAGAAAAGCTTTCAGAGAAAACTTGTGGAAGAGGCATATCAGGAGTCCTCAGAGGGTCACGAACCAGTTTTGTGTGCTGTTTTACCCAAATCTCAGCTATTTCTTGGAAGGAGAGACTGACTGTGTGTGACATCATGGGTTTAGCTATTCCACTAGCTCTGCGCCTTGCCCTAGGAGCCTCTATTAAAAAGCTGCTGCTTTTGAGGACTTCTGGAGAGGCGATAATGTGTGTGATGTAGCCACCTTGAGGCATATGTGAAAAGTAAAGTAGTGTTAATTAAAGGAAAGTAAATCAATTTCTAAAGTAACATAAACATAAATGGCTGAGGTTTTCCCTGCCCCCTTAAGAAGTTGGTGCCTTGAAGAAAATGCTTGAGTGACATTGATGGGCCTGTTTCCTCCTTCAGACAGGCTTCAGCCATCTTTTTTCTTATACTCATTATCTACTGCAATGCCTCTCTATAGCCCAAGCCATAAAGTTCTGTCACTTGATTCAGGTCACTGCTAAGACAACCTGTATGTTTTGTCTCAACTGCAGAACACTAACTATGGTCCTGAAACAGATGCCTCAGTCCCTCTCCAAGGTGCTGATTCTGTTTTGCCTTGGACTTCTGACCTCCCTCTTACTTGAACCATCCCCTAGCCTCAGTGATGGGCCACTCCATGCATCAGGATACTAGGAGCACCTATTCTGTCATGCTTCCTCCCTTGGCACTTGTTTCTCCAAGTTGGCCATAACTTAAGGCAGCCAGATGAACTAGTTACTGTGTTTGAAAGTTCTCTGGGGAGGGGGCTGGGACATGTTATCACCGCTAGCAGCTTCACTGTAGTAGGGACTACTGGGGAAGACTTTGTTGCTACATTTAGCATCACTTAAGTTTGTTTATTTTGTTTTTTCTTGTCATGCGCATGAAGTTTCCAGGCTGAGGGAGTCAGCCTACTGTAGAATATTCTGGAAGAAATTAATGTTAGTGCTCCTTTTCTACATCAATTTTCTACATCTTAGAACAGTGATGGTTACTTCTGGTAACATGCTGTCCCAGTTTTCCTCCAATCAGCAGTAATATAACAAGACTATAGTACAACTTAGGTATAACACTAAATCCCTTATTTTCCTTGCTTTCTGAACCAAATAAATTGGATTGTTAAAGGTTTACTTTATGTTTAGTGCCTTTTCTCAGCCCTGATGAGAGAGTTCATAATAGGGGTGCACTAGATATCTTGGTTTCCATTAAAGCTGGAGAAAAATGGATGTTGGCAATAAATGACCAGAATGGAAATTGTGTTTGTATTTTATCAATATTTATATTGAAACAAGAAACAAGAAGCCGGTGGGTTTTTAAAAAAGATATTTGTATAAGTTAGGCAACACTGCTGAGGCCATCTTTTGAGTATTATACAACTAGGAGAGCTATGACCAGTAAGCCAGACAGGGGTGTTTGTGTTTGTGTGCGCGCGCGCGCGCGTTTACAAATTGGGCTATAATGTAATGCAGACAAACGTCGGCTCCCACGGCCAGTAAAGCGAGATGAACACCGCAACCCCAGAATCGTTCGCGACTGGACTTAACTGTCGGGGGTCCTTTACCTTTACCTTGTTTTTACAGCTGATAAATTATTCAGAGTTTATAGCACCTTATCAAAAATACAAAAAGATAAAATTTAAGCAAACCATTTTGTGGCTTTGTCAACCTGTCTGCAGTTTTTGATTTAGTGAATTGGGAGCATCTGTGGATAAGATTATTCCAGGCAGTATTTTGTAACTGGAATAATAAATATTAAACTCTTGCTCATATTTGGCTTATCAATGGAGGTTCTCATATAATCTAGAAGAGGATAATCAAGGATGAAGATATTGGGAAATGCTCATGATCTGTAATCAAAACCATTCTAACTCTCAGTTTTCTCTGTGGTGTTATTACCTACAGGTTAACCATGTACAATAGGAACACTCAGATCTTGTATTTTATCCTCTAAGGATAGCTGTGCCTCCATAATATGCCATCTGCTTCTCTTGAGTACAAATTTACAACAAACAACCCTGGAGCAACATTTGTGTCTATATATTAAGAGATGACAGAGTATGTTGACACTGCTTATTATATAATACCTATTATATAAAAATCTGAATTCCTTTTGTCCTGAAGTTGTTAGAGCTTTCTTCGCAGCTTAACTAAAGTTTGCTTCCTGTTATAATGTTCTGGTAATATTTAGACTAGACTACTGCAATGTGTTGTGCATGGGGCTGGCTGGCTTTGAAAGTGGCTTGGAAAGTTCACTATGTGTTCGGAACGTACCTGAAAGAGCTCAGTTGGATATTGGTCCATTTCTCAGGTGATGTTTACCTTTAAAGCCCTGCATGGCTTGGTATCTGTGTATTCCCACATCAACCTACCCATATCTGAGGTCATCCTTTGAGGTCCTTCTTTAGGTACCCCTGCAATCATGGGTGAGGAAGGTGAGGAGTTCAAAAAAATGATTTCTTTATTGTAGGTATGAATGTAGATCATTCTCCCCAAGAATAGTTGCCTGGCATCTGCATCAATGTCTTTTTGACATAAGCTGAAGACCTTGTGCATTTCCCCATGCATTGCAAGGTGATCTATTTAAATTCAGAAAGAGATAGCTAGCTAGCTAGCTAGCTAGCTAGCCATATCACTAAAAAGTAATCTGTAGAAAATCTTTATTTACATGTAAATTTATATGAAATGTGTTCAGTTTTGATCACCTGCACTAGTGAGCATCTGATTTAGTATGCTTCTTAATCAAACTGGACACATTTTGCTAAATCAGATCACAACTGCAGACAGATTTACAAGGTCCATGGGGTCACGAAGAGTCGGACACGACTAAGCAACTAAACAACAAGACCCATTTAACCAAATGGAAATTACTTTTAGGGAGCCATGTATAGGATTTTGTCTTATGTAATAATTACACCCAAAGAATTCTCTATCTTTATTTTAACAATTTATTGGCAATTTCCTTATCTTAATCTTCTGATGCATATAAACAATAAGCCTGAACTTGAAACTCTTGCTGGCACTTTTCTTTTATCTTAATCTTCTTTTATCTTAATCTTCTGATGATATAAACAATAAATGTGAACTTGAAACTATTTCCTATTGGGTTTTAGTGATTTGCTCCATGAGAACTGCTCCAACACACCTTTTACAGTCAGGGTGGGATTCTGGGTTGGCAATAAACAAAGGTCAGTCTTTATGAATCATGAATTTACATGTTTGGGGGTGGTTTTCTTTCTGAATAGTGCTTCTTCTATGAAATTTCCCTTTCCTGCATTAGTTGAGATTCCTGCGTTGCAGAAGGTGAACTAAATGACCTTTGGGGATCCCTTCTAACTCCATGATTCTGTGATTTAATATGGGACCCCAGATTCCAAGCTAAATAAGATGGCATTGCAATGCTTTGAAATGGTTCTCTGGGGTTGGACTGTAGTATAAATAGTAGTAATTGCAATAATCAATAAGCGGAAGAATCTGTCTTTACTGCTTTATATTCCAGATCTAATGTAGTGTTCTTCTGAAAATGAGTCAAGAGTTAAATCTGTGTTTGCTGAATCTCAACATTATGCTTTTCTACTATGCAAATAGGGAGAAGTAGCATTAATATCAGCCAGTGCATCTTCTGCCTTGCCTAGTAATAAATTCAAAATATGAGAATGGATGTTCTTTTCCACTTAAGTGAGACGTGATGCAAAACTTCCTCTAAAATTTTTGTTGTTTTTATGCAGGTCTTTACATCACAGTTGCCAAATGTCTTGAGAGAGACACTGTGGCATTTATGTTGCATAAGGAATGCGGAAGCCCTAGAAATCTTGCACAAAACCTGTTATTGGCCACATTTCCAACTCAAAGTTAAGGACAGGAAAACACTTAGAATGTCAACAGGCACCTGACACTTTGAGAAATGAACCCATCATAAACATTGCAGTACTTAGCCTGCTTACCTCTAAATAATTACATCTGCCTTGGTGAGAATACTCACCAAGTATTAAGTGGTGTCAAGGTTAGACCTGCAGTTTTTGAGTAGGTGTTCTAGTCAAATCTACAGTATAATTGTGATGGCTATCAATTCTGCTCTTCAGCATCCAATTCCATCGAGAAACTAGGCTTCCATTCGAGAAAGGTGGCCTATTTCCGGAATGTCTAACACTTACTAGCTTTCAAAAACCACTTTACTATATTTATCACTTTCCTGAAGTCAAGGAGATTCTAGGGAATAAAATATAACCTTTTAATAAAAGCGGGAGCAATTGCTTACAACTGCCAAATTGGAGAAATGGCTTCCAAGATGTGAAAAGGAGAGAGAGAGCATTTTGGCTTGGAAAGATTCATTATTAGACTTATTGAGCCCCACCTATCAAACCTGGCTTGTTATAAACTATGTTCAGGAGTCATAGAGTCATTACCAATGTTAAAAATGAAAGTTCAATCTAGCTGTTGATGGATCATAACCTCAATGTTTTGGCAGCGCTGTTTTGTTTACTTTTTTTCTCTATTATACTAACGTGTTTGTTCAGGTAATGGAATTTAGAGTTTTTCCGTCTTTTTAGATATTCACGCTCTTCCTGGCAAGGTCTGAACAGTTTTGCTATTCCTTATAATTATACCTAGAGGTAAAATAAATACTTTCCCACGGGTCCACTGTGGTAATTTGTCACTGTGGGTCTAGAGGCTTAGTTGCACAACAAGTATTTCTGCCGCAGTGTCTTTTCATTTTTGACAAATCTTAATGGCATGGGGACTTTGTGTCCATCAGGAATGATTAGCTTAAAGTCAGCATAGGGGAACACCATTGTAAGTTTTAGAAGATGGACTTATAAAGGAGGATCCATCTTGTATTATTAAAAGGTTGGCAAAACAGAACAAAGGTGGCTCTGGGTCCAAAAAAAATGGTGGGTGGAAAAGCACATCATATTATGCTAGGTCAGGAGTAGGTTGTCCTCAGTCATGCAAGGTCCATCTCCATGGGCCACCAACGTATTTAAAGTTTACAATGCTATAGTGCATATCCTGAATCTCTTAACAGTTGGCATAACTAACTGGTGTTTTGATTTTGAATGTGCACTCATTCTTAAGAAAATAAGGAATGTCTTGTTGGATAAAATTAAGGAAAAGATTGAATGGATTCTTTGCAAGAAACCCAGTAACCAACAAACACGTAGACCACCAGGAACTAGTCAGTGATCCACCAGGGAACAATTATCTATCTTCTGCCATCTACAGTACTTTAGGATTTTTCATCTTAGGCTAGAGGGATGGACAAGATGGCCCCCCAGATCCAAGCACCCCTGAAAGTGTGCATAAGAATGCATATATTAGTGAAAATAATAAACAGAATTCCTCATACAGGAGGCAAAATTGCATGCTAACATGTACATTGGAAGAAATTGTACTACAATGCTAATGGATTTTCAAGGGAATTTTTTAAAAACGGAAGCTGATAGGGATGTGTGGAGAACCAAACTTAAGTCTGGACAAATCAGAAACAGTGAGAAGTTGAAAGTGAGAGATTTTCCCATTCCTAACTCTGTAAATGCTCACTGGAAGGACAGATCGTGAAGCTGAAGCTGAAGCTCCAATACTTTGGCCACCTCATAAGAAGAGAAGACTCCCTGGAAAAGACCCTGATGTTGGGAAAGATTGAGGGCACAAGGAGAAGGGGACAACAGAGGACGAGATGGTTGGACAGTGTTCTCGAAGCCAAGAACATGAGTTTGACCAAACTGCGGGAGGCAGTGGAAGACGGGAGTGCCTGGCGTGCTCTGGTCCATGGGGTCATGAAGAGTCAGACACGACTAAACAACTAAACAACAACAAACTCTAAACAGAAACCCAAAGGTAAAGGGACATGGTGCTAAAGTACCCAACATCCTTAGGTTTTATCTAATGCTATTCACAGAAGGCTCTTTGATGCAGTAGAGCCTTCCATGAATGGATGGAGCATGAGGAAAATTTTGGCATATTTCCTTTCTCCTGCAGACTCCTGCACCTCACCCACACAGCCCCAAAGGGTACCCCAGCTCTCTTGAAGATATTGAGTTGGGCACCAGAGGCTGCACAGGAAAAGAGGAATCAGCAAAAATTTCCTTCCCTTCTTTCATTCATAGAAGCATCTGCTGAATCAATGAGCTTTCTGTGAATGGAAGGACACCATGGGTATATAACTCATGGAACTCACACCATACCTGGTAGATGAGTTAGAAAATAGTTTTTATTTGAACTGTCTGTGCTGACCCATTTTAGACTAACCACCACCACATTCTCACCAGTTTGAAAGGCTACCAGAAATTACCGATACTGCACCACTACTTCTTGTAAATAAATGTGGGAATGGGTTTGTTGTGAATACAGATGAGCCCTTATTTTGCTTCTCTGAAACCTACTCACCCTTCTTGCATATATTTCTGCTTTGAAATGCTTTCTAGCTGGCATTGGATGAATGTAATAATATAATGCTACAAGTACATGGTAGCTCTGCATTTTTTTTCTTACTGATGAACCAGGAGTCTCACAAGAGAGCCTGCCTTTAGATAATTTCCATCCCATGTTTTACAGACCTGAATTATTTATAGTTTGGATAAACATCTCTCTCCCCTTCACAAGGGAGGGAAGCTCAATGTTTAGTGTATGGGATGGGAGAAGGAGTTAGGAGAAGTTGTGGGTTCTTCTCTTCCCAGTTCTGTGGCTGATTTGCAAAGTGCCCTCTCACAAATATTTAGCTTTGTACAATGGAGGTCATGTTTCTAAAGAAGGCTAACTTCACACAACCACATTGGCAAGGTGACAGTGTGGTCTGCATACATCCCATTTAAAGCTGCCTCGGGAGCTTCTGCTAAGAGGCGGTCTATGAATCGATAGCTACGTAAATACACTTGCTGAAATGGATGCATGATTGCTCCAGCATGATGCTCCCAGCTTACTGGAGCAAGTGTGGCAACTTGTGATGATTGCAAAACATTTAAAACTGATTTTAATCTTGTATTTTTATATTGTTGTAACCTGCTCTGGGATGTTATGGTGAAAGGTGTATAAGAAACACAGCTCGTGGGGGAGTCTACCCAAACTTGCCTACATTTCGTATGTGACAAGACCACAAATATCGTACAATGATACGTAAATGTCAGCCACTTGTTGGAAATATGAAAATGATGTCATATATTGTCTGATCTGGCCCAGTAATGTAAACATTTAAAGTGATATTTCCAGTGTAAGAGAATCATAGAATTCGAAGGGACCATGAGGATCATATGTGTTCACTCATTGCTTTAAATATATGGGAATTTTATCTCACAATACACAAAAATTTAAATGCATTTTGATCAGGTTGAGTGGGGGTTGAACCCTGAGCTGCCCTGGGACAATCAGGAAGTGTGAAAGCTAAAGGATAGCTTAATATACTGCCCTATCTTCACTTACCTGGATGTATGCCCCATTATATTAAGTAGGACTTACTTCTGAGTAGACATAGGCTTGCCCTGCTAAATAGGATGGGAAGAGTGGATCTGGTCAACTCAAATTAGAATTCACAAATAAGCCTTTTGTACCTTCTGTCTGGAGAAGGAATGCTGTATTGCTAAAACACACAATACTGATATCTAAGCTATCACTTAGGTAAAGGTAAAGGTAAAGGGACCCCTGACCTTTAGGTCCAGTCGTGACCGACTCTGGGGTTGCGGTGCTCATCTCGCTTTAATGGCTGAGGGAGCTGGCGTACAGCTCCGGGTCATGTGGCCAGCATGACTAAGCCGCTTCTGGCGAACTGGAGCAGCGCATGGAAAAGCTATCACTTACTGACCTCTTATTGACCTAGAAGGCTATGATAGCCTGATCCTCTGTGCTTTCAGATGGCATTCAGTTTCCTTGAATTGACTGAAGCTTACTCCTAAATAATGTGCACATGAATTGGCAAACCATTCTGCTGCTTTTCTGCAATGAGTCTTAGTTACTAACTTTTCCAGAATTAGTCATTCCTTCATTTATTAATGAATAAATGAAGCAATCATCCCAAAATGAAAAATATAAAAAAGTCTAGTAAGCATAAATCAGTTCCATGGCTCGCTTTTCACATCTTTGTGAACGCATGATGCCTCTTTATGCCATCAGACCATTGGTCCATCTAAGCCAGTATAGACTACTTCAATGGCAGAAGGGAGATACAGGCAGTATAAGCTACTCCAGGCTCTCAGGCAGAGACTTTCCCCAGCACCCGAATGTAACTAGAGTTAACCAAAGCCAGTTTCAAATAGCATCCCACCCCCTGAATTTCCGCCTCGAACTTAAGCCCAGATAACTGGGTTTACACATTGCACATTAACAAATACAGATGTTTAAAAGCTAACATTTACTTTCACACCCAAAAGTTCCGCCTTTCAATCTACAAATTGCCATTTTTAACAGCACTTGTTCGAAATCTCTTTGTTAACGTGCCTTTGGCTGAAGACCAGTTCATTTTAGTGTAATCTAAATGATAACACCCTTGCCCTTGCCAAGATTCTTGAAGCTGTAGGTCTGTAGCAAATGGACCATAATGCTCCTTCTCTTACATCAGTTGCTTAGCCAACCTATGACTAACATCTGTGTATGCAGGTACCTTCCCCCGCCTTCCTTTACCTCAGAGATTAAGAATTTTTCATCATGAAGAAGTAAAAGTAAACGGCGAGTCCTTCTGTGCTTCGCTGCTGAAAGTTCCTTGCCCTTTCCACTGCAGCGGTGCTTTTGCATCTCTCTCTCTCTCTCTCACACACACACACACAAGCACAGCTGAAAAAGCAAAAAGCAAAGGGGAGGGGAGCATGACAGTAGTAGAAAAGTCAGTGGTGTGGACAAAGGCAGAAATTATGAATTTGAGGCACTTTATTGGCTCAGCAAAGTAAGCTCAAAGAATGTACAATATCAACACTGAAGGCTGTTTTAAGTTGTTCTCTCAGCTCAAGGAACCTTGGGAGTTGTAGTTTAGTATAGGGGACTAGTTATTCTCAACACCCTCACCAAACCACAATTCCAAGGATCCTTTGGGAGAAAGCCAAAGCCATACTGGTGGGAAACGGATATGTTTTTTCTGTTGACTCATCAGGTTTAAAGTGGGGAAGGAGACAAATACCACGAAGATATACGCAATAAGAACTGACGCTACAAGTATGTGAATAATGTTGAATAGAATTAGCTATAGTTGCTACAAAAACAGAGTAGCCCTAGCACACTCTTGTTGCAAGATGCCTCTGAAGTGTTGTTTTCCTTTATGCACGGGGTCCACCTCCAGGAATTTCTAGTTGGCTCAGAATGACATGAAATAGATTCCAGTCACAGTCCATGTAAAGCACACACACATACACACCATATACTGGATCACGATTTGAATCTGTGTAATGTTTCTCACCCCATCAGGTCATTCTGAGCCGATCGCAAGTTTCCTGCAGGTGGGCAGGAAAAGAAGGCAGGTGTTCAGAGACAGCTTGCAGGGAGAGTGTTGCTAAGTGTACTTCAGCAGCAACCAGTGGTGTTGGGTGCCCAATGGAACTGGTAGGGTGGAAGTCAGGTAAACCAAGAGCAAGTGGAGCCAGAGCAAGAGAAGGGCATGCTTGGTCCCCATCCTCCTGCTTGCTGGTTTCTGCAAAGGCCACACTGAGACAGAGGAGGAAGCTGGCAGGCGATGATACCCTGAGACTGGTTGTGAGTAAAAAGCCAGGCAGGTGAGTACTGGCTGAGAGCAGGCAGAAGTTGGTGCAGCAGAGCTCCCTTCACCCTTATGGATCAGTCAACTATAGCAGCTTTATAGGATAGGATTCTGGGGGTCTTGTCCAAACGTTAGGATGATCTGCTCACATGTCTGTACGACCAGCTCTCATTGCACATATATCTTCATGGCAATTGGTGTTTAGCAACTTGCCTGCTGCTCTGTCCCCAGCTCCCTGATGTTGGCTTTTGCTATTCCATCTTTGAATCTGTTCCTGCTTCTCGCTGTGCTCCAATTTCCTGGCTTTCAAACTGATGCCTGAGTGTATATGACTGCCATCTATTGGACAGAATAAAAATCAATCAAAGATATCTTTATTGTAACACACATCCCCAAGTTCTCCTGTTTCCCTGTCACCTTTCTAGTTACTCTGAGAAATTGTGTCAATGGGGTGTGATACTCTTGCCTTTATTACCAACAAATTGCATGAAGGCTGGAACCTTTTGTGTTAGGGTGGCCGTGTCCTACATTGCAGAGGACAGTCCTCTAATTTAAGACTTCTTTTTCTTTTTCCTTTTCGAAGGGCTGTCTGCTCAAAGTCTGGTTTAAAGAATAAGAACTATAAGAAGGGAGAGCAGGGGGTGGGGGCCTTGATATTGCCCATCAACAGTTGCTCCCTGGATGATATTCCATACAATGGTGAAATGAAGTTTGTCCTATTAAAATTTGAGTATTTTTTTTAATGGATCAAGACATATATATTAGCATATGCACATTTTATGCTATCTATGTCCTCTTTTGTGATCCACTTTTTCCCTTTTTGGTGATGCATAAGTAGTCACCTTCCTTCTTGTACTCCCTGTAATGTCCTATTGAAAGAGATTGCACTGTAAGAGGCACATTAGCATGCCACTTCTGCACTTATATGCCGCTTTGGCTTGTAGTTTGGCATATTAGTGGCAAATACATACATACATACATACATACTCTTTCCTTTCACATGCTTACGGCATGTGACAGTCCATGATTTTTAAGGTCTTTAGAAAACACCCTGTTCCAGATAGTGACAGGGAACAGCAAATTTTCAGAGGTGGCACCTGGGACTTCCTTCCTAGAGACACTTACCAAACAACTTTGCATACAGCATTATTTATGCCTTTGGTGAATTTCTGTTCTGCCCGTTGATGCACTGAGTGTTTCTAAGCCTTCTAAGGCAGCTCACAAAGCACTGCTATCAGCAAATGCAATGCTTTATAAGCTTATCAAAGACCTTTCCTTCTGTGAAACCTTTTGGTAGAGTAATCCAGAATCTCTATGATGCATTTTATTGATTTGATTTTTATAGTAGGTTTACAATGTGAATGAACCTTGCCCAGTTTAAGCTGGTGTGATAGCAGCACCCTTTCCTTGGTGTTAAATCAGGACACTGTAACTCATGGGTTAGTTCAATCCAGGTTCCATCACTGCACTGGGCTCAGCATGGGGGACTTTTGAAGACTCCTTGTAAACTTCATAATGTAGCAGGGAGGCTGTTAGTGGGTACTCAGTCATGGATTCATATTATACCTATTCTACAACAGCTGCTCTGGTTCCCAATTACTTTCTGGTCATAATTCAAATATTCATGCCCCAAAAGGCTTGGGGCCAGGACACATAAGGGACTCCTTGTGCTATCTTGTTCACTCCCTATGATCTGTTGGAGAAGCCTTTCACTCTCCTCCATTCATGATCAGGGTATGATGGATTGGGACAAAAGTTTTCCCTGGGGCAGCATCCTTTCCTTGTGAGACCCATCTTTTCCTCTCACTTACATTGTTGCTGTTGTTGTTGTTATTATTATTATTATTTCTGGTTGGTTAAAACTTTCCCATTTTGGGACAGATGTTTTTTTTAAAATGTGGGGGACTCTCATTTTAGAACATTTTTATCTGCTGAGACTGTTTTAGATTTATGCTTTTGCATTTTATGGGGTTCTGTGTTTTTTCTTTTTGCAAGAAAATTGATTTGAAAAAACAATTGATGCAAATGTGTTAGAAGGGTGGGGCATATGCTTTCTAAAATAAATAAAAATCATTGTTTTTAAATATATCAGGCGGTGTTACTGTTGAAACGTGCTAGGGGATATATGTTGTTATAGCAGTGGTATATAAGCCAATATGGTCTGAAGCTCAACATCAAAAAAACGAAGATCATGGCCACTGGTCCCATTACCTCCTGGCAAACAGAAGGGGAAGAAATGGAGGCAGTGAGAGATTTTACTTTCTTGGGCTCCATGATCACTGCAGATGGTGACAGCAGTCATGAAATTAAAAGACGCCTGCTTCTTGGGAGAAAAGCAATGACAAACCTAGATAGCATCTTAAAAAACAGAGACATCACCTTGCCAACAAAGGTTCATATAGTTAAAGCTATGGTTTTCCCAGTAGTGATGTATGGAAGTGAGAGATGGACCATAAAGAAGGCTGATCGCTGAAGAATTGATGCTTTTGATGGTGCTGGAGGAGACTCTTGAGAGTCCCATGGACTGCAAGAAGATCAAACCTATCCATTCCTAAGGAAATCAGCCCTGAGTGCTCAATGGAAGGACAGATTCTGAAGCTGAGGCTCTAATACTTTGGCCACCTCATGAGAAGACTCCCTAGAAAAGACCCTGTTGTTGGGAAAGATTGAGGGCACAAGGAGAAGGGGATGACAGAGGACAAGATGGTTGGACAGTGTTCTCGAAGCTACGAATATGAGTTTAACCAAGCTGTGAGAGGCAGTGGAAGACAGGAGTGCCTGGCGTGCTCTGGTTCATGGGGTCACGAAGAGTCGGACACGCCTAAATGACTAAACAACAACAACAACATATAGGCCAACATGATGAAATTATTCTCTATCCCAATACACTCACCATCTGCCAGACATGGTTTGCTTTACTATAACACAGATGTTTGGGACTCCATCTCTCATCAGCCCCAGTCAGTAGGACCAATAGTCAGGAATGAAATGAATTGTATCAAATAAATGGGTTTATGGAATGTTAAGGGAGGGATAGTACTTCTGGGGGGGGGGGGGACTAGCAGAGCATCCTTCCCTATGTTCCAGTAGGAGAACACTTCAATCTCCCAGGATATTCAATACAGGATCTCAAAGCAGCTGTCTTATTACAAAAGAATTTCAGAAATAGACTTGAAAGGGAAGTTGCTGAATTACAACTTATTACTAAACTGAAAAGTATGGAGAGACCTGGTCTGAATAGAGATATTGGATTCTTGTCTCATTACTTATGCTAAAGCTATTTTTATTCATCTGCATACTATCCCTTGCTTTTTCCTGTAGGACTAATTGTAGTCGTTAACAGTCGTCAACAGGTTTCCCATGCCCATTTAGTCAATCACCCATCTCCTACTACCCTTCTGAGAAAAACTCCACCCCACCCTCCCACTATATACTGTATAATGGTCTGGTGACTTCTGTTTCAATGTATCTGAAGAAGTGTGCATGCACACGAAAGCTTATACCCAGAACAAACTAAGTTGGTCTCTAAGGTGCTAATGGACTATTCTATTCTATTCTATTCTATTCTATTCTATTTATTTATATTTTTTTAAGTGTTCCTGTCCACAGTCCAGGAAGAGGTTTTTGCATTCATTTTGATTCTAAGTGTGCTGAACTCTAAGATGGAGTGTATATTCGAAACCCAGTCGATGATACGAAATAACATAGCTGTCTGTATGGGATCAGCTGCATTCCCCATTCAGACAGAGCAAAATTCTACCTCTGCCACCCCTGTTTCCCAAGATCAGAATCTGCACGTCCGTTATAGATCTTTTGCTATTGCTTGGCTCTCTTTGTTTTGATAAACAAGACAAGAGGAAGAAGAGAAATGGCAGGAACTTTGATTAAGCAAGCCCATCATAATGCAAGCCATTTAATTAGGAAATAATGCTAGAAACGGTTTCCCTTCCTTTGCTATTTTCCAGGCAGGATGCATCCTTCGGAAATGGGAAGCGCTGAGGGACACAAAGGGTTCATATGAATCCCAGCCAAGTGGTCACACAGGAAAGTGAAAATATGGCCAGGCACTTATGTAAGCCGGCTGGACGTTATTCATCTCTTGGAGAGGAAGTATCAGCTAAACTCATGAAGTTGATGTAAATAGTCAAGTCAGGCCCCAAAAAGGAGAGCAAAAACAATGGCCCCTATTTTACCTTGACGCCTTTTGCTAATGTTGCTCCTTTCTATTTACTTCAGCCCTGACTTCGGAATAGTTACTGGGACTAAAAATAACCACACATTCGAGCCTTAAATATGATTCCTGTCAGTTTCTGTGACCACAAGGTCAAACAAAACAGGCATTTCCTACTCTTTAACCTTTGCAGCGAGCAGAAGGAAAAGTGTTCAAAAGGGCCACTGTTATTAAGGGCAGCCTGAAACATCTGACCCTGAACTGTTTTGTTTTGTTTCTTGAATTCTAAGCGTGAGGAGAGCCATGAGAAGAATGCCATGGCGTCCCCAGTTTTGGGCTGCTTGAAGCCCATCGGTTGCTCTTCAGCAGTATGACATATTGATCCTGGTCCTATAATAGAATACAGGCCCAACGGAATGTTTATTTACAGTGTTCTGAGGAGCAAAAACCAAAGCCCAGTGGAGTTTGCCTGGAGGATTTCCATTGCTTCCATGGGCATTTGATCAGAGGGTTTTCTGAGGAAAGCAAAACACTTCCACTAAATACTAACCTAAATTTTTGCATTTTGTGGAGAATAGCGATAGACAGATGTGTCAAATCTGGGTTGTCCCAACTTCTCATTTGAGTTCACTTCTCTACATTTCCACATTGGTTTACACACACACACACACACACACATACACACACCTCTCACAAAAATTCATCAGCATTCACTAGTATTTCTCCAAATATACACATTTGGTGTGCTATTTTGGCTAACATACACATTTTGTGAGAAACTTTCCATAATATCGTACAGTTTTGCATGTTATGTTCACTGGTATATGCATGTTTATGTGTGGTTTCCCCTAATAGAAACATTTTAAAAATATTTTTTTATTATTATTATTCATTAAACTACATAAAGGGAAAGTAAAGGAATCATAATATATTGATAAGCACAAGAAAGAATGAGAGGGAAACAAAATACATAATCTAGATTGAGCAGCATCCATTCACTTCAATTGGTCTTGCACATGAGAACATCCAAATTTTCATTCCAAAGCCTTGAGCTTTTGCCTCTTTTTAGAAACAAGCCACTGAGCAACAATATTGGTGGCTCTCTGAGATATGTTTCCTCAAAGTAGTTCACACTGAGTTTAATGGAATTTACTTCTTAGTAAAGTACTTTGAGTACTGAAGTCTTAAGACTGGATTGCGCCTGACTCCAAAATTTTGGGATAAGCATCTCGTACAGCCTTCCCCAACTTTGTGCCCTCCAGATGTTGTTGGGTTTCGTCTCCAATCAGCCCAACAAGCATGGAAAATTTTTTTGAATGATGGAAGATATAGACCAAAGCATCTGCAGGCTGGGAAAGGCTGGTCCAATATACAACAGTACAATCCAGTACAATCTGCTGGCTGGACAGCAGCAGAATGTGATGAAGTTGCAGAGCTACTGCTGCATGCATAGGCTCATTGCTTATGCTGACCATGGCAGAAGGTGGGTGGTGATGATGTCAAGTGATAGCAGTGCAGCCAGCTGGGGTTCCAGCCAATCTTGGGCCAGCTCAGCATCACCCTGCCCCATTTGGGGACTTTACACAGGCTACTGCTAGCAGGGATCCCACCAAGCGTACTTTCACCCATCCATTTGGTGGGCAGAAAAAGGAACCGTGGACCAGAGAACAGAAGTTGGTGAAGGCTAGCAAGGAGAAGCTGGAAAAGAGCAAACTTTTTCAGCAGGGGGCCAGTCCACTGTCCCTCAGACCTTGTGGGAGGCTGGACTATATTTTGGGGAAAAAATAATGAATGAATTCCTATGCCTCACAAATAACCCAGAGATGCATTTTAAATAAAAGCACACATTCTACTCATGTAAAAACACGCTGATTCCCGGACCGTCCGCGGGCCGGATTTAGTAGGCGATTAGGCTGGATCTGGCCCCCGGGCCTTAGGTTGCCTACCCATGACAAAGAGGTCTCTCTCTCTCTCTCTCTCTCTCTCTCTCTCTCTCTCTCTGTGTGTGTGTGTGTGTACGGGGGTATGTTGTGGGGGTGGTGTTAGTGCACTGTGTTCCCAAAATGGAATCACACCCTCTCTCTTTCTCTCTCCCCCTTCATTTATATCATTGAGTGCACATTAAAACAGCATGGAAAGTGAAATGGGTGGCTGTTACAGCTGCCCACATTACTTCATGTTGAGAGGGGCTCAAAGGCGAAGCAATGCCCAGCAAATTTCAGAAACGTACGTTCTCAATCTTTCCATCCTGTCTCCTCCTCTCCTCGACTCTCTCTCTGTGTGGGTCATTGGAGAATGGGATGTGAGGTGAGGGAGGGAGGGAGTTTCCTTCATGCTTCGGCAGTGGTGCAGAATGTGGGGAAAACAATGCTTGGTCTGATTCCAGGCATTCCTTTGGGGATAAGCTGTTGGAATGCTAAGCAGAGAGCCAAATAATTTTGCCCAGGTATCCAGCAGTTTAGGTAATGTTTCCAGATAGAAATAGACCAAAATAAAGGGCACTTTGGAGCTCTGATGTTTTTTGAACCGAGTGGAAATATGAAGCATGGGGTGGAGGTGGAAGGTTTTATGCTTTATGGAACTTTATGGAACTGAGATGTTCTGGAATAAAGAACATCCTAAAATAATGAGCAGTCAACTAAGCAGCACTCTAAAGACAGATAATTCTTTATCAATGTCAGAGATGTAGTACTAAGAATGCATCTCTTCAAATGTTATAGAATTGTTCATCAGTTCTATTGTTTTTCTTCAAGATGTTGACAATTTCAACAGTTTTGCTTCAGATACAGTATGCTTTCCTATTTCATTTATGCATGCAATTTTTAGGAAGTTTTCCTCCTCCTTGGGTTGTTATCTCAATTTCATCAAACTGGAGCTTTCTAATGACCAAGAGATACATTTTACACAGGCAGTCTCCAGATACACAGGAGTGGCTTTTTAGCTAATGGTCCATACATCAGTGGCAGAGCCCATTGTTTGTTTAATTTTTATACCACCCTTCATCTGAGGATCACAGGACAGTTTACAATATAAAAACACCAAAAAAATTAACATAGTAATGGACAAAAAAAATTCAACAACAGTTTAAAAGCTATGGGTTGTTTAATCAATCAAAGGCCTGGGAGAAGAGGACTGTTTTTGCCTGGTACCTAAAGATATGTAATGAAGGTGCCAGGTAAACCTCCCTGGGGAGAGCATTCCACAGACAGGGAGCCACTGCAGAAAAGGCCCATTCTCCTTTTGTCACCCTCCAGACCTCTCATGTAGGAGGCACATGAAGAAGGGCCTCAGGTAATGATCTCAGAGTCCATATGGGGAGAGGAGATCCTTGAGGGGTATTGCGGTCCTGAGTATATCATCCCTCTGCAACAGATAGGTAGCCATCAACTTAAAACCATGGAGAGACCTGGTCTGAACAAAGACATTGGATTCTTATCTCATTATACATGACAAAGCCATTTTTCACCTTCTCACCCCTTGCTTTTTCCTGTAAGACCTATTGCAGTCGTTAAGAGTCGTCAACAGGCTCATCACAGCTATCTGCCAATCACCCATTCCCACCACCCTTCTGAGTAATACCCCTCCCCACCTTCTCACTATATAGAAGGATCTGGCAACTTCTGTTTCAGTGTATCTGAAGAAGTGTGCATGCACACGAAAGCTCATACCAAGAACTAACTTAGTTGGTCTTTAAGGTGCTACTGGAAGGAAAAAAATTTTTTTGTTTTATCCCTCTGCAAATCATGTAATAACTGTGGAATCAGCAACTGCTTCTGTACTGACAGTCTACAGCTTCACTTTATGATTGACGCCAGCATCTGTTTTGGAGTGTAAGCTGCTGGAGAATGCTGCTAGGATGTGCATCCATCTTTCATCTTGAATGGGCATCCTCTGTCTGAACTGTGCAGATGAAAATGAAAGCATTTCTTGTTCATCCCCCCCCCCCCCATGCTTGAGAGGAAATGGTAAAAAAAAAAAAAAGTTGGGCGTTATCACCAGGAAGAGATCCATATCACTGACAAAGGAAGTACAAAAAACTCTGACATACCGGTAGATCTGTGACAAAAACATCGTACTGTGATCTTCCGCATGAAGCATGATTAACAAGGCTGGATTAAAATAGCTGCCTTGTAAATTTTTCTTTTTTAAATAAATAAAATGTAGGGTTAAATTGTTGCTGGTGGAATGGAGGGAGGTATTTGTTTGGAAAAGACAATAACTTTCTACTTCTTTGACAAGCCAGTTTTCTAGGTCCTGCTAAGGAAGGAAGAACGAACTTGGATAGATAGGGAGGCCGTTACTTTTTATTAGGTTTTTTCAAGCAGTGAGGCATGACATATGGTCTGCACTGAATTTTCCCCCCCTTCATGGCCTAGAGGCTCCAGATAAACTCCTAGGAATTTCAGTTTAATTTATAAAACTTACGTTTCTAGCTCTCAGAGAGCTGGAGGAAATCTTGAAGATGGGACTGCAGGGTGGGTGGCAAAGATTCATGGCCCACTTTACAAACATGTATCTATATCTGGAAAGAAAGAAAGAAAGAAAGAAAGAAAGAAAGAAAGAAAGAAAGAAAGAAAGAAACCTTTTGCCATTGATTTAGCAGAATCATATTTAGGATGCCTCCGTGGTCAGAGACAATGATGGTTCTGAATACCAGGTCTCTGGAAACCACAGGAGGGGAAAGTGCCCTTGTGCTCAGTTCCTATTTGTGGGTTTCCCACAGGCATTTCCCACTGTGCAAACAGGATGCTGGACTAGGTGTGCCATTGGCCTGATCCAGCAGACCCTTATGAGGTTGACTAATGCTTCTTTGGAATGGGCAGCAACAAAGGTTTGGCTCCCTTTGGCTGTTGAGGATGCCATTGGGCTTCAACCTGCAACTCACAACCAGGTGTCATCAAAACCATCTTGGACAGTAGCAGCTTGTGTGTCAGAGCAGAGCTGTGGATCTGCTCTCCCAACACTTGCTTGGGTGGGAATGGCAGCAGTGAGGTCAAGGCTGCATAGGAAACAGCAGGAGCACTGGATTGGCTCTGCAAGTGTGCCTGTGCAGCCCTAAACTTTGTGTCACCCTGCTCCATCTCAACTCCATCCAGGTGCACTGCAGTGAGCCCAGTGTCAGGAGGTAGGATCCATAGATCTGCTCCATCACATGGTCCTCTATTGCCTTTTGGTCTCTTCTCATTCTAGACTGCAGCCTAGCATTCTGACTCATAGCATTAATCCACTTGCAAATATTTTATTCTACTTAGGGGTATTCTACTTGGGTACCTTTCATTAACTACAATGGGGTTTCAACACAAGAAGTTCCTTATGGAGTGGCGCCCAGAACCTTCCAACAGATAATAGCAGGCTTTCATATTATTCAGAAGAAAGTCCAATAGATTTAAATCAGTGGCCTTTTCGGTGGTGTCCCCATATTTATGGAACACTATTCTACTGCAGGTTCACATGGCCCCAAAGGCAAGCCTTTGACTGGGTGTTAAAGACCTATTTACTTCAAGTCACTTTTTCTTTATAGTATATTATGCTGCTGTTGTTTGATCTGGTGCCAAATTATCTTAACTACCTTAATGATATTGTGCTGGGTGGATTTTTGCAGTTTACTGCCATTGCTGTTTTACAGCTCTTTTATTGCTATCTTATTGATTTCCCCTGTTGCCTTTTCATGGTGATTGGCTTTTGTTTTCCATAAACCTTGGAATTTATATTCATACGATGAAAGTTGAGGGTCTTGTAAATGCCTTGCCTAAAGATACTGAATAAATAGCATTTACTCAATGTTTAGGACTACAGCTATAGTTGCTGACCTTTTTAGACAAATGCTCTGTCTGAAGCTTACTTTTCGTCACACAGCAGACAAGCTAGTGCAGAAGGAAAGCTAGTTCACACAGGAAAGCCAGGAGGAACCATCAGTTTCTTAAAAATGAAGATTAAGCAGGAAAGACTGCTGCTGTGTACGCAGTCTTATCAAACTTTTCAAATGTGTTTAGACTCCAGCTAGGAAGGAATGCAACTGTAGAAAAATATGCCTGGATTGCATTGTGGCATATCAAAGGAAGGATGGGCTGTTCCACAAGAGCTGATGTGACAAGATACAGATTTGGAAGGACACTGTTGTCTTTTTAGCTCTTCCCCCAACTTCCAGGTCAAATTGTGGGTCAAGTCATAATTGTCACCAGTAGGAAAGGGAGGGAAATATGATGCATCCTCTGTTGTCCATTCAAACATTGGTATGTGAGAGAGAGAGAGAGAGAGAGAGAGAGAGAGAGAGAGAGAGAGAACTTCTACAGCACATGTGCTAGTGTGGAGAGTATGACAGACCAAATCAGAGTAGACACTGAGATCCATCTCCGAGGGCCTTCTGGCAGTTCCCTCACTGCGAGAAGTGAGGTTACAGGGAACCAGGCAGAGGGCCTTCTTGGTAGTGACACCCACCCTGTGGAACGCCCTCCCATCAGATGTCCAGGAAATAAACAACTACTTGACTTTTAGAAGACATCTGAAGGCAGCCCTGTTTAGGGAAGTTTTTAATGTTTGAAGTTTTATTCTGTTTTTTGTGTTCTGCTGGGAGTCGCCCAGAGTGGCTGAGGAGACCCAGCCAGATGAGTGGGGTATAAATAAAAAATTAGTAGTAGTAGTAGTAGTAGTAGTAGTAGTAGTACTTTTCTTACTAAGCAATCAGGATATTTTCTGAAACTTGGTTTTCCTTACATTAGAAAACCTAAGGTTGACTCGTGATTCTTCAGTATAACTAATATTTAACCCTTTCAGAAATGTGAATTGATTAAATATATGCAAATTTAAAATTATCCGTTATTTAACAATGAGGGTGATCTAGAGAAAAGAAAAGCTTAGTGGGCAACCAACTGAAAAACAACCAGGGGAAAATTGCAGCTCTCTTTGAGATCACACATAAGGAACTTCACATATCATCTTGAAAAACACATGTCTGAGTAGCTTTCAATGTATTCTCATGAGACTGTGTACACATTCCAGTCCAGAGGTCATACTGGTGATGCCACTGATGAATTTGATCACACACATTTTATTAAAAACAGACGTGGGTGATCTAGATAGATATAAACTGAGCCTTGCGCTGTTTGGATCTCATCACTGTAGATGTGCCAGTAGCTGATTGAGCCAATCCCTGATAGTACTCCCTAGCCGACGAAGTTTCATGGTGGGAAAAACATCACAAATCTGAACTGTCTGCTTCAAATTCTGACCTCTGGCATGCCCATGTCCTTAGCCAGTGGAAAGCAGTCTGGGTCTATTGAAACCAAGTCCTGTCCAAGTCAAGACCACTCACGCTGGCCAAACACCCGGCCCTTTAAGCATATATCATTGTAAAGACAAATTGCAAACATCCTATGACAGCTAATGGGAATAATTTTTTAAAAAGCAATCTACCACCAACCGTAAGGGAATTCTGCAATTTATTTGTAATTATGCGATCCCTTGGAATGCATCCCAATTCTCCCCGCTTCTTTACATTTTCATTCCGCTGTGACGACCTTATAAAAGTGACAGAGAACGCTCAGATCTTTGCCCGGCAAACAATATACATTATTTGTCACATGAAAGTAATGCATAGCTCTCTTAAATGTTCCCTAGCAGACTCCTATTGCATTCCACAAAGCGCCTGCACTTGAACCACCTCCATTCATATCAGAGTCTTTTTATCCCAGCACACATTGAGCAAGCTGCTCTGAAGCTTAATTCTCCTGACCCTTCAGTGCAGTCGGATATTGTCACCTAATCCCTTTTTTTCTCCTTATGTCCCATGTGTGGTTTTGACTTCTTTCTCTTCTCAATTCCTTTTTCCTCTTCCCTTTTTCTTTCTTTCTTATTCTATAAGCCTCTCTCCAGGCTCCACATTCCAGAATTCATCCTTGCATTAGTGCTGCCATACAATGCTTTCCCAGTGTTAGCGGATTAGACATTAAGGAGACTGTGGCAACTCTAGCATTACTCTATGCGCAGGGGGAACATAAGGGGATGGTGGAATGTCAGCAGAAAAGGAGAGGGTGGAGGGGAAAGGCATTGAAAAGTTGGGAATGGGCAGAAATGACACATTGGCTATAAACCAAAGTGGCTAAGGAATGGTGGTTCAGATTTAGGAAATGCAATTGTATAAAATTACTGGAAAACTGACCAATGTACCCTACTGAAGCGAGATTAGGATTACCAGGTGGAAGAAGTCTTATAGACATCATTCAAAATGAAATTTCTGGTCATTTGAGAACACGCATGTGGAAGGCATGACCAAATGACTTTGGGTACACTATAGGCATCTTGCTCTGGGTTGCTAGTGCTATGGCCAACAGGATTTCCTGGACCCAGTATAATGTACATGGATAGGGCCCTCTGCTGCACCTGCAACTTTGCATAAAGTTTGCATAAATTATATAGCATTTTGCATAAAATTTGCATAGACCTTTGTTATGTCCAGGTACATGCCCTCTTTTAGGTGGAGAGCTCAAACAAAAACCAGAGGCCACACACAAGTAATGTTTGACACACCAGGGAAGCTTTCCCCATAATTTTATTTGCATAATTATTTGCATAATTTTATTTGCATTCTAGGAAAGGCTTACCCTGTTTAATGTTTGCCTGCCATGTAGCTGTTAAAGGCACAAAATTGCTCCCCTCATAATGGGAATCTTAAACCATGCAAAAAAAAAAATTTTTTAAATCAAGCAACAAAAGCAACAAAACATTTGAGTAACCTAACAATATACTTTTAAATTAAAAATATAAAAACGAGCAATCTGTTTAATTGTTCGGAAGCAACAAAAAAGAAAAAATGTGAAAAGACACCAGAAATAAAAACACAAAGCCAGGAAATCAGGCACACACACCACACCCTCCCTGCAATGATTGCTACATTCCACTCCTGATACTTTAAGCAAAACACAACTAGAAACCATTTTGCCAGCCTTGATAAATAATTGCAACAAAAATACATTGAGCATGTGCACCGCAGTTCCACATTTTAAATTCATTTCCTGCCTTGGGTCAACTCTCATCCCAACCTACCTCATATGGCTGTTGTGAAGATATAAGAGGTTTGAAATTGCTGCAAGCTGGGGGATGGGGGTGGACTTGGTGCTTGTATTATCAGCATCCAATTTTGCTTTCTAAAACTTTTGATCAAATGATCTCCAAGACAGCTTACCTGTTAACAACCCCATGCATGTTTCATTGGAAGTGAGTCATCTTTGCAAAGTTTTCACATTTTGCATTTGCCACTTGGAGGGAATCGTTTAACATCCATCCACATAGTATTTGCAGAAATTAACTTCTAGGGAGTACCTGATCTCAGATGAACCCCCCCACAACAGAGTAGCATCCTATTTGCTAGGAATGGCAGAGGAACACAAGGAGTAACAGCAGATCCTTAAACTACAGAGATTCCAAGGATTAGAAAAAGAGACTGAAGCAGGAAAGAAAAAAAATGCACCTAAAGGGAGAGGGAAATGTTAGGTTTTTCGGACCCCATGGATTCCTATTGTCTTGTGTCAGAACCACTTGTCAATCATGATTCCACTCATCAACTAAAAGCACTGAAAGGCAGGTGCATTCAGGGTTGCTCATCTCACAGAAATCACTGAGAAGTTTGCCTTCACATCTAGCTTTGTATATTCCCTTCCAAGAGGCCTAGCAATTTGCTTAAGCATCTGGAACTCCTCTTTACTGTGTGCCCAGTACAACAGTACCCTCGGGGCCCTGTTATGGTGTAAACCAGTGCCGTAGCTATGGGGGTGGGTGGGCTAGCCAGGTTTTTTGCCCCAGGTGAAGCCTCCAGAGGGGCGCCATTGAGGTTCCCAGCCTGTGTGTGTGAGAGAGAGAATGCAAATGTGTGTGGGGGGAGGGGTGCCATACTGGGTCTTTGACCCAGGTGAAATAAGGCCTAGTTTTGCCCCTGGTATAAATTATTGCGATGGGACAGCAAAATGTCATGGCACTTGCCATTTCTCCAGGCCAATTCCACTGGTAGCTCTATGTTAACCCATTTAAGAGACCCTACCTTGGTTCAAATCAAAATGGCAGAGGAGAAAGTCCCAGATATTGCCTCCATCTGCAAAAACAATAACAGGTAGCTGTTCAGATTCATTGATTCTGGGTTTGAATTGACAGTGTGACAATTTCAGGATCAAATGACCAAGGATCCGAAAGTTGTTAAGGGAGTGATTACAGCAAGAATGAACCCTTCACCAACTCATATTTTTATTCTCATTGTTGCAGTGGTTGTTGATGTTACAAATTTATAAATTGCTTAAACTGCCTGAAGCTACCAGAGCGCCGTACAACATGATGAAAATTGAATAAAATACAAAACATACACTGTCTCACCTTAAATAGTCAGAGCTTCATCAAAGAATGTTTCCCTCACAATGATCACACCTGTCCCTTATATCAGGAAAAATACTTTAGCAAGCAGGATTCTTTTCCAGCTCATTGTCCAGGAAATAAGGTTTATAGTGAAACATACAGAGAGAGTGGACTAGATTGCTTTTAAATGACCCAAGCCTCAATGATCATTAAATATAATAAGCAAAAAACCAAGCAGCCATTAAGGTTTCTCCAGTTTGAAACATCATTTTATTTACAGAGCAACTAAGCAATTATGAATTTAGTGGAACTGGAAAAGTGATCATGAGAGAAAACCTCAGAAGTAATAATAAATTGGTAGGGTGAAGCTGGTAATGGAGTTCCATGGAAAACCATCAGTGTTTTCTCTGGCTCCAGCTCCCACGGAGCTTTATGCAATGTGTAGGCAGGAAAAAAATTCCAAAATCTACATCTGAGAACAAAAAGTATCTTGGGAAGACACCACAAAACCAAGGGAATGGATATGTACAAATAGAAAGCAACAGAAATGCCATGGAACTACCAACTTCCTGCATATAATTTCATGTCTAATAATCCAGTGGGAAGACAAGGGCATATCTCCGTGGGATCTTGCTGAGCCCATGCTTCAGAGCTGGTCTAGATCAGGGGTGGTTAGAAGGCAGTTCAGTAGCTCTACAAGGCTTTCCAATTCCCCAGTGTTTAACAACAGCAAAAAAAGGTTATCTTTTCCAAATTGTGCTGTCTTCTACTTGTAAAACATATACTGGTCAGCTCAGTGCTCTGATACCCGAACCACAATTTTGCATATAGGTCCCCTTCCAGTTCAGCCACTATTTTGCCCTTGGCTCTGGTTGGTTGATCTTGGAGTTCTAGTAAAAGGAACAATAAAGGGATCAGCATCCTGGTGGTAAGAGTTTCCCCAGTCTTGGATGTATCATTTCACATATGGCAAGCACATAGCATAGCCTCTACAGTGGTACCTCTAGTTATGGACTCGATTCATTCTGGGATGCCGTTTGCACCCCGAAAAGTTCGAAACTAGAACACCGCTTCTGCGCGTGCACACAGCACAACAGAGCGCTTCTGCGCATGCGCGCGTGGCAAAACCCGGAAGTATATACTTCCAGGTTTGCAGCATTCGTGTCCTGAAAAAATGCAACCGGATGAAAGGGGTTATGTTCACCGCATGTATGATGTTAAAGGAAAATATAATGAAAATGATGTATAGATGGTACTTGACCCCTGTTAAATTAGCAAAGATTTATCATAACTGTGATAACTTATGTTGGAAATGCAAAGAAAAAGAAGGAACCTTTTACGACATGTGGTGGACCTGCGCCAAGGTGAAAGACTTCTGGGAAAAGATTTATAATGAATTGAAGAAAATGATGAAATATACATTTATAAAGAAACCAGAAGCCTTTCTTCTTGGAATAATAGGTTTGGAATTGCCCCCAAAAGATGTAAAGTTATTTTTGTATGCCACAACTGCTGCTCGAATTTTACTAGCCAAAAAGTGGAAAACACAAGAACTACCAACTGTGGAAAAATGGCAGATGGAAATGATGGACTTTTTGGAACTAGCTGATCTTAATGGAAAAATCTGTGTCCAGAAAGAAGAGGAACATCAAGGAGATTGGAGGAAATTTAAGGACTATCTGAATAAATATTGTAATATTAAAAATTAGAAAGTACCTGAAAGTACCAAACAGGCCTAGGATTAAATTAGGATTTACTTAAATAAATGGGATTTAGAACATTAAGAAAAGTGAAGAAATTTGATTATAATTGGAATATTGAGCTTTAATAATGATATTGGAAAACTGTTACATTCATATACAAGGGAATTCAGAAGGGAGGGACTAGAGGAAGTCAAGTAATATGTTTATAAGGTTGGATTTTTAAATAATTAAGTTTGTTTGTGTTGTTTATTTGTTTGCTGTTATTTTTACAGATGTATTTTTTCTCCTTTTTTGTTCTCTTTTTATTTTTCAGTATTTGTGTTGATTTGTTTTTTGGTTGTGCAACGTTTGTTACAATATGTGTTATAATTGTGTAAAACTTAATAAAAATTATTGGAAAAAAGAAAAAGAAAAAATGCAACCAGAGACTGACGTAACAAGAGGTACGACTGTATCTATGATCCATGCCAGTGGCATTCTCCAGTGCAGGTATGTAAACTGATGATGCGATTGCCTCAGCTCATGTGGCAAGTTGCATTCGACTAGGATGTGGGAATGGCCACCAGGGCATGCCAATCTCAGTGCTGATTGTAGTGTCTCGGTGAGCTTGAAGTGAAAGAAGCAGTACTTGATAAATACAGGTGACATATATCGGAATGGTGGTCCTGACCTGACACATTAAGCAAAATGGAGTTTGCCACTTACGCAGAGGCACAGTTCCTGTGGACTGGCATGTGACACAGAGGAGAGCTCATAGGGCCAATCCAGTTGCCACGTTCTTGACAGGGACTAGATGCACACTGAATCAACATATCTAAGCACCAACAGAAACCTTATGGAGACCTGATTTTCTTAATGCCACTATCAAAGATTTTTGACAAAGGGAAATATTTGCCTCATTGATAGATATATAGATAGATATTTGTTTGTTTAAAAAACCAATGTCTTATTTCTTCTAAGGGCACTCTGATAAAACAAAAAAAGTATTACCTTATTGGTTTCCTATAGCATAAATGGGAGGGCTGCAACTCTCCAGATGTTGTTGGACTACAGTTCCCATCATCCCTGACCATTGGCTTTGCTCTCTGGGGATGGAGTTCAACAACATCCGGGGGGGGGGGGAGCTCAGATTCCTTATTCCTGATTTAAAGCCTATGTAAAGGGACTCATATATAAATACCAGTTTGTTTCTGCTCTCCTCCTCATGTCCCATGAAAACACCCCAGGAGTGAGAACAAATTACCTGAGAGCATATAGGAATTTGATGGCTGTTGATTCAGCCACTAATGCAGGCATTGTGGAAGAGTGTTAAAATTGCTTCTCTTCTCCCAAAGCGCAGCAGGTACAAGACCTAGGAAGACCCTTCTAAAGTGTGGAGCGGGGAAAGCGAGCCATTCTGAAGCTCTCTCCTTACTACAGCTTCAAGAAATTGGGATCTGTTGCCTGGATTTGACTTGGAGAGGGTGAGACAGCTACTGTTTCAGTTATCTGCTTCATTAAGTTTAGACTATATTTGTGTCTGTTTGCTTTTCTACTACTGCTTGGAAGTGTGTCTATCTGTGCTCTGTTTCACAAGGTCTGGAGTTTATTTGCCTGCGCTTGCTTTCCATTGCCTTTGGACTGTGTTTGCTCTGTGCTCTGTTTCATTGAGTCTGGACTTTATGGGCCTGAGTTTCTTCTACAGCTTTCTGGGGCTATATTTGTTTTGCTTTCCAGAGCCTGAGAATGTGGTGGTACGTGGCTTGCTCATTTGCCTTGAAGAGTGACTGCGACTGTCTTGTGGCTAACGTGAGAGCATTCCTACATACAAGTTGACCCTTTGCCTAATTCTTGCACTATTGAGCTATAGATGCAGAATACGATCCGCTGGGAAGCTCCCTTGTACAAGCGACATTATTAGTAGCGTTATTTATTGCATTTGGTTGCCGCTTTCTAAAATGCCGCTGACTAACCAGCTGCTTGTCAATCATTTAAAACCATATACATTGAATAAAATGCAATAGAACAAAAATCCAACAACATAAAAATTATGATTCCTACCCTACTAAAAGATAAAACACCACAAAAAAACCTTAAATCATACCACAGTTAGACCCAAAGCCTGGGCAAACAGAATACCTTAGTCTGTTGCCAAAAAGCTGGCAATGTTGGTATCCACTGTGTTTCCCTGGGGAAAGCATTCCAGAAATTGGGAGCCACCACTGGAAAAGGCCGTGCTATCATTGCTACTACTCATGCTTCCCTGGGAGGAGGCACATAGAGAAGGGTTTCTGTTGATAATTGCAGGGTCCCAGTAGATTCATATGGGTGACCTGAGCCACATAAGGTCAAAACTAGCAATTGATTACATTATAATGAAAGGGACCTGCATAATAGCATGGTCAATAGGGATTGGACTAGCTAAGGATTGAATTCTGAGCATCAGAAACCTGGGAAAGAGGGATATAACTGGATCTACACATTTGTTTGTTTGTTTGTTTCCTAAAATGTATACACTTACATAAAATGTACACTTACAGTAGATGTAACAGTAACATCAAGAAAAATTACAGCCCTGCTTTAAAACATACAGAAGTTAAAATATTAAATGTATATTAAAATTACCTCGACTGTTTAAGCATCTGGGTAGGCTTGTCTAAACAGGAATGTTTTTAGCAGGTACATAAAACCGTACATTGAAGGTGCCTGCTTGATCTCAAGAGGCAGGGAGTTCCAAAGTTTAGGCACTGCCGCACTAAATGACCAAGTTCTTACAAATTCAGACAGGTATTATGTGGCACCTGCACAAGTGCCAGTTCTAACAATCTAAGCAGTGGAGTGGCCATATGTAGGGAAAGACAATCTTGTAAAACAAACTGTTGTTGTTGTTGTTGTTGTTATTCTCCACCATCTGACTGGGTTGCCCCAGCCACTCTGGAAGGTATGCACAGTTATCCCATTGAAAATATGTGTATATTGCCATGTACAGTGGTACCTCTGGATACGAACGGGATCTGTTCCGGAGCCCCGTTCGCATCCAGAAGCAAACGTACCTAGCAACGGCACGTCTGCGCACGCAATCACGTGTCACTTTTCACTGCTTCTGCGCATGATGTCATTTTGAGCGTCTGCGCATGCGCAAGCGGCGAAACCCGGAAGTAACGCGCTCTGTTACTTCCGGGTTGCCGTGGGGCGCAACTCGAACGCGCTCAACCCGAAACACATTCAACCCGAGGTATGACTGCACTGTGTGATCTTGCCCGATGGGCAGTGGTGAAAAGAGGCATGAAAGGAGTTCCATTTTGCCTTCAGGGATGCCTTCTCGCACACAATTCCTATCTGGATTATACCCTCGAGAGAGAGAGACTAATAGTGCCAGCTGCATTCATCTTGAGCCACTCTGCACACTGTTCGTACCCCTGAGTATTTTAACAGTTGAGCCACCTGGGGAGGAGCCAGGAGCTGTCAAAAACATCCTCATGCCAAATGGTCCAAGATTGCAGGGGGTGGCGGCAGAGGGATGATGCCGGCATTCGCTCTTTCAAAAAGAAAAGTGCTCCCTGAAGTTTGGAACATTCAGCCCAAGCATAATTTGCCAGTTTCTGGCTTCCTCCCCAATTGGCTCAGATGACAAAGTTATTCCAAGGGCTGTCCATCTTGTTCTATGATATCATTCAAGTCGCAGCAGGCAGAACTTTTCTGTTCTACTTTAGCTCCTATGTTCTGTGATCCTGTCCTGGCCCTGTCTCTCAAGGCAATTAACCAGTCTTAACTCTAGGATGGCAATCATCGAAAACACTCTCCTTATTGATGTGTTTGGGACATTTTCCTCCCCTCTCTCCATAACAGCCTGGCTTTTAACTGTGTGTTTAGAGGCATGCACAAATCATACTTTTGTAGGGTTACTAATGCAGTCTAAACAGGATATGGTGCAAACAAACCTGACGCTGCATCTCAAAGGATATTCTTGCAGTAAAATGGATCAGTGGTAGACCCATTTAATTCCAGACTGCCTTTTCTCATTGCAAATATCATGTTGGAATTATTTATCTCTTCTTTTCTGCATATAACCTTCTTAAAGTGATATGAAGAGGCAGTGACTGGTGTAAGGTCACCCAGTGAGCATCCTGGCCGAGTGGGGATTTGAACCCTGGTCTCCCCGTATAACAGAGCTGTGATTCGTTGGCACTCTCTTAGTGTCAAGGGCTTGCCATGAAGTCGCATGGCCTGGGCAGCTCCTTAAGCCTTGAGTTTCGGTTCTAGCAGATGGTTTTAGAGGCTCCTGGGAAGAAAGCTCTTTCTATTACACTGTTCCTCATTCTTGGCACCTGTTGTTGGACCCAAAAACATTACCCACCAGGTTCTAATTTGGCACTCTAACCACTACACCAAAGCGGCTCTCTCACATTGACCAGTGGCGCTTCTTGGTCCGTTCAAAAGAGATCCCATGCAGAGATAATGAATGCAATTCAAATACATGTAATTTCAACTATTCCAAGATCACTGTCAACAGCATGTAGAAAACTCTTGGCCTATTAGTTGGACACACTTTGTCAGCACTGCTGGGTGCTGCTTTTTTAAAAGAAGTGAGTCATGGGCAACTTACACCTGCCATATGCCTTCCATATGCATTGCATCAGGAATATTTTGGGCATCACAAGGCAGGACTGAGTCTCAAAGAAAAATGTGCTCTCCCAAGCTCACATTCCCAGAATGTTCGCACTTCTGCCTCAGCGATGTCTACGCTGGCTTGGTCATGTACACAGAATGGAAGATGGAGGATGTGCTCTCCAGGCAGCTGACTTCAGGCACCAGGCCCGTTGCTAGACCAACTCTGTGTTACAAAGAGGTCTGCAGACCTGACACGAAGGCTGCTGACATCAACCCAGTCATGGAGGAATCCCTTGCAGACGACCACAGTGCCTGGAGACAGTCAGATTGTGTATCCACAGCAGTGACCAGAGGAATGACTGAATCCTGGTAGGAGTGCTCTGTAATAACTCTACTGAAGGGCAGGGTATGATAGTTATACAGTGGTACCTCGGGTTAAGTACTTAATTCGTTCCGGAGGTCCGTTCTTAACCTGAAACTGTTCTTAACCTGAAGTACCACTTTAACTAATGGGGCCTCCAGCCGCCGCCAGAGCACAATTTCTGTTCTCATCCTGAAGCAAAGTTCTTAACCAGAGGTACTATTTCTGGGTTAGCGGAGTCTGTAACCTGAAGCGTATATAACCTGAAGCGTATGTAACCCGAGGTACCACTGTACATATAATATAGTACAATATTACGATATTATACCCCACCCATCTGTTAAGGGCAACCTACAATACAAACATTAAATAAATATATAAGCATTAATAAATCAAAGCATATAGACAATTTTTCATCACCATATAATAACATATCAGGATCCCTAAACACATGGTGTGTTCTAGGAGCAGAAACTCTGGTACACGCATGCAGCACTGCTGCATAGACCAGCTTTCTGTTCGGTCCTGCTTTGTACACAAATCCCCTTATAGACGAAGCTATTACCTGATCACTCCACCGAAGTAAACTGCACTCTTTACCTCCACATGAGCAAGACATGTACATGTATCAGCAGAACTCTGGATAAGGATGATTGAGGGGAAGCAAATACTGTTGATTTCATAATTACTTTGGAGCCAATCGGCAAAGGTGTGTCTTTTTACAGGGCTGTTTTACAAACATGGAAAGAGAGAAACTGCTTTTCACACTGTGAAGGAGGCCCAGATTCAGAAATGGGACTTCAATCTTGGGCTTCATCCACCCCACCCACCCACCCTTCTCCTTGCTTGTTCAAGCTGCACTTAATTTATCCCACAAATTATGATTAATAAAAACTTAAACTTAATGTTGGCAAGGTAACTCTGCATTCTTCCCCTTTTCTTTCCTGGATCCTGGTCAAAGCCAACAAGCTTACGGTCACTCTGTTTGTTGGAGGCAAATCCTTCATACTGCAGAAACCATTTTATTTTTGCGCAGTTTCTCCTTTTGCACGGAGCTTAGCTCATCCTCCCACTCCCGGCTGGTAGCCAGCTAAAGGAAGCTGAGGGGGTGAAGTTTTGGCAAAATATCACCAGAATACTCCAGAATTGCTATGGCAGCCTTGATTAAAGGCATTCTATAGCGCTGGTTAAACCCACATTTTGATGTGAGTGGGAGCAGGAATTGTCAGTGATTGACAACGAATGCAGCAAGGCTGCTTTCAGGCAAAATAATGTGCATTTGCAATGTTTAGTAAGTGAAGAAATGGGACATCTGTACCTGAGGATATTCAGTACCACTGCTCAGTAAGCTCAGCACAGTGTTGGGAAGCCTATGCCCCTCCAGGTAACATGGCCCAATTGTTCTCTCCGGGTGGTAGGAAAGACAAAGAGAAGTGAGTGGCAGAAAGAGAGAAGGGATGAGGGAGGGAGGGAGGGAGGGAGGGAGAGAGAAGTTTGTCACTCATTCCTTATGAACAGTAATAAAATGGAATAGTGTGTGTGTGTGTGCGCGCGTGCGTGTACGGCTGTTAACACACTGCAGATCACCTGACTGCCAACAGGCAACCATGCCAACTCTAGCGGCTATTGGGTGGTTGTTGTTGTTGTTGTTATGTATTTTGTGGTTTTATATCTTGATTTTATTCTGTGAACCGCCCTGAGACCGCCCCCCCCCCCGGGTATGGGGCGGTATATAAATTCAATAAATAAAATAATAAAATAAATAGTGTGATGGCAGAGTGACAGACAGGTGAACAAGAGTGGCCCAGGCAAGCTGTTTCTCTCTGGCTGCAGCAAGGTTTAGTGGAAGAAAGAAGGTGCTTCAGAGAGAGGTTGCCAGGCCACTCTCTGAAGCACCTCTGCCTCCCTTAGAAAGCAGGAGGTTGGCTGAGCTGGAAGGGGAGAGGCTTAGGGCAAGTTGGGAGGGGGGGTGAAGTTTGGCTGTGGTGGGAGGGGGATATGTGAGGGGCTGGGTCAGGTGTAAAGGGAGGAGGGGTTGGCCAGATGTGGAGGGAAGAGGTTTGGTGGGTAGGCAGGGTTGTTGATAGAGCAAGAAGAGGCAGCAGTGCCTGGTTACCAAATAAGGAACCATTCCTTGAAATAACAGCTACACCAGCCGGCACCCCTCTCCTCCATCTTTGTCCTGCTTTACTATTAGCATTGAGTCCCTGACAAATTACAAATGATGGAATTCACCTCTCAGCAGAGAGAAGGTTCTTCAGCCCTGGTTTAGCATAAGAAAATAGAATTGTTTTGCTGGATCCAACCAATGTTCTGGACCATTGTTCTGCTTCAGCTGGATGCTTTTATGAGTGTGCAAGCAAGGCATGAAGTTGATGGCCTCCTGATTTTTTAATATATTTTTTGTCTTTAGCATCTGTTATTCAGCAATGGACTGCTTTTGTACATGGATGGTCTCTTCACCTGTGATAGCCAACTGCCATCAAAAGAATTGTACTCCCTATTTGTCTAATCCCATTTATTTAGAAAACGTATACCTTCCAATAATTTGCATTACTCGTGGTGGCTTACAGAAACTTAAAACACAGCAGTTGCATAAAAAGAAATAAAACAAGTTCCAGTATATGTGAGAGGGAGGGCAATTCCTCTCTGTCCACACTTTCCACCCTACTTCTATTTTTATAAACCTGTATCTTCGCTCCCTTAGTCTTCACTTTTTAAAACCAAAATGCTGTACAAATGCCTCACTGAATGATCTTATACAGAGGAGAAGATGGACGTGCTGACAAGCTATGTCCACCACTATGAAATATTGCTGTTTCTCTAAGGTTTCAGTAGTGCAGAAAGTTAGATAAGACCAATTTCAAAAGCTGAGAATCACAATTTGTTTCCAGGAGAGGTGAAGACAGGAGTTGCATGCAAGAGCAGCCCCTGTAGGCTAGCCAAGGAATCCATGTTTGGTTTTTGAATTTCAGTTTTGGCAGTGTGGAAATACTTGTTGTTAGTGAAGAATGAAGATATGAAGCTCAGGTGTGAACATTAAATGCACTGTGCTGCTTCACATCCTTAAGGAGGCTGCACTCATTCTACAACCATATGGATGCACTCACCCAATACGTACACAGAAGTATTGACAGGATCATGAATTTTTTGGCTGTGCAAGAAAAGAAGTAATTTGGCAGGTTTTGGATTTTGCACAAAGGAACAATTACAGTTCCTCCTTCCTAATTCTGAAGTGATCTAGCTATTGAATGAATTCTATACCAAGCATAAGGGTTATTGTATTACGGCGGTGAAATATGTATTTCAACAGGATGTAATGCAGGTTTACTTGGACATTTCAGTGAGATATTTACTCCCAAGACATTGGGTTTGATCTGTAATATGGCAGGAATGGACGTTGAATCAATAGACTCCTAAATTTACTCCCAGATCTCCCAAAATCAAGAAGGCACCTGGTCTGTTTATGTGAATTTCTAAAGCAATTGGAGACATTAGCCATTTTGCCAGCATTTCAGTCCAAGTTGTACACTGTATAATAAAATGCCATTGCTTATTCTATGGCAAAATGGTGCACCTTTAGTTACACTGCAGGAGGGGAAATGAGACAGCAAAACTATCATTTGTACAATACTGAAAAGAGTTGGCGAAAATGTCGCCATGAGGGCCATGCTGTTCCCAATCAGGGGTGCTTCATATTTAAAGCTTTAAAGTGTAGACCTCTGCCTAAAAATGCAGCATGAAAGGAAGTCTGGATGAGCCCAAGGTTAGGTGTCTGTGAGATATAAAGATACCTGCCCTGACATTGGACACCTTGGGAAAGCAAAATGGTGGAGAAAGTGTGTGAGGGTATGTGTTGGGTAGCCATTGCTGGCTTTGTAAAAAAGGAAAAGACTGTTTTGTATGTAATGAAAATATCCTAAGATAGAAAGCTTCTGTGGGCAATAAATGATCTTTTCCCAACCTGGAGTAATAATAATCAGTCCATTGATGGGCCTACCTGTTGATGTGAAGTATATTATACATCAAAAGGATTAGGTGTAGGTTTTAGTTATATTTACTTCACCCTTGATACTGTATGTTAGATGCTAGAAGAAAAGCATAATAATGATGATGATGATGATAATAAAAACCCATCCTAAACTGAACTAATTAGGAAAATGTGGAAACAGCTGGGATTAAGAAGCTATATTCAGCACTAGCCATACTCAGAGAATAGCTATTAAAATAAATAGGTTCCAGTAACTCTATTGATTTCAACAGGTCTGTTCTGAGTACAACGTAGTCAGACATCACCCAATTAAACTATCAGCAGTGATGAAGAAAAAAGAAAACCATGGAGAACATAAAGTATTAGCTCCATGCTCCTGCTAAAACCACAGATTACGGGAGAAAGATTAGCTCATAACAGAGTAGAAGCATTTGTATTCCCTATGTGGGAAATAGGCCTATTTATTGAATGTTACGGTTGTGCTGATTAATTATGCTTCTTCTTCTTCTTTGGATACCTTCTTTCTTGTCTTCTCTCTTTTTCATTCTTTTTGACAGCCATCACCATTTTTAAAAAGGCATCGCTCAAAGGTATCCTCTCCCCCATTTCCGCTGCCGTCCACCATTCCTGCCATGAGCAAGTATCGTTTTTCTTTCGGAGTGGGGAACAGTGGGCACCCAGCCTGGGCAACAAACCGCGGTGCTCAAGGCGGATGATCTTATTTCAGTCTGCCAGGTCGCTCCGTGCAACAATATCTGCCTCGGCCGCAGCGCACCCCTTGCTTTTATTTTCCTTTCCTGCTCCTCGCCCCTTCTCATGTTTCTCCATCAGTTTAGGCCCCTAATAGGGAGAGGATGAGCCCATTGATGTCGGCGCATGGAGGCCGGCTAGTGGCATGCCTTTGGGTTTAGTCGCTTAGCAGCAGCCATTTGCGTTATGTGGGCTTTCTTTTGGGGGGCATTGCCCACCCCTGAAACTGACTTCAGGCATTTTTCACTGCCTGTTCTGCATGAATAGCCACAGGCCTCTTGCCAATTGTCCCCCCCTGCTTGAAAGCCAGCCCCAGCCAAAGACCTTTTCAAGTGTGATTCCAGAGTGCCACACAGGCTTTCAGGGCATTGTTGTCGAGATGAGGGCCCTGCACTGGAAAGTGGGGTCAGTAGAGAAAGCACAATGAGGGGTGATGGAGGCTTCATGCAGTCCTCAGATACCCGCCTGTTTATTAATTTACAAAACTAATGTCACTGTCTTTAGAGGAGAGATTGAGTGAAAAAGATGCCCTTTGAGGAAGGTCATCCTATTACATTGATTTTTTTTTTAATAGAACCAAACACAACTAAGGGGCGAGGGTAGCAGGGGTGCTGGGCGGGGGCAGGGAGAGGAAAGAAATGCCAATAAAATCTTGAAGTGCTGGATGCTGTTCAGGATAAAGTAGTTAAGGAAACATTCTATTCAGGGCCTTTTCAGATACAATTCCCTTTTTACGAGAAATGTTTAGTCCGAAAACCAGCTAACTGCTTTGGGCAACAACAATCTACCCTCCCTTGGACGTGGTACATAGCCAAAACAGCACAACACAACAGTGAAATCCATTTCATGGAGCTGTGTGGGCTGGTTTTTTCTCTCTCCCTCTCTCTCTGCAGAAAAAAATTTCCAATTGTTGAGTAGAGTATGTTAGTTGGCACCTCTTCCAGTAATCTCCCTCCTTCCATTCTTGTAAGTACACACACACACACACACACACACACACACACACACACACACCATGCGTAAATGCATAAGCACTTTTAAAAATGAAAATGAAAAACCTCATATTTGCTTTTGCCCTGTATACATGGGGTATGGGATTTCTGTAACTAATGAACAGCATACTGGTAAATTAAAAAGATTACCTGAAATTTTAGGGTAGCATACAGCCTCCAGTGAAGGGAAAAACAAATTGTTGACTAGGTGCTTGTTGTACCTTGTTTCTAGGTCAATGCAAAAAGGCCATTTTTTAGGACCAAGGGTTAAACTAGATTCATTGTGCATATGCATTTCTGACACTAAACTTTTGCATACTTCTATAGCTAATGCTAAACCCGTGTCTTATTATCTGGCTGAGGTGGGTTTAGGAAGTGCCAGTGAGAATGCATTCCTGTGGCTGTTTATTCTATAATTTCCCTCAACCTCAAATCAAGCTAGGTTGGTGTAATGATTAAGAGAGTAGTTCTAGGATCTGGGATACCCATGGTTGCAAATACCCATGCAACCATGAAACTTGCTGGGTGAGCTTGGGCTGGTCGCTGTCTCACAACTTAAGCTACCTCACAGGGTTGCTGTAACAGATAAGATGCAGAAGAACTATGTGTGCCATCCTGAGGTCCTTGGAGGAAAGTTGAGGGATAAATGTAATAATAAATAAATATAAATAAAACCCTCTTAACAGGGAACTCTGAATGTGATGTAGCCAAAATGGATTAGAGGAACCTCAAAGTACAAAAAAGCCTTTTACAAAAACACCGAAAGAAACCTCATGCTCAGCAGCTATGGCATGCTGACTGTTGGAAGAAATGCAGGAAATTGTAACAGAGAGTACAGTGGTACCTCGGGTTACATACGCTTCAGGTTATATACGCTTCAGGTTACAGACTCCGCTAACCCAGATACAGTACCTCGGGTTAAAAACAGAACAGAAATCGTGCTCCAGCGGCGCAGCGGCAGCAGGAGGCCCCATTAGCTAAAGTGCTGCTTCAGGTTAAGAACAGTTTCAGGTTAAGAACAGAACGAATTAAGTACTTAACCCGAGGTACCACTGTATGTGGAAGACAGCATAGCAACATTTGAAGGCAACTCTGTTTCGGGAAGTTTTTAATGTTTGAGGTTTAATTGTGTTTTTAATATTCTGTTGGGAGCCGCCCAGAGTGGCTGGGGAAACCCAGACAGATGGGCAGGATATAAATAAATTGTTATAATTATTATTATTATTATTATTATTATTATTATTATTATTATTAGTTGGTGGACTGGGGCCTTGAACAGGAGCATTTCACTCTGCAGCATTTTGTTGCAGCTCTGAAATGTTTATACCATTGCCTGTCTACTAAAACGTGTCCTGATGTGTGTAATAGAATAAAATCACACCTCATTAAGGAGGGGGTCCATTAGCTTATTAGCAAAATTGCTGAGCAAGAAATGCTCCCGGTGAACCTCTTTAAGATATGATGCTGTATTTGCTTAAACATAATCTAAAAGCAGATCTACACTAAACAATTGCATTGCATTTATGCAACTTTAACTGGCTCTCCCCCCCCCCAAAAAAAGCCATAGGAACTGTAATTAGTTGAGAATTCTGTCTTGGAGACCCTCACTATGCTGCGGTTCCCATGGCTCCCTGGTAAAAGGGAATGACTATTAAAGCAGTTTAAGTCTTTAGTGGGGATATGTCTAAGAAGGGCAGCGTACAATGCAGCCACCACAGAGACATTTCAAGTGATGGAGGTGGGGTCCCTATCAATGTTTCACTAAAACAGTTATACTCAGGCAATGGTACCAATGGGAAAGAGGCTCTTTTCTGTGTCCGAGTTTTAGATCAGTAAAATCAGCAAGGTTGCGATGGATGGATCTGCCCATTTTGGTTCTCCCACTTTCTCATTTTTCTAATCTCCAGTTCTGCACATTTCTGCAACATTTGGTGATATTTTTATTTTATAAACCGTCCTCCTGAAAATTCATCACATTTTTGTGTTGATTTCTCCTAATAAACACATATTTGTTTCTAGTTCTGACTAGTGTACATGCTTTTGCAAGCAATCATCCCTAATACGATGCATGTTTGGCTGCTTTGTTACCAATATACTCATTTTTATACACACACCACCCAAATATGTCCATTCTTGTAAACGCTGTCTGGTCAGAGAACTGCACTGCAAAATTCAGAGGAGTGTGAATTTGAAACGGTGTCTGCATTTCGGGTCTCGTGTTGTTTCAGAAAGTGTGAATTAGGTTGGTTCACCTTCAAATGCACAGTGAATCAAATGCCTCTCCCATCCCTAGGAGCACAGCCTTCTCCACTGTGGTACCCACACTACAGAATGCACTCCTTAAAGAGACTCACTTGTCTATTCACTCCACTGGCATAACGTTGTTATGCTGTTGTCTCAAAACAGGAGTGGGGAATCTTTGGCCCCTCAGACACTGAAGGACTTCAACTACCATCAACCATAGCCAACATGCTTAGATCTGTGGTCTGCTAGCATCTGGAGGGCCAGAGGCTCCCACCTGGATGTAAAATATATAGTTTGGCTGGTTTTATTATTTGCACTGATGTGTCATTGCTGACATCTGTCTGTCTTGAGAAGCAATGGAGTGTGCCCCCGGGGGTGAAGTTAAACTGCTAGAGAATTACAGCACCTGCTGTGGCTGCAGAAACCAGTAACTCGTGCCTACTGCCTCCCATGTTGTTTTTGCCGAGTTAGCAGCACTGAAGTGACCTAGGCAGTGCATTTGGAGGTCCTAGGCTGCCCAGACCACAGGACCTCCCTCTTGGCCTTGCTGATGTGGTCCAAAGGAAAGCAGAGCAATACATTTGGCATCAGCTTGGCTGAAGGAGTTGCTGGAAGGAGGCATACAACACACCATCCAACCACTCCAGATTTGTGTAGGGTTTACTCCTTAGCCTTTTCTTCTCCTGAAGATGTCCCACAAGCCAGTGGGTATGGATTTTCCCTCAGGGTTTACTCCTGAAGCCTTTCTCACAGATGACTATAGCCAGAAGGCAGCGGTGGTTTAGGACTGGAGTTTTCCTTCTCCTGCTAGTGTGTAGTGTATTGCGATTTATGGTATTGCTATGGGTCATTTTACTTGCCCACGAGCAGAGATTAGGACTAGTAAAAATGGGATTGGTAAATACAGTATGACTGCTAAATTATGGCAGCAGTGGTTTGCTGCACCATCACAGCATTTTAGCCTTGCTGTGCCCTTTCAGGTGCAGTGTTGGAGACTTGCCTCAACCTGCTGGCTGCAGTAAGGCAATGTTGTGCAAGGTACTCATTCATTTCTACTCCTGTTGGCGTCTTCTTGTGTAAAAAATGGGAAGGCTTTGTATTCTTAATGAATGGGTGGGTTTGAATTGCTTTGACCTGCATTTTTTTTCTCACTGAGGGCCAGCCAGCCCCCCCATCTGGGAATCCTTTCTGCAACAGGAGGATCACATGCTAGTGGTGGGCAGGGGCGAAAGTGGACCGATCAGCAAATATAATTTTTACCTTTCTGCAGTAGGCTAGTTTCTATACATACTCACATACACCTCTATAGCTTCCATCCAGCCAAGAAACAGGCATTAGCGCTGTGGGTTAAACCACAGAGCCTAGGACTTGCTAATCAGAAGGTTGGCGGTTCGAATCCCCGCGACGGGGTGAGCTTCCGTTGCTTGGTCCCTGCTCCTGCCAACCTAGCAGTTTGAAAGCACGTCAAAGTGCAAGTAGATAAATAGGTACCACTCCAGTGGGAAGGTAAACGGCGTTTCCATGCGCTGCTCTGGTTCGCCAGAAGCGGCTTAGTCATGCTGGCCACAAGACCCGGAAGCTGTACGCCGGCTCCCTTGGCCAATAAAGCGAGATGAGCGCCGCAACCCCAGAGTCAGCCGCCACTGAACCTAATGGTCAGGGGTCCCTTTACCTTTACCTTTAGAACAAGGGCCAGCCTGGCAAAGACACTCAAGGAGGTTATGTAGAGCTGGGGAGGTGTGTGGCCTGGAAAAAGAGGGCGTGGCTGGGGAGAGGGTGCTCTGGAAGAGTCACAAGGACCAGATGAGAGGTTCTCTCTGGCTGCATTTGACCCCTGGTCTAAGACACAAGGAGCTGGCCTAGTAAGGGGGCCAATTACTTTCAGCCAGTATTGGAAGCTACTGTTGTTGAAGAGCATGTGAAAACACAAGGAGTGCAATTTTGCAAATGCTCTCCATAAGCAGCAGATGAAGAACGAAGGTGCAAGGCAGTGACAATCAGAGGCACTTGAAGTTATTATAACCCATTCACCTTCATGGCAGCAGAAAATCATATTAGAAACACAGGCTTAGCATCACTTCATTGCACGGTGAAGCAGGAGAAGCCGGCTTATGATGGGAAAAGGCTTCTATTTGGAACCAAATATCAAAAGTAATTTGAAGCAGAGCTATAGATACTGTACTCATCCAGTGTACCATCAATAATATTTGACAATATTAGAGATTTGGTTAGACTCCAAGTCCCCTCATTTTTGTTACCCATTCACAAAGCTTCAACCCAATTTTCCACGACTCGCTCAAATGTTCAAATTCAAGTGTGTTCTCTGGGTGTTTGATCAAGAAAATAAACATTTGGATCTCTTTCTGATCCACCAGACCCCTTTGGTTAGTTGTGTCCAAATTGTAATGGCAAAAACTAACACTGCCCACATATCATGCCTGGGTTGTTTTCTGAAACTAAACACAATAGCAGATAAATGGAATGCTTCTGGAAATATTTCAAGAAGGCAGCTTAGTACAGGACAGTGGAATGCAGCTAGCTGTAATTTCAGTGACCTATACCAATGTTTATGGGAACTTCACCATATTTCCATCAAAAGAATTATCATCATCATCATCATCATCATCACGGTAAAGCGGTAAAGGTAAAGGGACCCCTGACCATTAAGTCCAGTCACTAATGACTCTGGGGTTGCGGCGCTCATCTCGCTTTACTGGCTGAGGGAGCTGGCTTTTGTCTGCAGACAGCTTCCAGGTCATGTGGCCAGCATGACAAAGCAGCTTCTGGTAAACCAGAGCAGTGCATGGAAACGCTGTTTACTTTCCCACCGGAGTGGTACCTATTTATCTACTTGAACTTTGAAATGCTTTCGAACTGCTAGGTTGGCAGGAGCAGGGACCGAGCAACGGGAGCTTACACCATTGCGGGAATTCGAACTGCTGGCCTTCTGATCGGCAAACCCTAGGCTCTGTGGTTTAGACCACAGCGCCACCCACGTCCCTATCATCACAGTAACCCTATTCAAATGACAGAAGGACTAAAAGTTTGAATTCAGTTATAGCACACCTGAAATGAGGATCAAACTCTTGGTCCCACTTAATCTTATGCATTTTTTACCCTCAAAAAGTCTACTTATCTTGCACTCAAGAATTCTCAGTTACCTAATTTCTAGACATCTAACTAACTATTGATATGGAAAGAAATGAAAATCTTCACAGTGAATTTTATTTCATTTAATATATTGTTTATGGGGAAATGCATTTAAAAAGAACCAGCATCAGGCAGAGACTGGGATTATGCTTCCGTTGGGTTATTAATTCCCGGAAGCTGAAATTAATTTGAACTGTACAGTGGAACCTTGGTTCTCAAACTTAATCCATTCCGGAAGTCCATTCCAAAACCAAAGCGGTCCAAAACCAAGTCACGCTTTCCCATAGAAAGTAATGCATAATGGATTAATCCGTTCCAGACTTTTAAAAACAACCCTTAAAACAGCAATTTAACATGAATTTTATTATCTAACAAGACCATTGATCCATAAAATGAAAGCAATAATCAATGTAGATGGTAAAAATTAAAATTATTATTTTTTCTTACCTGCACTGATGATAGTCATTGTTTGGATGGGGGGCTTTTATCCATTTCCGCAGTCACACACCCAACCAATCAGTAGCTGAACAGTCACAAAAACAAATTAACCGAAAAACCCTCAAAAACAAAAAGCACAAAATAAAAAGCAGAAACAAAAGTGCCAAACTTAATCCGTTCCGGAAGTCCATTTGACATCCAAAATGTTCAAAAAACCAAGGCACAGCTTCTGATTGGTGCAGGTGCCCTGGAAACAGTAGCCAACAACCGCATTGGATGTTCGGCTTCCGAAAATCGTTTGAAAACCGGAACACTTACCTCCGGGTTTTCAGCGTTGAGTACCAAGGCATTTGAGAACCAAGGTACCACTGTATTCAGATTAAGTCATTTGCGGATTTGATTTTGAGAAATATTGAAGAAATGACTGGTATAGATATTGAGTGGGCCACATTGTATGATTTGGGGTATTTGGAGGCTATTGTGGATGCAACTTGCCTCAGAACATATTTTGAATTTACTGAGTGCAGGAAAAATAGCAATGGCTAGAATCAAAAGAACTGTGCAAATGAAAATTTATGCAAGTTCTAGAAGGTGACTTTGTGTAGTGCAGTGCCCCAGTGTGTCAGGGGTGCATAGCAGTATAAGAAACCGTGAATAAGAATATATAGGCTGTAGTGTAGAGACTTTAGTGGACCCTTTCCACCTACCCAAGAGTACTGAAAATGAACTTGTGCAAACTATAACAGGAGAACTTGTGCAAACAGAAGAACATATTGGAAATTGGAGTCCCTTTCTTATGGAATGTTCTTCTGCTAAATTTGGAAACAGCACTTCTGTGACTGGAAGAATCTTTCCGCCTTTGGATCCAACCCTATATCCATTATAGGCTTGGCTGGCAGAATGGCTCTACAGAATATGATGTTGTTTGTTATTGCAATACTCACATTTTTAAAAAAATATTTCTTTTGCACTGAAGGTTATTTAGTTCAAGGGCATTTAAAAAAAAAATGTTGTTCCTAGTTCATGAAATCCTGGAATGAAAAATGCAATGATCATATACTATATGCATTGTTTTCTTTCTTGTACAGTAGTACCTTGGTTCTCAAACTTATGTAACCTGTTCTGGGAGTCTGTTCAAAAACCAAGGCGTGGCTTCCAATTGGCTGCAGGAGCTTTCTGCGCTCAAGCAGAAGCTGCATCGGATGTTCGGCTTCCAAGAAACGTTCACAAACCGGAACACTTACTTCTAGGTTTGCGCCGTTCAGGAGCCGATTTGTCAGGGAGCCAAGCCGTTCAAGAACCAAGGTACCTCTGTAAACATTTTTAAGAAGGAAAGACTGTATCCAATCAAGTCATACTCAGAATCGGAGTAATGACTAGCTAACTCCACTGACTTCAATGGGTATATCCTGAGATTGTTGGATATAGCACCAATATATTATATGTTCAGTGTATATTGCAATGGTCAGTAGTCTGTTATTGATTCCAAGGGGAGTTAAATCCTTTAGGAAGCGGTTCAATTCCAACTCAGGCTTTTTGTCCACCTACAGCAGTCTATTCTGACCAGCAGCAGATCTCGGGCAGAGATCTTGCTCACAATCTGCTTCCTTATCCTTTCACCTAGAGCAGCGGTTCTCAACCTGTGGGTCCCCAGATGTTGTTGGACTACAACTCCCATCATCCCTGAGCTCTGGCCTTGCTATCTAGGGGGGATGGGAGTTGTAGTTCAACAACATCTGGGGACCCACAGGTTGAGAAAGGCTGATGGGGATTGAATACGGGACTTCCTGCATCTCCCCACTGAGTGGTCATCCCTTCCTAATATTTGGGGATCTCAAAAGGATCTGCTTTGATTCTGGCTAATCAACCTGATAGCCTTCAGCTTGTCAGGACCCATCTGACCTCCCTGACTTTGTATGAGTAATAGCCAATTTGAGCTAAAAATTCTCATGAGAACAAGCCTTCTCAAGTTATTTTGGCGTGCCTGCTTTTAGCCCCATTTGTAAAGCAAAACAGGAAGTGCAAAAGTATACTAGAAGGAGCTTGCTCATCGAGAATTACATAAACTCTCCCTGGATCTTAGGAAGATGGTTCAATTTCAGCACAAACGTGACAGATGTGGTTTTGTTTGTTTGTTTGCTTGGTCTGAGAACTGTTGCCTGTCCTTTGGCAAATGGACTTTTGGGGAGTGTATCTAACTAGCAATATTTGGGAGGTAGAACGCACTACAAAAGCACATGCAGCTTTTGTAATTTTAAGAAGGCTTCTGGGGAAGCTCTGATGAGTGCAACTTTTCCTGTCAATTTTGGGAAGCTGCAGTTTCTGGATAGTGATCTTAAGACCCTTTCCCTTCTGGAAAATGGTCACCCTAAGGGCTGCTTCAGAAAAGACATTTTTTCCTATGTAACACTAATCTTAGTGGTCATGATTTTCCCAACCGAAGTTCAGCGTTCTGAATCCAATTTATATTATGTGCATGCAAATGACACTTGGGAAGCACTTAATTGTGGCTGGATTGTATTCCATGTAGAAAAAAAGTGCAGAGTATGTTATTTGATGTTCATGTTAGCATTGTTTCTGCCACAAGTGCACAGATTGGGAAGATGATGCATATATCAGATTCCCAGCGTATCTATTCCTATTGGGGAAAAAACACTCATCCCAAAATTCAAATGACAGAATATATACATATTTTCCTGCATGATTATAGCCTTCTTCAGCCACCATGACCAGGCATTAAATAAACACATGAGAGGGGAGCAATGGGGACAAGTACTTTAGTTCTGTCCCCTTGCCAGTGCCTTTTGCCTTCTGAGTTGTGGGGGGCAACAGAAGAGTGTTCTCTGGCAACACTGCACTGCTCCATTGGACAGACTGGAGGGGCAGGGGCTGAGCAGGCTCTTCCCAGTTGATCCCATCAATTTCCACTGTGCTTTCTGCATTTCTGAGGCAGCACTGCCATGCTGCTACCCATACGAATGACTCAGAGGGCTCAGTGTTTATTGAGCATCAGTGGCAGACTTTGGCTTTTATCATTTCAGCAGCGTCCTGAGCAAAGCCAAAATTTGGCACTCCCACCCCCACCTCGCACCTTCCGTTCTGCTCAATTCACCACATTATAGTTGTGAAGCCCTGCAGTGCCCTCAAGCGCCGGCGCCCAGCTGGACTGCCCCAAACCCGCTTCTGTTGAACATTCATTCTCCTTTGTTTGCAGGGACATTAGACAATGTTAGCTATTTAATGAGCATTTACTCTGATTCAAAGCAAGTGCTATCCCACACTTTCCAGTGGATTGTCCTGTTGCAAAAACCCAGATCTTTGTTGTACAAGACCTCCCAATCAACTGTGATCACACAACCTTTGCCAGGATGTCAACTATCACAAAAAGATAGTGACAGTCTTGGGGACATTCCAAGGAGCACCTTCCCAGTAAGAACCAGTTGCTGCCTATGATGATGATGATGATAATAGTAATAATAATAATAATAATTAATAATGTTGTATGTACATGTGAGAAAGAAATACAGTCTGCAGAAACTTGGGCTGCTCTCTCCATGGCCCAAGAGATAAACTGCTTGTCCTTGAAATAAATTTACAAATTAAATATGTACTGTATTGGCCTGAATATAAGCCTCACTTTTTTTCCAAATTCCGACCATGAAAAGTTAAAGTGTGGCTTAAATTCGTGACCTTACAAAAATGGGCTTTTATGATATCGTTGCTGAAACAGACATACGGTAAAACGGAATGGGTGCGAGTGCCTGCGGAATTTTAAGGGAGCGGCTTATATTCGGGTATTGTCTTTTTCTCTCTCCTCCCCCCGCCCCCGGGCCTTGAATTCAACAGCTTATATTCAGGCCAATACGGTATCTTCTTTTCTGTCCCACAACTCACAGCTATAGTGAATTTCCAAATAATCCTTTATTTGAAAGCAACCTAGAATCAGCTGAGAACTCTGTGAATGGCTCCTTGTGTTCCACTAAGGATGCCAAACTAAACCCAGGCAATATTGAGAACTGTAATCTATTATAACACCCTCTCTTGGACGTTAGCATGTACACTGCATAATTCAGGAAATATGTGAAACAAGGAATCCGAACCATTGGCAGAGCCATCCAAAAGGCATTGGGGGGGTGTAGGCAGACGAACCAGCTTTTCCAATGTGGGTTTGAGCAATGCATATTTACATGGATGAAGCTCATGGGCACAACATTTGGACAGTACTTCGTTTTAGCTGGCTTATATCCAATGTAGCAACAACAACGTACCTCATATTTTTTTGAAGTGCTTGTTAGCATGCATTTTAATGACAAAAAAAGACTACACCAGCTCTAGGACATGGTGGGGGAATGGGAGGGCTTTGGGTTCTGTGAAACCACAGTCTCTCCTTATCCTGGTTCTCACTACTTGAACTGCAGGCTCGGGTTCCAGCAAAGTCTTGAATGCATAAATCAAATTGGGATATAGGCAAGGCTCAGGTTACATAGAGCAAGACGTACAAAAGAGGTACTGGTGCAGAGCTAATCACAACAGGGGACATGGCCCTGAACCTTCCTTTTGAAGGGTAGGGCGGCAGGGCACTTAGCGTGGCGAATGGCTGGACCCTCAAGACTGGGCAAGCAAACTGGCACTTCAGCAAGTACGCTGAGCTTGTGAGGTCTGTGCACACTGGCTCTGTCATCTCCATGTCCTTCGAGATGGAGGCAGGGATCAATGGCACCAGCTCAGTGTTTGAGGTGTCTCCACAACAAGAGGTATATGAAATGTGGTGTCCTGTGTCACAGGGGCAGAACACTCTTTTTCCAAAGCTGCTCAGGTTTTGCAGGGAAAGTATTTGTTTTTGCCAGCTTCTGAAACACATTGGGCAGGAACTCAAGTGAGGACCTTTTCAGTGGCTGCTCCCAGGCTCCGAAACTCCTTGCTGAGGGAAGCCCCGCGAACTTAATCTCTAGTGACCTTTTGCTGGCAGGCAAAAAATATGTTAATTTAGACAGGCCTTTTAAATATGCTGATGTTGATTTCATTGATGTTTCACCTGCCTTGTCTTTAGGGGTTGTTTTTTTTTATTCTGTATTCTGTTGTGCTTAGTTACATTAACTCATACGTTATTGTAAATGTACTGTCATTGGCAGCTTTGAACTTCATTTGAGGTGATCTATCTGGTAAGAGAGCTGCTAAGTTTTCAAATGAATGCTGAAGTTTGAATGCTGTGAGAATGTGATCACTCATTAAGTGAAGCAAATATGTTCTGGATTAACAGTATTTATCCATTTGCAGGAATCCTTGGGGAAGGTTCTAAGTTAACTCTTCCTCCAATTTCCCTGGGAAACATAAGTTCTTCCATGAAGGGTCTTGCTGGCCCTATCTCAGAAGAGTTTAATAGGAGGAACTTTGCGCCTTGGAAGTTACAAGACTAACAGTGTTTTTGGAGAGACTCACATAGAATTTAGCACCTCTTTGCATATGCAACCCAGCTGCCTTTTGATGTCTGACAATGCAATCCTATACGTACATACTCAGAGGTATGCCCCTTTGAGTTCAATGGGACTTACTTTGAAGGAAATGCGTATGGGATTGCAGCCTAAAAAATAAAAAAACCACTCATTGGATTTGGCTGGAAACCAGATCTACTGACTTGGTGTACTTGAAAATGTTTTTGCTGGTCTAATAGCACAAGTAGTTTCCATAAGACATTTGAGCTCCCTGATCACTCCTTCCCCTTACCTTTTTTTTGTAACTCTCTGGAATGCTGATATTTTGGTTAATTTTCTCCAGCTGTCACAAAGTCTCACAGGAAAATGACCTCGTGGAGTGACCACTTCCCTAGCCCTTGATGTAAGTATGCTTTTTTCCAGGCTTTCACCACTTCATCCCCATCACTGTCTGGGGCCTTTAATGAGTCAAGGGAAATATATATGCATTTGTGCGCTCGCTCACGCGCACACACAAAGAAAGCAATTATGAGATATTAATGAACTCAGTCTGTATTTTAAAATCCAATTCATTAGTTTAAGTTGAGTTGAGTTTGGTCTACAGACCATAAACATCAAATACAGCATAGGGGTCGTCAAGAAAACCACAACGAAAAGAAAAGAAAGGTAACATGCATGCACACACATGGTGCCCCTTATAACAAGAGTCTAACCAAATTTATCTGAAGCTGAGGCTCCAATACTTTGGCCACCTCATGAGAAGAGAAGACTCCCTGGAAAAGACCCTGATGTTGGGAAAGATTGAGGGCACAAGGAGAAAGGGACGGCAGAGGACCAGATGGTTGGACAGTGTTCTCGAAGGTACCAGCATGAGTTTGACCAAACTGCGGGAGGCAGTGGAAGACAGGAGTGCCTGGCGTGCTCTGGTCCATGGGGTCACGAAGAGTCGGACACAGCTAAACGACTAAACAACAACAACAACAGCCAAATTTATAAACAATCACAAAGATTGCTAATTTTTACTCAGGTCTCATATTCCTTTTCATCACTGTGACCTAGTTTTGATAGCTACACAGGGCACTTAGCTACATTTTCTGTGTCATAGCAGCAGAGGAGGTGGGGTAGGTGGAACACTGTTGTTCCCAACACAGAAGGCCACTGGCACAGAACATGAGGAAAGAGGTGAGGCACTGGGAGTTTGGGCTGTGTGGTATGGCATGGGGCAGCAGGAGTTTGGGCTGCCTTTGATACAACTTGGTATGGGGGCCGAGCTCCTCACAACTTGCCACGCCTCTCCCCTTTCGTAAGTTCTGGCAATCTTCTGCATTGGGAAGCCATGAGAGCAATGGTACCCCCGCCGGCTGCTACTGTTTCTTGATCTTAGGACTGGAAGTTGCCATTAAGAGTTGAAATTTACCTGAGCTCCCCAAGTGTAAAGAACAACAACAACAATAAATACCCCGCCCATCTGGCTGGGTTCCCCCAGCCACTCTAGGCGGCTTCCAACAAAACACTAAAATACAATAACCTATTAAACGTTAAAAGCTTCCCTAAACTGGGCTGCCTTCAGATGTCTTCTAAAAGTTCGGTAGTTATTTTTCTCTTTGACATCTGGTGGGAGGGCGTTCCACAGGGTGGGTGCCACTACCGAGAAGGCCCTCTGCCTGGTTCCCTGTAACTTGGCTTCTCGCAGCGAGGGAACTGCCAGAAGGCCCTCAGCACTGGACCTCAGTGTCCGGGCAAAACGATGGAGGTGGAGATGCTCCTACAGGTATACTGGACCTGTCTTGCTCCTGTCTATAGGATGTTAACAACAAATTAACTTCATGGGCTATTTACTACTACATCATCTGCCACCTAGGTTACAAAAAGCACCAGGTGTGTTAAACAGAAACTTCTAGATCTTAACTTGCAAAACATATTAGTGTGTGGCGCCAGTTCATACAGTTGATGTTTTACCATTCATCAAAACCAGTATTTTGATGTTGCTACAGCCTCGGCCTCAGTGGGTTCTAGTGATCCATGGGAATAAAACTTTTAAAGGTTTAAACGAAACAAACTTCTTTAGATGGAACCGCAGTTACACAGAGCAATATAGCAATTGTCGAGATGGAGCTGAACGCAGAAGTAATCTGTTTGAACAGGGCAACCCATCGTCCCACTTAGTCCCCTGAGAAGATTAGGTCATTCTTGCTTGCAAACGTTGCCGTCAGTCAGTCCAAGCATTCATCTAATTCATCAAGGTGCTGGATATTTCAGTTACTTCTCTACAAACAGCTTTAGTCCCCCACCCCACCCCAAAGTGACAGGACCACAGCAGCACTTGGCAAACTTCTAAACTGCAGCTTGAAGGACATAGCTTTTCTAGAAGGTGATAACAGCCCAGAAATATAAGTCTGCCTATTTCTCTCCCCCTCTCTGGCCTTCTGTCTCTCCGCTGAGTGACTCCACTCCTACAGGGCCATTCATGAGGGTTACATGTTACATTGGCACCAGAAACCTTCACTGGAAGCTTTCGGAGGTTTTGGAGGCATTAATCAACAAGCAATTTAACTTGGCACAGAGAGAAACAAATTATGCTTATTTCAGTCTGTTCACGAAGCAAACAAGGAACATTTTACACATCTGTGTTTTCCATTTATTTCACAGAAATAGCACAGATGCTTTGTACGGATGGTATACACCTTTGAAATAAAAGTTATGGGTGCTATGGTATGTGTGATGGTATTTAATTTGTTAAATACTACTGATAAAGTGAGGGGGGAAAGAAGGCTGCTGTCAACACCCGACATCCTCAGGTAGCTGCTGGAGCTCCTGCTCTCACTTTTCTGACTGTCTGCTAAGCAGTGGGTGGCTTGGAGCTCCCCTTTAAGTTTCCTTTAATGCTTGGAGTACCCCTCCATTGGAGGCACCATTTAAATCTTCCACAGTTTCCCAGAGTGTTCCTACAATATGGACCTTTTGGGAATTGTAGAAAATGTAAGTAGTGGTTCTAAGCCGTTCACTACACACTGGTGCCCTGTTGCCCTCTGCTGCTACGTAGACCCACTGGGAAGGGCACTGATGCAGAAGAAGGGCTCTCTAGAGGGCATGTTCTGAGGGCTCCTCTTAAGGTCTCCCTCAAATATTTAGCCAGCCCTGGAAAGAAATCTAAACAGAAGTGCAGTGCAGTACAGAGACTAGTATTGGCTTTAATTTATCCATGAGAAAAAAGTGAGGGCCTGGACCCTCAATTCTGCAACAATGACAAATTTTTCCATGTACGTGAAATTAGATATATGTCTTTATCCTTGCAAAATCCATTTGACCTCCAATTATAATCTAATTTGACTTCCACCTATAATATTTGGGCTATTTATGTAATGTTGTGGAATCACTGCTTTCTCTTGTACACTTACAGACCCTTCATGTTTACATGGTTTCACTTTATTCTACAGAAATTATTCCCAGGTGCATATGACAGGGTTGTTCTGTGGAGAGCAGACCTGAGTATTTACAGGGTAATATGCATTAGAGATGTGCAACTGATTGGGCAGTATCCCAGATCAAATTGGGCCAATTTGGACAATCCAGCCAGAATCCAAATTGAATTGAATCAGCTCCAGTTCACTCTGAATCAGAGTAACAATTTGTGCCAATCTAGAGCTCGAAATTGCCTAAGAAACCAGACACCCTGTCTCAAAAGTGTTAGAATCATTAACTGTAGCACCGTATAAGGAGATTGCCAGGTTGGGGAGAGGGGGAGATGGAGTTGGAGGAGAAGGAGGGGAGGAGGAATTAGTTATTGACAACTCTAGCTTCTAATCCAGGGCTAGAATGTCACTCAAAATATCCAATCATAGTGTTTGTGGGGAGGGATGGTGAAGTCTTAAAAGTAGCTGCAAGGTCACACTGCCTTCAGTCTTTTGTAAGTTGTGTTTCTTAGAAAGAGTTTGGTGGCATATGTTCAGCTAGTATTTTATTTATCCTTCAATACCCTACCCAACAGGGACGCGGGTGGCGCTGTGGGTAAAACCGCAGAGCCTAGGACTTGCTGATCGTAAGGTCGGCGGTTTGAATCCCCGCGGCGGGGTGAGCTCCCGTCTTTCGGTCCCAGCTCCTGCCCACCTAGCAGTTTGAAAGCAGCCCTAAGTGCAAGTAGATAAATAGGTACCGCTTTATAGCGGGAAGGTAAACGGCATTTCCGTGTGCTGCGCTGGTGCTGGCTCGCCAGAGCAGCTTCGTCACACTGGCCACGTGACCCAGAAGTGTCTCCGGACAGCACTGGCCCCCGGCCTCTTAAGTGAGATGGGCGCACAACCCTAAAGTCGGTCACGACTGGCCCGTACGGGCAGGGGTACCTTTACCTTACCCTACCCAACATCTATACCTGTTTGTTTTCCATCCTTCCCCAATTAATCCTGGCCCATGGTCACCCAGCTGCCCTGTAGACAAAGTATGTATTCTTTAAATAAAGAGGGAGAAGAGGTAGGGAGTTTGGAACCCAGTGCAAAAAATAAAAATCTGAACCTTGGGGCTGCTGGGCCATCCCCTAACAATGCCCCTGTTCATGGCCACTGAGGTGGTGATGGGCCGTCTGCTCCCAGCAAACTCTACCTGTCGCTATTCTGCTAGGAAAAGTTCAAGCAGCAGTGCTTGTGTGGCTGTGAATCCTGGCTTCTGAATCCTGGCTGTGAATCCTGGCCATCTGAATCCTTGTTGCTGGTCACAGTGTCGGCCTGGGTGCAGAACAGGAGGTGAAGCCAGTTTTAAATTAGAATCCTAAAGCTCTGGGATCAGGATTCAAAGCCAAGGTGAACAGGCCCATTTCTCAGAATGTTGTAAACTCCATATGGGACCTCAACCCCTTCTTAAATATTTGGAAATGTGTTCAAGGTCTTAAAATAAAATCTTAAAATAAAACTATGACTGGTCTAAATTCCTGACCAATATATCTGTGTCTTCCTTTCAGCTCTGCCCTGTAAATGGTTTCATAAGAATCCAAATGGTAGCTACTTAGTATTCAGCAAGTCCCACCCACCCTTCAAAATATTCCCTTGACTTCAGTGTTTACATATGCACTAGGTATGTTTACCCTGAGGTATTAAAAAGGCCAGTAAAATAGATATAATGGCATTGCATACATCCTGTGATAGTCAGCGCCTAGCATTTGCCTGCTTTATTCAGAATAATAGTGATTAATAATATTAATAATAGGTATGGTGGAAAATAATAAGAATGGGTAATTCCCTTGGAATGAACACTCTCCAAACATTATCATTAGGAATTCTTTTGCTTTACCTTTTAAGGAGAGCAGCAGTTTCCAACATGTCAGGTTTCTAAATCACCTGATAGTTTGAAAGGAGGTATTTGAGTAATTTCTCTAAGCTATAAGGTGAGCACCATCCTGGCTGTATTATTTTAGGAAATGAGCCCAAACCCTGTAGAAGTACAGCTAGCATATAAATTAAAAACATCTTCCAGTTTAATTGGCTTCCCTTGTGCTCCATAATTTAACATTGACATTTCTTTTTAATGAAATACAACATGGTTCAGTGATTAGGATTGAATTTATTAATGTGTTTAACAGTGCAATCCTAGGTGTGTCTACTCAGAAGCAAATCCCACTGAGTCCAGTCAGGCTTACTCCCAGGTAAGTGCATATAGGAGTGCAGCCTACAATATTTGCATATCACCTAAACAGATAAATAAATATAGACAACTGGATCCACCGAGGGTGAAGCCTGAACATGAAATCAGACTTGGCCATGCATGTGCACAACTGTTTTAGGAGTATTGAAGGACAAAGAGAGGACTGTGTGCATAGTTTCTGGTGAGCATTACTGCATCTAACACCCACTCCAGGATCAAGAACAATGCAGTCTGGATCAGATGGTTAGCGCTGAGCTGACAGAAGAAAACACCTGAATTGGGAATGAATTGGCTGGTGGGTGTGGGCAGGTATATGGAAACAAAATGGTACACATATCCCACTGGATATACATCAAGACAGGGTTGCCTCCAAACTGGCATATTTTGCTTCCTGAGGCAATGGACAAATGGAACCACCCAGAAGCCCATTGGACTGGCAGCTTGATCATGTGCTTATAGATTTATTTTACAATATCGCCTGTCCCCTGCACAGTCTATATTGATGCAGCGTGTATCTTTTAACTGCTCGCTGTGTGTGTGTGTGTGTGTGTGCGCACACACAATTCTCTTTAATTTCACAATGGATCTGGTTGCACTTGTTAGAGAATAGCGGCAACTCAAAGCTGCACCAATATTTACTACCTTGCAGCAAAGGAGGTCGGGATGGTGGAAGAAAAGCAGTGCGCTGACCCCTTGATCTGTGCGCATGCACACTATGAGCACAGGTGCACACATTCCAATCAAGAAGCTGCATTCTGTCCCCTCACAGTGAGAGACTGGGCTTTCAGGGGAAAGCGGGAAGGGATTGGAAGACTGCAATCGACAATTTATACTCATAAACAAGGCACCCCTAAAAACTTTCCAGATGCCCAGATAGGGACAAAATACAGACATCCATTAAAGAAGACTTAGGCAACCTATGGCCCAATTTAATGCAGGTAGCAAGGAGGAGGGAAATGGTGGCAAGAGGGTGGCACAGTGAGATAAAAGAGGGCAATGGAAAGAGAGAGGTGCATGGAGTGTGAAATATACTCGGAGTCGAGCGTGGATTTCATGCTCTTTATTCAGATCATAGTGGTGAGGAGGAATGGAAGTGCTCCCAGAATGTTTGCATTATTTACATAATGAGCCCCATGTGATTGGCTAATTCCGGGATTCTCCTGTAGGCCAATCAGGTTGTGGATTCACTTCCACCTGGAGCTGGATTGGGTGGCTCCTGTGGACCAATCAGATTGCTACATTCTGGATCCTATTGTTCTAGGACCAATCAGACTACTGCATTTTGGATCCTGTTCAACTCAGTACATAACAGAGTGGTAAGCAGAGATCAAAAAAATTATGCCCCCTCCACTCTTGTTTTTGGCCTCACCCACTGCTAGCATGCAGGCTCCAAGTGATTACCCGAGGAATATGACCCTTAATAAAAGTTTCCTCACTCCTGGGTTAAAGCATTTGACAGTCTGTTGTGCACAATTTTAAATAAAAGGCATTAGCTTGAGGAAAGAGTTTTCCCTCCTTTTCCAAACACCAGAATGGCACACTTGTATTTTCAGGCATTCCTCTGGACAACTTTTCCTTTGTTTTCTTTTGGGATTAGGTAGCATCAATTCTTTCTTTCTTTTTATTAGTTGAGTTTTTCCAGTAGTGATAGTTCCCAGAATGAGGATTTACTGTAAAGCGCAGGCACATGGCCAGTTTGAGACGATTGTGCCATCGGTGTTATTACCATGGCTAGTGTGCCGCTTGACCTATTCCCACTAGAACAGCAGTGAGACTATGATTCCCTCAAACACATGAAAAACTGCCTTGTCAATGAAAGGTGGTGAACAATACGGCAATGTTTGCATGATTGCAATCCATGAAAAATATTAGCCCATGCATACGCAGGCCTTATTATGTAGACGTTGTTTGCCTAGCAAAAGCGACTGTCTGTTTGTCTTCCCTGTATCGTAGTGTCTTGACCTGCTATTCACTGTCTCTGAAAGCCTGGGAGCTTCGTTTCATCTATAAAATGTGATTTGTTTTATTGTAAAACAGAAGGAGAACAAAAAGGTACTGTACGTGGCGAGGTCTTTTTCCATGAATATAAAATCCTTTCAGCTCAGTTTTAGGTGACAAACTGCACAGCTGTAATGCGTTCCATTTACCAGCCTGCATATATGAAAGATGTGTAATGTTAACTGAGTTTTCTCCCCCCCTCCTCATCCCATTCCCGTCCCTAAAGGAGGACCACCCTGTCTGCAGAATCTCCAAGGAAAAACACGGCGCGGTCTGATCAGAAACTGCCTTTGTTGGCAGAAATACACTACGTTGCATTAACCAAAACAGTCAAAAATTTAAAATAAAATCTTTTTTTATGGTGGCTGCTTTTTATTTAAATATTCATTTTATTTGTGTAAACGGATCTCATTTGGTCTTGACATACCAACATCACAGAACTATCTGTAAGCCTTGTTTACATTTAGCAGTGGAAATTGTTTCAAGCTTTTCACAGAACCTTCAAAAAATGATATACACTGAACAGAAAATGTGTCGGATCCCCCACTGTAGCTCCCCCCTCCTCCAAATGCTACGTTTGCTCATGGATAACAATTTGTGGGACAGAATGTACCAAATACTTAATCCCCCCCCTTTAAGACATGGTTTTTACACTGATATAAGAGCTGCTTTGCTGTTGCCAGATACCCAGGCCTTCACACTAGTGACTTCTGTGTCTAACTTATTATTAACCTTGATATATGACATCATCTACTGTTATCATTTTGTAGTTAATGTAATTAATGCATACTTTTGTTTAAAGTAGACATACAAAGTTATGGCATGTGGTATTACTGGTATTGGTGATGGGAGGGAAAATCTCGGGGTGGCATGAGGGTGTTCCAGATGAGCTGTTTATTGAGCATGCATCCTGGTTGGCTTGCACAAAGCTTACACAAAGGTAAGACTATGGCCACATAGACTGGTGATGCAGCAGCTAGTCTGGTGACTGGGAGTGGCCACCGAGATCATATAACACCGGTCCTGAAAGACCTACATTTGCTCCCAGTGCGTTTCCAAGCACAATTCAAAATGTTGGTGCTGACCTTTAAAGCCCTAAACGGCCTCGGCCCAGTATACCTGAAGGAGCGTCTCCACCCCCATTGTTCTATCCGGACACTGAGGTCCAGTGCCGAGGGCCTTCTGGCAGTTCCCTCACTGCGAGAAGTGAGGTTACAGGGAACCAGGCAGAGGGCCTTCTCAGTAGTGGTGCCCGCCCTGTGGAATGCCCTCCCACCAGATGGTGGGAAATAAACAACTATCTGACTTTTAGAAGACATCTGAAGGCAGCCCTATTTAGGGAAGTTTTTAATGTTTGATGTTTTATTATGTTTTTAATCTGCTAGGAGCCATCCAGAGTGGCCGGGGAAACCCAGCTGGATGGGTGGGATATAAATAAATTATTATTATTATTATTATTATTATTATTATTATTATTATTATTATTCACCCCATACGTTTCATAGAATCATATAGTTGAGAGGAACCCCAAGTATCATCTAGTCCAGCCCCCTGCAATGCAGGAATCTCAAGTAAAGCATCCATGACAGGTAGCCATCCAACCTCTCCTTAAAGACCTCCAAGGAAGGAGAGTCCACCACTTTCTAAGGGAGTCTGTTCCACTGTCAAACAGATCTTACCATCAGAAAGAATTCTGGGAAGTGTAGTTAATGGTGCCAAGAGTTGTTTGGAGACCCCCATCCCCCTCAGAGAGCTGCGGTCCTCAGTGTGGTCTAACAATCAAACCCTGTTCAAAGGGAACTCTTGGGATTGTAGCTCTGTGAGGGGAATAGAGATCTCCTATGAACTCTCAGCACCCTTAACAAACAGCGGGTCCCATAATTCTTTGGGGGAAGCCATGACTGTTTAAAGTGGTATCATACTGCTTTAAATGTATGTTGCGAATGTGACTTAACACAACCAACCATCTAGAATATGTTGGGTTCCCCCCCCCCCCCCGCCAAACAGATCATCTATCTGCTGGATTATGCAGTCTCTATTTGCATTTTTTTTTTTAATAGGCAAACCATACCATGTTGAGAGTTTGGCTTGGAAGTTGTAACAAGATGCAAATTGCTCCATCCTAGTGCCAGATCAGTTAAGACCCAGCAAACGGCACCCTGCACAACGTCTGGCCTTAATGACTTTACAATCTGGTGCAGGGTTGGTTTATTGTGATTGGGGATGGGTAGATGTTCAATCAGTTTCTAAAAAATAATGAGATATTCCTGAAAGCACTCTGCTGGTGCTAGGTTTGTCTTGTCTTTGCTCTTGCTGCTTCCTCCTCCTCTTCTTCCTTCTCTCCAAGCCCGCCCACTCCCCGCATCACTGCCTGGCATTCCTGACACTAAGACCTGTCTAGCTTTCTGGAGCCACAAACCATATGAATCAGAGAGAACCCACCCATTGCTTTGGCATGTCTGAAATGACTGACAGTTCCACCTCAGTAACAATTAAACAAGTAAAAACTGGTTGCTTTGGTTAGCAGGTAAAAGTGTGGAACACCCAAACACATTGAGCTGGGTGTGCGTACCTAAGGAATCCAGGTTAGCGGTGGATGGACTTTCTCTTCCCAGAAACATAACAAAGGTGCTTTATCCAACTGATGGCCAGTATCATCTTGTTTCACTTAGTTTGGGCTCCCTTTATGTTGTCCTTGGTTAGATTTTGCATTCATTGTGGTTATACAGAGCTATATGGAGGGAGAAATTCAACTGAGGTAGACATATAATTCAGGTAAGCCTATATGAGCTACATATGGAATGGTGAGGGTGTTGCTTCAGTGTCAAGAAACTAAGGAAAGGCAGAAAGACAGACATTTTGCAGACTGGAGACATTCAACACAGCAATGCTCGTTTATCCAACATTATAATAAAAAGTTGAAGGAGCAGGGTATGTTCACCCTGAACAAGCAATAATTAAGATATGAAAGACCTATCCAGGCATGCAGGAGTTACATAAATGATCTGGAGTTAGGGGTAAGCAGCCAGACGGCTGGACAAGTTTGTTGGTAACACCAAATTATCCAGGGTGGTAAAGGAAAAGATTTTGCACAAAGATGCCGCTAAACTGGATTTAAACGGGAAATAAAAGAACAAAATGTAGTTCAACATAAGCAATTGCACATATCAGGCAAGTACTGACTTATAGTCTTTCTGGCACCTATTGTAGACTCTCCTTTTTCAACAAGCCTTTTAAGTAGGTTTCCTGTACATCACTTAAAGACGACTGTGATTAAGTGGTATACAATTCTTTGAAATAAATAAAATAAATAAGATGAGATTCTTATCCCAATCTGTATCACTGGTTTTGTAATTTAATATGTGCTTTTATTCTTGATGGTTTTATTGTTGATCATTTCAGGTTATTGTCTGGGAAACAATTCATAAATGAAATAAGTTTAAAGTGATGCACACTGGGGCAAAAGGCCACTTGCACACTGATAGGGTATGAGCTGGCAGTAACTTACCAGAAAAGATATCTTGGAGTTGTGGCCCTGCATATGGCAGCTGTGAAAATGGTGAAGTCCATGCTATGGATAATTAAACATGGAACTGAAAATAAAAGTGCCAATGGAACAGTGCCTTTATACAAATCATTGACATGTGACGACACTTGGAATGCTGCCTGCAGATCTGGTCACCATATCTCAAATTGGGGCAACCCAGTCGGATTGGTGGGGTATAATTAATATGTTGTTGTTTGTAGAGCTCGAAAAGATGTGGAAAAGGGGTGTAGAGCAATCTCATTACAAGCAAAACATGATAAAATTTATGGCCTTTCATTTTAGAAATTTAGAGTGTTTGGGGCTGATTCATTTGTGCATCTACATCACAAGATGAGCTGAAGCTGTGAACTGCCTCCACTGAAATATATTGTCTGAAGTGATACGATATGGCAGTACTAGTGGTTGATCAGCAGTGGAGTTTCTCCCCCAAATGTAAGTCATCTCTTGCTGTTGTAGTCACCAAATTATGAACAAACATGTGTGAGCTCAGCCTGACAGTGCTGCAAAGAGACAAATGAGCCACAGCAGCACTTTTGGTGGTTCCATCTTCAGCTAGATGATCCTTTCGGTCCCTTCCACTCTACAATTCTATGATTCTACTCATTTAAGAGTTTCCAAAGCCCACATCACTCCATCCCAACACATTCCTCCTAAAGATGCTACAGCAATCTTGTTCAGATACACGTTTAACAATTCTAACAAGAAGAAAGAAAAGGCAGATTACTGAAAGGAGAAGGAAAACCATTTGTGGATATTTTAGCAACTGGCCAACAGGAGTGAAGAAACAGACGGAAAGAACATATGATGAGTTCATTGTGTTTAGTTAAATATTATGTACTTTTAAAAGATCATTTCAGTGCGGCCAGGATTCTTAGGGTAAATATACCTGATGCCAGATGTGATTAATGAATGAGTATTTTAGATTTATTTCTGAACAGAAAAACTGACAATTATGCAGTTGCGTGCAGGTTTCAAAAGCCATCCCTCTCATCCTTTCGAAGGGATGGGAGTCAAAGAAACAGACCCCTATAGCTGACCCCTATAAAACAAACAACATACTATCATCAGTGATCTGGTGACAGTATGGTGAGCAATGCCTTTTGTTTCAGTTTACTACATGGCTCTATTTAGGCAATGGTGGCATGAGGAGAATGGCCAATGCTCACTCAACACCATAAAGCCGATAGAAAGAGCCCATCAAAGGCTTACGTTCCAGAATAGCTGGCAAATATGCCTGAGCTTTCATCCATAGCTATATCAACCATTAATCAAACTGTGTTTTGGGTTTTGCAGTCTCCCAAACGCCCCGTGCACTAGGACTTCTGCCAAAGCTTGCATGAATGCTAGCCTAACTAATAATAAAGGGGGGACATCTAACAGAGCAAATAGTAGCAGCTCACCTCCTTTATAGGTAAGGTGAAACTTCCGCTCTATCCATTTCATTTTGAACCAATTCTTTCTCTTGCCGATTTTGCTGGAAATTCTAGGAGGGTGTACTGGTTCCATCAATTGGGTTGGAGCTAAGCTCCATCATTGTGCTTAACAACAGAGGAAAGGAGATAGAGAAAGGAAGGGGAAAGCGGGGAAAGCTAATGGTATAAGAGGGGAAAAACACCCTCCAGTCTAAACACTGCAGAAAGCAAAAGAAGACTTAATTAGGAAACTGGAAGGCAAAGAACAAGAGCTCATCCTAAGTGAATTGGAGTGTGATGAGCATAAAGAAAACTCTTTTTACAACATGTTCTTTGACTCCCACTGAGTGCTTGTTTCTTAGACTTCCTTGCCTAATAATGTTAGCATTTAAATGGACCAGGAAAGCTTTGATGTTAACACCTCATTGAGGTATAGAGTTCATACGTTGGCTACTCCTATTCTTTGGCTGGAAACAGTTTTCTGCATGGCTAGCTTAACAGGACAACAGAACCTGGATTTGTATAGAGATTGGAAAGGCTATCCCCACAAAGAAAGGGCTACAAACTTCATTTATTTTAACAGAAACCTGCCCTTCATAGAGGAGAGCAAATGTCTAAGAAGTGCCTCAGACTAAACAATTAGCAGCTCCCATTAGTAGCATGGCTGTGTACATAAGCAACGGTTCTTAAAATTGACAAAAAGTTCTCATGAATCTGCTCTTGGGATAACATGCCTGCGGGAGGATGGAAGGAGAAAAATTCCTCACACTCCCATCTGCATCACTTTGAGAGGGTACCCCAGTTCTCCGACCAGTGTAAGAAAAGCACCTGTTCAGGGAAGCATTCAAGTCATCATGAAAGGAAAGAACAGAAGCACAGAGAAAGCATGTGTGTTGTATATAGATAACTATATATAGATATATAATCTAGGCAGAACTGGAAACCAGTCCTATTAGATCTTATGAGCCTCATGGGTGTAAATATCCTCTAACAGGATAATCTACAGAGACAGCATCATGATCAATGCCAGTTCTGGTTGAGCATCAAATATGTATGCAGTATTGCAGCACATTTTCCAAATTGCCATATTGACATAGAGTATCAAGTTGCTCAATTTAATAGGAAATCTAACAACTTTCTTTGGGATTGCATATATGTATATTAAAATTTGGAAATCTGGTCCTGGTTTTTGAGAGTTGGATTTTTCAGAGCTCGCAAACACAGAGATGAAAAAGAATGCCACATTATTATAATGTAAGTATAATGTAAGTAATGGTATGTAAAAGACGAAAAAGACCCATTCTCCATGGGTTACAGAATTTTCTGTATGTTTATTGATGGATTTTAATTTGCATTTGGGAGCAAGCATCATTGAAATCAATGGGAGTGCTGAACAGGCATGGCATTGGATATCTACCACAGCTACTTCAGATCCTAGACAACTGAAATTAGAGCTAATGTACTATGCAAATTCTATCAAGCTGGCTATTTTCATCAGTAAGCGTTAATTATTTGTTTGAAAAGAGAAACTGAAAATCAGTTATGATCATAACCATTACTAGTTTTGTTAAGATGAATGAATTTCTCACATTTGTCTGCTTCACAAGAAGCGATGAGGATTTAAAGAGTCACCAAACCTCTACAACTCTGCAAGCATTTTTCCTAGAATGCAGTCCATGTTAATTCACCTTTAAATTTGATGCAGGTGTGCTGCACCAGGGTTATGAATGCCACAACCAGTATGGGCCCATGCATCTTGCATGTTTTGGTTCAATATATATTTTTGGACTCTTCAGTGCAGCAAAATCCCTTCTATACTTTCCTAGCATGTATCTTGAGAACAATTCAGTCACATCAGTTGCATTTGACAGGTTTTTAATATATCACTAGAAAATATACATGTCAGCTTTAGCTAGGTCCCAGCACTGAGGTAATATGAGAAGAGACAGCAGAGGAATACAGTCCATATTAGCCTGCACGCCTGTGAAAACCAGCCACCCTCTAGGAAGGCCCCAAGATCTGCACGCTGCCCCTCTGACGGTCTGGAAAGTCATTTGAAAGCAATGCCATTTGTTTTTCTTAAGTTGCTGAGAGGAGTGAATCACAGTTTCAACACAGAGGTTAGCTGAAGTGTTAACGGCAGACACAGAAGTCACACTCACTCTCCCGCTCTCTTGTTGATTTCTGAAATGCGCGTGTGGCCAAAAGAAATGTCCAAAATGGTACCCGGTACAACAAAAGAGCTGCCTATCAGACAGCTGGGCTGTGTTTCCTCACATACATCATCAGGCTTCTAGATAGCCAATGTCTGCGTGCTGCAAGCATATAGTTTAAGATAGTGTGACTAGAAAATATGCCAAGAGCTTTTGTTTATTATATTTTATTTATTATATTCTGTGAACCGCCCTGAGACCCCCGAGTTAAGGGCGGTATATAAATTCAATTAAGAACAACAACAACAACGAAGGATTTTAATACAGGGTAGCCTAGTCAGCCTGAGTACCTACAGCACTTGTGTAACAATACTTCATTATTGATGTCTTATTATACCTGACATTCAATGTATCTTTCCATATAATCTGCAGGCCATTTTAAAATTATTATTAAAAGTTATTATTATTAAAAGATATTATTAAAAGCTGAGGGGGAGGGTGTCATAATTTCAGAAGGCTTATAAGGGAAATTTAATTTAACCCTTTCTTTTCTAGCTGTGATCCTGAGGAAACTCCTTTGTCTGAAGCAAGAATTTGCTTTGAAGGGGAATCCTCTGTTGGTGGGGTGGTAGCGATTTCCTCCTATTGCACATACTAGCTGCAGAGCGGAATATTTTCAGCAGGACCACAACTGGGTAAGGGTCAAATTTCCTTTCTGTGCCTATTTTGATTCTGTTCTCATTCTCTCTCTCTCTCTCTCTCTCTCTCTCTCTCTCTCTCTCTCTCTCACACACACACACACACACACACACACACACACATACACACAGCTGATGCTATTTGGATTTATTTTTTTTAATAAGAAAAAAAACCACCTGCATGTTAAATGGAAAGAGGCATTTAACATTGTGTCTGGTTTGGCCCTAAGCAAGTCTCATTAGTTCTCTCATAGTCTGCCAGAGAGGGCTGCATTTTTGGCTAGATTGCAATTATCAAATTGTTTGGAAGCGTGACCTCACTGCAATCAATTCAACACATGTGGGTGGGGAAATGCCCGGGAAACATAACACAGACATATTATTTAATTTTGAAAAGGGGAATTTCAGGAAAAAACACCAAGAGACTCAAGGCAGAGAAGAAAGGAGTGGATTACAGGGCTGGCAGGTCCTAGGAAAAAGGAAAAATCTAGAACCAAGGAGCAACAAGATGAGACAGGAGGACTGCAAGACTGTGGCTTTTAGTAATGCAAAGAGAACGTGCCTGGCTACACAGATGAGGTATTCCAACAGAAAGAGAAAGTAATGTCTAGACAGAATAAAGCTAGCCAAAGATATCTAAGCTTGACTACTGTAATACACTGTGCATGGGACTGCCTTCAAAGACCTCTCGGAAATGCCAGCTGGTAAAAATGCACACCAGCTTAGGTTACATGGAGTATATATTATTCTCTGTATATGCCAGCTCTCCAAGTTTTTGGGGGTGCAAATCAGCCTGCAAAGCTTTGCATGACTTGTGATCAGGTAACGTCAAGAGCTGTCTTTCCCCCTTCGAAGCTGCTCAGATCTCTTTCTGAGATAACCACTGCCTACAAAAGTCAGGCAAGCAGTGGCCAAGGAGGTGTGGCCTGGGGAGAGAGGATGTGGCTTGTGAAGATCCCAAAGGGCCAGGTAGAGAAGCTCGGAGGGTCTGAGGTTTCCCATTTCTGCCCTAGCCGATCGGCCACAGCAGCAGGCAGGCATCAAGACACATCAAGTGGCATTTGCCTCACACCAGCCTCAGCACTCAGTTATAGGTCACAGGAGCACACAGGCTGCAGAAGAACCCCTTGCCAGATAGAACAGACACACAAGGGATCCCAGGTTCAAACCAGGGAACAGTCCACACTAAACACACACAGAGAGGCTCCACGCACACTCAGGTGCACCAGGGCCAATCAGGAGGAGCTATTCGTGGAGCCTGGCTCTTGCATGCGCCAATCAGTTCTTTGGCCTACCACTTTCCCATCCTTATGGCAGAAGAAGAATATACTCGTTTTGGGTCCTACTGATTCATTTTTCCTAAAATGAATATTCCAATCGCATTTCAGCAAGAGAAGGGTGTGGACAGCATAAGGAGTCAAAAATGAAGTTTGTGAACAGCTGCAAAGAAAGAAAGAAAGAAAGAAAGAAAGAAAGAAAGAAAGAAAGAAAGAAAGACGCCCCCCCCCCAAGTGCCCCCTTACGTTTCCTTCCCCTGAGCTTGGGCCTCCCTTGTGAAACTTCATTTATTAGCCACACAATTGTTAGCACTGTCCTTTTAGCTTCCCTCACTTTTCATTATGCCACAAGGCCTTTCTAAATTCCTGGCTGTTCTAATGGATGTAAAATGTTTTCTTGTTCCCTGGGTTACAGAAAGAGAATTAAAGTTATTTCCCTTCAGCACCTTTGTGATCACCAGGATATATATATCCCAGCTAATCTTGTCTGCAAACTAACCTGATTCATTTTAGTTGATTTCTCTAGGTCAGCTTCTCTGGAATAGATTTTATATGAGTGCACATACCCAGTATGATATATACATGTCACATTACCTTAGAAGCCTGCATGTACGTATGTAATATTCCTCACTTGCCCCTTTAAAATTAGTAAAACCAGGAACCTAACTGATTCTAACCTGCTGTTTCTGTGTATTTTAAAGGGACAAATAGCTGTAGGCTTTGCAATTGTAACACACAATTATTTTTGAGAAGCCATGTTTAATGGTTTCCCCCAAACTTCAAGTGTTGCCTTTGGGGAGGAAGGCAAATAAATATAAATTGATGTGGGGCTTCCCTTGCACTTGATCCAGAAACAGCAGTAAGTGCAGAATTCTGTATTCATAGAATCATAGAATTGTAGAGTTGGAAAAGACACTGGTGGTTATCTAGTCCCCTCTGCAGGAATCTCAACTAAAGCATCCATGACAAATGGCCATTCAACCTCCAAGGAAGGAGAGTCCATCACCTCCTGAAGAAGACCGTTCCACTGTTGAACAGCTCTTACCATCAGAGAGTTCTTCCTGATGTTGAGTCGGAATCTCCTTTCTTGTAACTTGAATACATTGGTTTGAGTCCTACCCTCCGGAGCGGGAGAAAACTAGCTTGATCCATCTTCCATGTGACAGCTCTTTAGATATCTGAAGATGCCTATCATATCCACTTTCCCAGGTTAAACATACCTAATTCTCTTACCCGTTCCTCATAAGGCTTGGTTTCCAGACCTTTGATCATCTTGGTCACCCTCCTCTGCACATGTTCCAGCTTGACAATATCCTTCTTAAATTGTAGCACCCAGAACTGGCACAGTCCAGAATATCATTTGGGACTTTGTCAAAAGCCTTACTGACATCAAGATACACTACATCCACAGCATCCCCCTGATCCACTAAGCTTGTTGCTCTATCCAAAAAAGAAATAAGATTCCTTTTGCATGACATGACTTGTTTTTGAGGAATCACCTTACCCCAGATATGCCCACTTGACCATTTTGATCTGTAGAACCGTCACTGTTGCTGATGCCACATCCTACTCATTCCACATTTGTAAGAAATCTATATTTTAGTTTGACTGTGCCTACACCGTGGAACTCCCTGTCTTTTGATATCAGGCAGGCTCCTTCACGCTTCTCTTTTAAAACATTTTTTGTTTAGGCAAGCCTATCTAGACGTGTACAAGCTGACATGTGTTTTAATCTCCTTTTAGCTTATTGTTTAGATCGGGGTAGGCAACCTAAGGCCCGGGGGCCAGATGCGGCCCAACTGTCTTCTCAATCCAGACTGCGGATGGTCTGGGAATCAGCGTGTTTTTACATGAGTAGAATGTGTCCTTTTATTTAAAATGCACCTCTGGGTTATTTGTGGGGCTTGCCTAGTGTTTTTACATGAGTAGAATATGTGCTTTTATTTAAAAAGCATCTCTGGGTTATTTGTGGGGCATAGGAATTTGTTCATTATTTTTTTCAAAATATAGTCCGGCCCACCACATGGTCTGAGGGACAGTGGACCGGCCCACGGCTGAAAAAGGTTGCTGACCCCTGGTTTAGACACTTGTTTTTAACTTGTCTTTCGTTGACAATTTCAGTGTGTGTGTGTGTGTGTGTATGTATTGGAGGTAAAAACTGTTTAGAGGCTCTAGTACAATCAAGCAGTAGGTCAGTGTTGTTAAATAAATAAATAAGCAATACTTCCTTTCTGCTTCCAACTTTGCTTGATCATTATCTTCGAGTCAGTGGAGGAAATTTGCCTGGATAATTTGAGCAGTAAAGCTAATGCCAATGTCATGATTTCTGCATTTGGCACAGAATACCTTCATGTATAAATGATGAAGGAACAGAGAAGGATTCTCCTGGTAGCTATTCCTGGAAAAATGGCCAAGGCACAAGCACTGAACATCACTTGCTGGCTCAAAGGAGATATCATGGCAAATGCATGTTTGCCACCAAGAACAGTAATGCAATGTCTAGTTATTTATTTTATTTCACTAGTCAGGCTTTTATTACCATCCTTCAATATACAATTATTGGGACTGTTCACAGGAGTAACACTAGTGTAAAAAGACAGCAATTCATCAACAAATTCCTAAAAATTGAAGGATAAAACCAACAGTCAAAAGTTCCTTCGAATGACAAGAGCTCCTCCAAAAGAAAAGGGTATTAGTCCCTGAAAGCAGGCACATAGCATGACCCTTCCTGGGTTGAAAGTTCCACACTTGGGGTGCTACAACAGACCAGACTTTCTTCCCAGCCACCTACTCCTTAGGAAAATTTAGGCTCATGAATTTACTGTGTTCACACCCATACCAAACACTTGAAGCACCTTTGACCAGGCATGGTTTCTCCCAGAGAATCCTGGGACATGTAGTTTGTTAAGGGTGCTGAGAGGCCCCCTGCAGAGCTACAATTCCCAGCATGCTTAACCAGTGACAGTTCCCAGGATTCTTTGGGGGGGAGCCGTGGCTGCTTAAAGCAGATTAAGAGTGCTTTCATTGGATGGTGCAGCTGCGACTTGTGCCTTCCCCAGTCACCTTCCTAGGGAAATTCACGTCCTGTAAAGTCACTGTCTCATTGTGCATTTACCTGATCCCTGACCCGAGCCTATAATGTGATGACAGCAATCCAGTAATACATTGGTTTGTATATATTCTATGCAACGTTATGGAGGCTGAGATGCACATACTGTAGCCCCAACAGGGCTATATCCTGCTGTACATTTCCCGAAAAAGGCATTGAAAACAAAAGAAGTGAGAAGCACAGATACCATTTTCCCAAGCCCAGCATTCAGATACCATAGCGCCCAGCTTGAGCTTCCAAGGCAGGAAGACTCTCCTACATGGCCTAAATTAGCATACGCATTGGTGTATATTCATATGTTACCCAACTCACAGACATTTGCATGAAATGGGCACAGAGAAATGGTTTTAAATCACCTTCCATTTGCAACACAATTAGCAGATAATGGGGGGTGGGGATGGAGATAGTGGGGACTGGTGCCCTTTGGCAGAAGGCAGAGAGACCAACAGTAGACAAAGCCAGTGGCAGGCAGAGCCAACTAATTCTGATTTTATACCCATCCTCCTTCCTGCCTGTTGAATTTTTCAAGGGTAGCAATGAGATGGAAGAGGAGGAGTGCCATATAAGGCTGACAGGAGGCAGACCTGGTTGGCTGAGGACAGACTCAGGTTGGTGGGGCAGACTCCACTGACAGGAGTGGCCAAGGGTAGATTATTGATCCTGTTAATGCTACTCATACAGGGCTGTGCTAAAATGGTGTGTAACACAATAAACTTGGATAAATTTCATAAATGAGATATTTGGGGCACAGAGGTACCTAGGCAATAATTTTGACAGCTTGTTGTCCGATTATAATTTTGTAACAATGCTGAAAGAACATCCAAATGTCATGTTTAGGCATTTTGTCCTTGTTTGTTGCCATAACTTACTTTATCTCAGAGCTGGCTTCCAGCTCTTAAATGCCAGCTGGAGACGCTGTCATTCCACAGAGGTTTGGTTTCTCTTTGGATCTGGGTGGCAATGACCAATCTGACCCTTAAGTTGTTATTGTTCTGCCAGGGGTGTTGTTGTCTTTTACAGTGGCTGATAGGTGTTTCTGTTTTTCATGTTATTCATTTGTCTTGGGATTTTTTCAGTGGATAGTCACCACCTGGTAAGGATAGGAAGGCAGGGCTTCCAGATTTTAATAAATGAAGACTCACAAGCAACTGGGAGAGTTAATTCCTCATTCACCACCCCACCCTCATGCCAAGCCTCCATCTCAGCAGTCCTCAAATCATCTCGCTTCCCTGGTATCATTAAGGATGCAAAAGTAGAATATCAAACATGCTCCACTCATTTCATAGTGAATACATTACTGGCTGCATTTCTACCATTTGCATGTGGAAGATGATGGTGATGATGATGAAGATTGGGGCCAAATAAAACAAAGCCCTGCAGGGACATTACATGCAATGGCTTTTGTGAAAAGAATTAACATGAAAGAGGGTTCAGCACTGGGGGAAAGGTCAGGTCAGATAAACTCTTTGGTTCTGATATGTTTTTGTAAAGAGGAAAGAGCTTGAGAGAGAAACGGGGCCTGTGGGAAGAAGCAGTCAAGAAGGGGCTGGTCACAATGTCAAGGGTGTCGGCCTGTGTTTTTCTTCTGCCTCAGCCTTTCATCCTCCAGCTGTCAAGCGCCATTATTTTCAAGGCCGATTGTCAATTTTTAAAATATCAACACAAGCCTGTTTGGGTCTGCGATGCCTCCTTACTCAGGGGAACTTAACAATACTAACAATGGGCTAGACCAGTGTTTCCCAAACTTTTTCCGACTGTGGACCCCTTCCGACCTTGTTTCCTTCCTGTGCCGCCCCCCCCCCATGGACGTAGCCAAGGGAGAGTTGGGGATAGTTGCCCCCCAAATATAAATCAATACAAATCTGATGTTCTGCCCCCCACCCAACAAAAGCCTGCCCCCCTAACCAAAATCCTGGCTATGCCCATGAGCCCCGCCCCCCAGTCCTACTGGTAGAAAGGTAGCTATTATTTAACACAGAGGGGGAAACCTACAGAAAAGGTCCGAAAGGTGCAGAGGGAGTTCTGTATATATGGGAGAATTGTAAAAAGCAAGTGGTCCTCACTGAACTGGTGCAAAAAGATCTTGTCATTCAGAGGAGCCCTGGCTGCCTAGATAAAACAGTATAGCCCCACAAACCCTTACCTGGGAGTAAGGCCCACTCGGTGCAGCTTTCTTCTGAGTAGACAGTTATTTACTAGATGCAAGTCAGCAGCACCAGACAACCCTCCTCAGCTAGGCGCTAGGGTGGGTTTCACCCCACACTTTGCAGAGCTGGGCTGACGCTGCAACATCTGAAGGCCCTGATACTCTAGGCGCTGGGGTGGATTGCAGCCTGTGGCTTGCAGAGTCAGGCCCAGGCTGCCACTGGTAGCAACAAGCAGCTCCAGCTCACCAGCCCTACCCATTGCCACCGCACCACCTGACCCAGGGGTTCTGGATTGTGGGCTCTACTGGTCAAAGAGGGAGCCTCAGCAATCGCCCTCTCTCATCAGAAGCCAACCAGGACTGCTTGAAGAAAACGCAGGTGGCAAAAAGCAGCGTTAGGCCCTGGTGGGTTGCCCCCTTACCTGCTTGTTATTGGCCAGGGGGATAGCCAGCCAATCAGGATTAAAAAAAAAAAAGATTTTCCCCCCTTCCCATTTCCCTCTGTGACCCCCTAGCCTCATGCTGTGAACCCCCCATTTATTCATTTTTCATAATGGAATATCCGGGGGGGGGGCAAGGAGCATTGAGGAGAGAGAACATTAAGCAAAGTCAGGTACCTGTTCTTTGATATGTAGGGTGGAAAACAGTCCAGAAAATGAAATCTGCTTCTCTAGTTTTCTGCAGAACATTTTCCAATTCTAGATAGACATTGTTTTGTGAGGCTAGTGAGTAGCATAATGAATGGATGCAATAACAGTCACACTGGATAGTGTCAAAGTTGTAATTCGCTTTTTTTGTCATTCGTAGGAAGCATGTACACAAATATAAGTAAATAAATGCACAGCTCTTTTGGTATGCTAAAAATTAGTTTAATTATTTCCATAGCCTTTGTTGTTTCCTTCTTAAAAAAATTAAATAAGGGAAGTGATTTTTTGTCTCTTAAAATGTTTACAAGAATTCTAGTAAAAGAATTGAAGGAAAGTTTTATATTTCTGAATATAATTTTTCAACACACTAATAATGTGTTCCTATACAATCGCCTGATCTGCAATCCGACATACAGAAGAAGTTAATCAATTGATTTTGGTTTTTCTCAGTTTTCCAATCTTATGTTCATTTCTCAATGTCAGTTTGCAATTCATTTTATTTTATTTTAAGTCATCATAAGAATTCGTCAGCACTTCAAATTTCTCCTTATACACATTTTGTGTGTCGAATTGCCAAATATACACATTTTTGCAAGCAATTTCCCTACTATAATGCATTTTTGTATGCTATTTTCACCAATGTATGCATGATGTGTTTTATATGTGCCAAATCTGGAGCAATGCGGAAGTTCAAAGGATAGCTGCATTTCAGTTGTGCATTTCTTTGGGGTTTGCAAATTCGGTAGGATTGCTTTCAAATGCAAACTGAATTGAATTCCTCCCCCATCCCTATCTGAGAACAAGACCTATTGAGCTTAATGGGGTTTATGTCTTGAGTAGACATGTGGATGGCGCTGTGGTCTAAACCACTGAGCCTCTTGGGCTTACCAATCAGAAGGTCGGCGGTTCAAATCCCCGCAACAGGGTGAGTTCCTGTTGCTCCGTCCCTGCTCCTGCCAACCTAGCAGTTCGAAAGCACGTCAAAGTGCAAGTAGATAAATAGGTACTGGTGTGGTGGGAAAGGTAAACAGCGTTTCCGTGCGCTGCTCTGGTTTCCGTGTTCTGTTACGCCAGAAGCAGCTTAGTCATGCTGGCCACATGACCCGGAAAAACTGTCTGCGGACAAATGCCGGCTCCCTCGGCCTGTAAAGCGAGATGAGCACCACAACCCCAGAGTCGTCTGCGACTGGACTTAACTGTCAGGGGTCCTTTACCTAGACATGTATAGGATTGTGCTGTAAGTGTGCTTATTGACACACAAACACACCCCTTTTAAATATAATATTTCAGTCTGAGTAGTTTTGTTTTATGCTTTTGTTATTGAGAAACAAATCAATTTAGGGCATTAGAAAATGTTCCAGATCGTTTTTTTCAGAAACTGCAACACTGCCTGCTTTTGTATAACGTTGAGCAAAACCTACATAACAACCAGATGGATCAAGAGATTGGGGGGTGGGGAGCCAAATAGTAGTTCTTCTGCTTGGACCACTGCAGAGATCAGAGGCTGTTCTCCTGCTTCAGCAGCAATCAGGTGGGATGACTGCTGGCTGAGACAGGACTGGAGAGGCCAAATGGCCCTTGGTCTCAGCCAGGCTGATGTGTATTATGTGACACAATTAACTTGTTTTGATCTTATACAGCCTACTGTGTTATGCTGCGTGGGAAGTTGTAAAACAAATCATAACATAAACATATAACTATATGTTTTAAGCTGGCATACCTGCCCATGGCCACTAAAATTCTTAATTACTACCTTATGGCTCATAAAAGAGGCAGTCTTACATCCCAAAGACCCACGAGTGATTATTATTTCTGCCTTTGCTTTCCCACCTCTGCAAATGATAAATTATCTCTTTTGTTGTTGTTGTGGGAGATCACTTAATTAAAATTTTGAACTATCTTTCTAAGTCAGTGATTAATTGTCCCTTTTTTGCAGTGGGAAGAAGCAGTTATCAAAGGGAGTGACTGATGAAATCAAAAGCAAAAAAAAAATGAATCCTGCTACACAATGCTGAATATATACAACATTCCCATCAAATCTGTCACCAAAATTGGGCTGTTTTTTCGGAGCAGGGTTTCCACTTTCAGGTGGATTCTTTCTCCCCACACCTCGGGCAAATGTGTATGATTATTGTTTTTCCTTTGCAATGTCAAGTATTTTCAATGTGATACAAGTTAGAGAGGTTAAGTTGCTTTCTGTGCAATAGAGCTTCAACTGCCAAACAAATATACTTGTGATTTCAGTCTTGGACACCGATAAACTATCACATGCTAATCAAATTTAGGGACCATACCAAATTTATGACTATATCATAGATTTGTAAAGTTGGAAGGGCTCCCGAGGGTCAACCCCTTGCAATGCAGGAATCTCAACTAAAGCATCCATGACAGGTGGCCATTCAACCTCTGATTAAAAACCTCCAAGGAAGGAGAGTCCACAAGCTCCTGAAGGAGACCATTCTACTGTTGAACGGCTCTTACCATCAGAAAGGTCTTACTGATGTTCAGTCAGTATCTCCTTTCCAGTAACTTGAATCCATTGGTTTAGATCCTAGCCTCTGCAACAGAAGAAACTGAGCGTGTTCCATGTGAGAGCTCTTTAGATGTTTGAAGATGGCTATCATATCTCCTCTTAGTCTCCTCTTATCCAGGCTAAACTCCCTCAACTGTTCCTCACAAGGCTTGGTTTCCAGACCCTTGAGCATCTTGGTTGCCTTATTATTATAATTATGGATTTTATGTATGTACATTGAGTGGATTCACTTAATGAGTCTCATCCATGCAAACCTTCCACTACCACATTGAGGCTTCTCCCCTCCTCAGCACACGCACCCCAAAATTGGCTCTGGGAGGTTCAAGAGAACCCAACATGAGGCAGTGAGGAGAGGGGGGGATCGTTGTGTATTGGAAGCTGAAATGCCTCCACCAACAGAACACTCAGCATAGTGTAGATCTGAATTCCCCCCTTTATGTTGTTTATTGTGCTACCGTGTTGTGAACTGTCCTGTGGCCTTTTGACAAAAGGGCGGTATATAAATTCTCCAAGAAAATCGAAGAAATTAAATAGATCAGCAAGTAGTGTAAAGCGGCTTGCAATCCCTGGCTTAAAGAGGAACTATTCATGGAAATGGGTGCTGTGCCTTTGGCCCTTCAACCTTTGGCCCTTGCTGTAAGCCTGCTTATGTTATTCTTTGACGCAGATAGTGCTCTGGTAAAACAACAGCAACAGTTATAGCAATTGGTAAAGTTGACAGACCCAGCAAAAACCAGCCAAATGTAAATGTACCCATAATGTGACATGATTATGTTGGACTAATTTCCTGGACCTGAAAAAATGTGAACTATTGAGTGGACTCTGTTCTGGAATGGATATGATTAGGCTTATATTTAGGTAACATGTTTTGCTTTGCTACATCATGTTTATTACTCCAGTCCCTGCACATTTGTTTCCATCGCTACTACAGGAGGATGCTGTCAATGATCTGATCTCCTTCAGCAGGAAGTGGAGTGACAAATCTCAATCCATAAATGCATTCTTCTGCACTTGTAGTTGTTCCCAAACAGGCCATTTCTTAACATGCTGCAAGGAGGGGAACCCACAGGTGGCATCGACAGGAGGAGGAGAATTCTTTTTTATTAATTTTAGTTGAGGCTCCTTGATCCAGAGGGGCATTTTGGGGTAGCTGAAAGCATGGGACATCTGGCTCCTATATTACTTTCAGAGGGGTTTGTGTGTTTGTGTGGAATGTCAAGGCCTCAGTTCCAGATATTCTCAGCAAGTAGAACACTCCTTTGGGACTCTCGCTAATGGCATAGGTTACAGCAGTCAACAGGCAGCTCTGAGCTGTGCCAGGGTCACATGTTGAACAGACCAGCAGGGGGTTGTAACAAGCCTGAATGAATTTTGGCTGTAGAAGAGAGTCTCAGCTCTTTCGAAAGCCGAGATAAATTTATTGTCTGTTTCATAACAATTGTCAATGGGCATCTTTTGTTCCAACTCGACTATCAATTTATTGCATTCTCACATCATCATTTAGTGCTGCTGAACTAAAAAAGAAAAAGAAAAAGAATTGTTTTGGGCGAAATAGATGCTTTTACAACAGGAACCCATGGATTGCTTAACAACTGCCTCATGTTTTGCTACTGAGCTGTAATGAAAATATTGCTACCTACACAGCCAAATGTTAACAGTATGATAATGGCATTATTAGCACCAACTGACAGCACAATTGTATGCATGTCTGTTCAGAAGTAAGTCCTACTGAGTTCAATAAAATTTACTGCCAGGCAAGTGTGTAAAGGACTGCAGCCCAGATATCGCAGGGTGATTATCCAGTGTCATGCTAGTTCCTGAAACCTTCAGAGATTATTTTCAGGGTGAACAAAAGTCTGTTGCAGAAGTGGGCTGATACCATTGGATGTCACTAATAAGAATAACAGATAATGTGATAGGGGAAAATATGTCAAATTGTAAGAGTTCTGAAGAAGATTTTGAGTTCTGCAGAACAGGCTGGATATTGTCATCCTTCTAACAAGGCAAGCCAGCTCTGGTGAGAATAAGATGTTTTTGGGCATGGTGGAAAAGCAGACTTGGACATTCACAATGTCCAGGAATAAGATACAGTGGTACCTCGGGTTAAGAACTTAATTCGTTCTGGAGGTCCGTTCTTAACCTGAAACTGTTCTTAACCTGAGGTACCACTTTAGCTAATGGGACCTCCTGCTGCCACTGTGCCGCTGCCGCACAATTTCTGTTCTCATCCTGAAGCAAAGTTCTTAAACCAAGGTACTATTTCTGGGTTAGCGGAGACTGTAACCTGAAGCGTCTGTAACCTGAAGCGTCTGTAACCTGAGGTACCACTGTAGTACCTTACTATTAACCGTACTTTTTGAATTCTACCCCCCACAATGGACCAACACAGCTACCTACAGTTTATCATTCTAGAGCACTTTTTGCTGTTAATTCCCATTAACCCAGTGATGTAGGTCTCTAGTACTGCTGTTTCACTGGCAGGTACCAAAGGCTGGTTAAGAGATAGTAACTCAGACAAGGCCTCTCAAAAGTGTATCTCTGGTACTCACTAGACCACATTGGTTCCTCACTTTATCATAATGTTCCAAGGATATTTCACATAAGTAGCTCTTTCAGACAAAAATATAGGTAATGCAAAAGTTATGACAACTACTAGGAGTTTCTTAACATTCCCCAGTGGTTCTTCCCCATTATTTAAATGTGGTGATATTTAAGCTATATAATAGATTTGATGTAGTGGTATTGAAGTCATATGCACCTTCTACTTTCAAATGGATTCTTCAGGAAACCAATTACTCTCAAGTAACACACACACACACACACACAGAGAGAGAGAGAGAGAGAGAGAGAGAGATCAGTAGCACAATTTTGGACTAAGACATTTCCAGGAATGCCGGCTCTCAGTGTTTGGGTGTGCGTATGGAGAAGTGGGTTGTGCCATTTTTGTTTTATAGCTTTGCTTTTCTGTAAAGCAAGCAAGTTAAAACAACAGGATTTAATTTCCAGATTGCTGGGGCAGCTAAAGGCTAATGCAGTGTATGGGTCTCTTTTTATCTCTCCCCCCGCTTCCCCCACTCCTCATGTCTTTTTAGGTGTTCCACTTTGCCACTGTGCTGTTCGACTTTTTGGCCTAAAATATCATTGCAGGTGATTTATAGAACCTGATGGTTATTGTATGGCTAATGATTCATGGAACTTCATTAAATACCAAGTATGTGCCTGCTTACTGTCTGTGCACACTGCACATGAGAACTTTTGCACTCCCCCTTTGCAAATTGCCCCCATTAAAGTCCCAGACAAAAGGTCCTCTCAGTAGCTTACATATTTTCCCACATGTGAGAGAGCAATTGGAAACTTCCTCTTGATAACTAAAAACTTTTGAATTAGAATTTATGAGAAGGGTCTTTTGGTCTCATTGCCTCAGGGTTGAAACAGATCCCAGTGTGTACAAGACTCCCTTTGATGCATGGAGCTGCACAGGGTAACATTTTTGAACAGGATCAAAAAGTGTAATGTGGGGGACAATGTGCGGAGGCCCTCACCCTGACAGAGGGAGTCAAAGTCTGTGTTTTTCCAAGGCTGAAAATGTAAAAGTGCATGGTGAAGGTAGTAACAAGCTGTATTTTATTTTTAATTGCAGTCAAATCTGAGATCATTTTTTAAAAAAATAAAATAAAAAAATAGCAGGAGGTATTACAATTTCCTTTTCTTTAAGGTTCGGGCTTTGAAGTTATAATTACTTTTAAGAGAGGGAGAAAGAGAACTCACGAGAGATGTGCTTAAAGAAAGTAAATTAAATTGTGATGCACCTAATCCTTGCTAAGTAACACTGTGGACCTTTATTGACAGAACTTTTTTTTTTTTTTAATTGCTCATAGGTTTCCTTTTGGAACTTATCCAAGGAACAGATTCATGTGGAAATGTTACATTAGGATCCATTAACCATATAAAAATTTCCGGGAGTGATATGTGAACCAGTTACTTTACCCCTTCCTGCTCCTGCTACTGCCTCTCTTCCCAACCCCAACCCCCAAAAAGGAGATATCTCCAAGTTTCTCTCCATTATTGTAGGATTTATAATAAGAGGATCTTTTATGTGGAATCGTAAAAGAATTCTGTTTATAACAGATTCAGAGCAGAATGTTTGGCATCCAATCTCTTTGCTTCTACGCTGAGCTAGATGGACCAACGCCCTGATATATTATACGACAACTTTTTGTGTTCTGTGTTTCTTCCTATAGCAAACTATCTGGGGAGCTATCATACCTGAAATGTTACCTTCAAAAACTGGATCCAAAGAATTGGTGAATGAGTGGGGAGAGAGGAAGAAATAGATGCTCCTGCTGCTGGGCAGGAGTCCTCAAGAGCTACAAGAAAGAAGATTCCACCTAAACATTAGGAAGAACTTCCTGACAGTAAGAGCTGTTCGACAGTGGAATTTGCTGCCAAGGAGTGTGGTGGAGTCTCCTTCTTTGGAGGTCTTTAAGCAGAGGCTTGACAACCATATGTCAGGAGTGCTCTGATGGTGTTTCCTGCTTGGCAGGGGGTTGGACTCGATGGCCCTTGTGGTCTCTTCCAACTCTATGATTCTATGATTTTATGATTCTATGATTCTATGTTTGTAGAGCAGGTTGCACGAGCTTCCGTCGCAACTAGAAAAACCTATTTTGAGAAGTTTCATGTCTTGTGCACACTATGCTCTGTTGCAAAGTGCCAAACCCCGCTTCTGTATGTGGAAGATGATTCAGCACATGTCTATGAAAAATATTTTTTCTGCGTGCTGGAAAGGAGCAATCTTCCCACAATAAATTAACTACTCAGAATTCCCCACCCAGTCTAGCGCAAGTAGAGCTGTTGGACACACCGCACACACCGCAACCAAGCAAACACTAAAACCTATTCCACTGGCTACATTAGAATGCTTCTTTCAAGCCTCATTTCAGTAGGAGGAAGGGACCCTTTGAGTACCAGAGAAGGTCTCTGTATTCCCTGGCATCACATTAGCAACTCCTGAGCTATAGACTTGCTTTACCTGAAGGAGCATCTCCACGCCCATCGTTCAGCTCGGACACTGAGGTCCAGCTCTGAGGGCTTTCTGAAAGTTCCCTCACTGCAAGAAGTGAGGTTACAGGGAACCAGGCAGAGGGCCTTCTTGGTAGTGGCGCCCGCCCTGTGGAACGCCCTCAATGTCAGATGTCAAGGAATGTCTCAGATGTCAAGGAAATAAACAACTTCATATCTGACTTTTAGAAGACATCTGAAGGCAGCCCTGCTTAGGGAAGTTTTTAATGTTTGATGTTTTATTGTGTTTTTAATATTCTGTTGGGAGCTGCCCAGAGTGGCTGGGGAAACCCAGCCAGATGGATGGGGCATAAATAATAAATTGTTGTTGTTGTTGTTTTAAAAAATGGAATCTGGGGAACTGCTCCCTCACTACTCCTGCACATGTCCCAGATCCCACATAACTGGATTCTCAGCTGAGGAGAGGATGACCTTCTCCCCAAATACAGAGTTGCTGAGCTGAAGTTGTTGGTGTGTAGGGGAAGGAACCTTTCTTGAACAATGGATGCTTTTTTAGAAGAGCATCCTGTCAAATTTCCATCTGACCTTGAGATATATTTTATGAGTGTGTGTGAGCAGCAACACTTAAAGGTAAGTAACATTGTTTTTGCTCCTCAAGACCTCATGGTTATGCAATCAGTCTGTAGGGAAGAATAAGTAATAAGGGATGTGAGCAGATGGAGTTTCATGTAGCTTTTTATTTCGGTATTTTATTCCTTTGGTTACAAGATGAGATAGGGCACAGGTGATCTCATGGAGCATTCTCTCTTTTGTTCAGGAAGGGCCAGGGAACAGTCTTCAGCCTGTATTCCCTTCAGAGGCAACATGGCTCTGGTGGGGGGTGGGGTCAGAGGCAAAAGTGGGCGGAGAATGAAAAGTGGATTTCACACGCTCATAGTCCTCGCTAGCCTCCATCCAGGCAAACAAGAAACATGAGCAGAGTTGAAAGACACATTCCAGCCAGGCAAAAACACTGAAAAACGGGAAACAACACAGCAAAGAGTGGTGCCTGGGAAGCAGTGCTGTGGCTGGGGAAAGGGATATAGAATCATAGAACTGTGCAGTTGGAAGGGAACGAGGGACAATCTAGTCCAGCCTCCTTTCACTCAGGAATCACAGCTAAATTTGGCCTGGGAAGAGTCAGCATTTGAACCCCAGGCCTGAGGTTTCCAATCTCTGGGTGAGGGTACAGTGGTACCTCAGGTTACAGATGCTTCAGGTTAGAGACGCTTCAGGTTACAGACTCCACTAACCCAGAAATAGTTCCTCGGGTTAAGAACTTTGCTTCAGGATGAGAACAGAAATCACGCAGCGGCGGCACGGTGCCAGTGGGAGGCCCCATTAGCTAAAGTGGTGCCTCAGGTTAAGAACAGTTTCAGGTTAAGAATGGATCTCCAGAATGAATTAAGTTCTTAATCTGAGGTACCGCTGTATTAGAATGTGAATGGTCTATTTTAGATTCCACTGTTGTCTTTGTTGAGGATCTGATCAGACAAAAGGTGGGGTCAAAATAAAACCAACAAATTATACAGGCTCATTCTTACCCTCCTGGCCTATTTCCTTCCTCTTATAACAGATTAGGATGAAAAGGTATATTACCAATGACATCTCAGAAGTTCCTCACATTCCCATGTCAACCCTTGTACTTGTGCTTCCATGAAAAGAGCTTGAAGCTGAGGTCATGAGCCTGTCTATATATTCAGGAAGGTTAGTATTTATGATGTATCTTACGGGGACAAGTAGTCTAAAGCTGCGTTCTAACAGTACATTTATCCCATGACCTAGTTTCATGAATAACATGCTGAAACATGGCCCACATGATTTAAAAGTTTGTCACCCATTCTAAGGGTTGCAAATGGGCTGTTTAGCTTGCGCAGTGCAAGCTGGGATTTGTGCAAACATGCAACACATATTAGTGCAAAGTAAACAGATGGTAATGCTTTTGTTAATACTGAACACACATAAAGTTATTTATCAAAGAACCACATGTAAGACCCCTTGCTTTGGCTGGCTTCCCTGTGCTGTTACATCAGCTAATAAGAGTAACCATTTTATTACATTACTGACAGCTTTTGAAAAGGGAGCATTACTTACGAACTGAGCTCCCTAGGATGCCACAAGCAGTTGCCTGGTCTCATCCTGACTGGTGCTGAACAGTCCTGGAGAGCAACTTGTTGAGGTTTTCTAACAAGAATCTATTTGGCAAATATTCTCTCTCTCTCTCTCTCTCTCTCTCTCTCTCTCTCTCTCTCTCTTTCCCTCTCATCCCATGATTTATTTTCTCTCCATTTGCCAGAATGTACTCTTGGCAGACATGCAGCCACATAAAAATTTAAACTGATTAACGTTAGAAGATACAATCCCTGCAGGAGAAGGAGAATTGGGATTTTACAATTGGGAAACAATAAAAGATTCAAGATGGGAAGGCCTCAACCATTAAAACCATATGAATCTAGTTAAAATATTAAGTTGAGCATCCATTTCTACGTTTCCACAGGGATGGGCTGAGGTGGGTCTTCCTAGGTAATGAGCTCCAGGCCTGAGACCCAAAATGAGGAACTGCTACATTAGGTCTGCCATCAATCCAACCTCTAGAATTTAATAGCTCCCCAAAAGTTTTCCGCTTGTTCATCTTGGGGTTTAAGAGGTAAAACACCTAGAAATAAGATTTGGTTTCTTTAAATAGCTTTATTTATGTATTTATTTATTTACACTATTTTTAGATGGCCCTTTAACCCAGGTTATTGGGGCAGTATACAAAGAAGGCAATAAAATGCAAGCTAAAGTCTCAGTTCAATTACAAAATAGCAGCAACACAGGTGTTGCACTAAACAAAAACCAGCCAGCTATCTCTTCAGATGGTTAAGCCCTGGGCCATCACCAATTCCACACAACATCCATAGCAGAATGTCCCTTACAATATGACATAAAGTCAGATTCAGTCCAATGCTTGAAGTGAAATGAGAAAAGGATTTTGGGATTGCACTCAAAATCAAGCTTTGGATCACTCTCCAAATCTAGGAGAGCATCCTCTTCAAAATGGCATAGAGTCATGTCCAGTCTGATGCTTTCAATTTTAAATTGTCACGTTTAAAGGAGAGCTTCTTTTTGGAATAGGAAAATTTCCACTCCAAATTTCTTCCTTAAAATAATAATAATAATCAGTGGCAACTGGTTTGATGCTTTAAGTAATCATCTCTTCTTTCAAGTGATACCTAAACAGCCATGGAAACAGGTATGGATGGAAAAAGGCTGGAGTGGGAAAGAAGCACTTAAAAATTAGACTGAAATCCACTGCAGATTTGTCACAGGAAATATTGAAATATGGAAATATTCTTTGGAACAGTGGTGGGTAGTGTTGCTCAAGGTGGCTGCAGGGGAAGAGAGAGTTGCCAAAAATGCCCACGATCCCAGTTCCACTGGATCAAAGAGCTTTCTAACAGAGGCAGATCACCAACTGGATATAGCCCAAAGTAATTAAAAGCAAAAGATTTCACACTAGTTCTGAGCACCCCAGAGGCGATGTAAAATGCAATGTGAGGTGACAATTCTCACCCCTAAATACTCACTTGCTTTCAAGGTTGACCCAGTAGTATTGCCATTTGATTCAACAGGGTTGTTTCCCAACTATTTTAAAATGTCAACCACAAGCTAAGTGAAATATACTCAGAGTCGCAAAGTGATTTCATGCTCTTTATTCAGCTCATAGTGGTGAGGAGGAATGAATGGAAGTCCCCTCAAAGTATCTGCTTTATATACATTACTTACACAATGGGCTGCACATGATTGGCTAATTCCGGAATTCTACTGTAAGCCAATCAGGTTGTGGATTCACTTCTATCTGGAGCATGATTGGGTGGTTCCTTCCAACCAATCATACTGCTGGATTGTTCTAGGACCAATCAGACTGCTGCAGTTTGGATCCTATTCAACTCAATATATAACACCCCTCCCCTCTAAGTTCCAGTCCTGCCCGGGAGGTCGCATTCATAGTCCTCAAGGTACACCGGCGGCCTACGTGTGCGTTGCGGCCTGGGGTGTTCCCTGGTCCGGGGTTCAGGTTCTGGCTTATGTTCCAAGGATGCTGGCTGTGATGGGGCTGTTTGGTCTGGCGCAACCGGCTCGCTCAGTCGTGGTTCTGGTTCCGGCGTCCTTTCGGCCTCACGGGTCCTCTCTGTATTTACTGATTCTGCCACTCCTGCTTGCCCCTGCTGCTCTATGGGCCTAACTGCCCCACTGTTCCCTTGGGACTCCTCTGATCTGTCCTCCTCCTCCTGGTTTTCTCCCGGGAATCGTTGCCGTATCTGGTCGCAGTGGCGGCGCCAGCATTGCCCCCCATCTGTTAGCACCTCGTACGACACGGGGCCAGTGACCCTGGTGACTGTGGCGGGTACCCATGCAGGGCCTGCCCCAAAATTCTTTGCATACACTGGGTCCTGGGCCTCGAAGGTCCGGGGGTTCCTGCCTTCCCCCACCACTACCTCATCCTGAGCTCTATCGGGGTGAAGGCGGTCCAATCTGATTGCAAAGCGCCGACCCATTAGTAGTTCAGCGGGGCTCCAGCCAGTCGTTGAGCTGGGGGTGCTGTGCTGTGCTGTGCTAGAAGGAATGTGGCAAGGCGGTACTCCCAATCCCCTTGCGTCATGCGGCGAAGGGTGTCCTTGGTGGTCCGCACCATGCGTTCTGCTTGGCCATTGGTGGCAGGGTGGAATGGCGCTGAACGGATGTGGCGGATGGCGTTCTGCGCTGTGAAGGTCTGGAATTCTCCTGACGTAAATGCAGTCCCGTTGTCTGAGACGAGAGTGTCAGGGAGCCCGTGGGTTGCAAACAGCCTGCGTAGTACCCGGATGGCTGCAGACATAGAAGTGGACGGTACCAGTGTGACTTCCAGCCATTTGGTGTAGGAGTCCACCATTATGAAGAATGTTTTCCCCTGAAAGGGGCCAGCGAAGTCCACATGCAGGCGTGACTATGGTGCTCGGGCAGACTCCCAGGACTGGACTGGGGCCCTTGGGGGATCTGGGCGGGATTCTTGGCAGGCCTGGCAGTGTTTGACCCAGGCCTCTATCTCTCCGTCGATCCCCGGCCACCACACATAACTCCTGGCAAGGGCCTTCATTCTTACTACCCCTGGGTGTGTCTCGTGTAGAGCTGTGAGGACCCTTTTGCGGAGGGGCTGGGGAACAACGACCCTGCTTCCCCATAACAGGCACCCCTTGTGGGCCAACAGTTCATGTTTGCAGGTTGTGTAGCTGGCGAATTCTGGCCCGGGGCTGCTGCTGGGCCATCCCTTCCACACCCAGTCCAGGACCCGGGAGATGACCCTATCTTTCTTGGAATGGTGTGCAACTTCTTGTGCCTGAATGGGGCGGTCGGGAAGCAGCACCAGGCTCATAACCTCTTGTGCAGGTTCTGGGTCGGGGCCTGTTTCCGGTAGTGGTAGCCTGCTGAGGGCGTCCGCATGGCCCATCGCCTTCCCAGGGCGGTGAATCAGTGCATACTGGTAGCTGGCAAGGAAAATTGACCACCTGAGGATGCGAGGAGACAGCACTTGGGGGGGGTCTGCTTTTCGGGGGCAAACAAGCCAAGCAACGGCTTGTGGTCAGTCACCACGGTGAAGGGCCACCCGTACAAGAAATCATGGAATTTTTTTACTCCCTTCACGATTGCCAGACCCTCCTTGTCAATTTGCGAGTAGTTCCGCTCGGTTGCGTTGAGTGTCTGGGAAAAGTATGCCACCGGTACCTCTCTTCCATCCGGGAGTTGGTGTCCCAGGACAGCACCAATGCCACAGGGCGAGGCGTCGCATGCTAGCACCACCGGCAGCCTCTCGTCGAAGTGTGCCAAGACCGAGTTTGAGACAAGCAAGTCCTTGACTGCCTGGAATGCGGCCTCCTGGCGCTGGCCCCACACCCAAGGGGCCCGCTTGTCCAGGAGTCTGTGTAGGGGCTCCGCTACCGCTGCCTTGTGGGGAAGGAAGGAATGGTAAAAGTTCAATAGTCCCAAGAAGGCCTGAAGTTCAGTCTTGTTCTTGGGCGCTGGGGCATCACAAATGGCCCGTACCTTGTCCCCAGTCGGGTGGACCCCTTCTGCGTCCACCATGAATCCCAGAAAGTCCACCTGAGGCACTCCTAGTAGACATTTTTCCCGCTTCACCTTGAGACCCACCGTCTGGAAACGGTGCAGAACGGTGCGGAGGCGGTCTTCAAACTCATCTGGTGTGGGCCCAGCAATCAACACATCATCGAAGAAGGGGGTGACACCAGGAATCCCTTTAAGGAGAGAGTCCATTAGATTCTGGAATATGCCTGGTGTCACGCTGACACCGAATTGCAGCCGCTTTACCCTGAACGCTCATCTGTGCGTCACAATCGTCTGTGCCTCTGCTGTGGCCTCATCTACTGGCAGCTGTTGATATGCTTGGGCCAAGTCCAGCTTGCCAAAAATTTTCGACCCAGCCAGGGTGGCAAGGACATGGCTGACCACTGGCACTGGGTATGCATGGGCTGTGAGGGCCTTGTTTATGGTACATTTGTAGTCTGCACAGATGCGGACCAAACCATTAGGCTTGACGGGTGTGACGATTGAGGTTTCCCAGGGGGCATTAGGCACCGGCTCCAGCACTCCTTGCTCCACGAGTCGGTCCAATTCCTCGTCTATACGGGGTTTCAGGGCGAACGGGACCCGGCGGGCCTTGAGCCTGACCGGTCGTACTGCGGGGTCAAGCTGTAGAGCAATGGGGGGGCCCGTATACTGTCCCAATTTCCCATCGAAAACCCCCGGAAATTCCTTGCATATGGCGTCCACATCCACTTGTAAGCTCGTGTGGTTCACCCCGGTGACGGCTAGCCCCAGTGGTCCAAACCATGCCAATCCCAGTAAGCTAATGTAGGGGCCCTTGACCACAAGCAAGTCCAGTTGCTGCGTCCACCCTCGGTATTGCACCCTGAAGGTCCCCACCCCCATTGTGGGGACCTTACGTTTCTGGAAGTCCCGGAGGGTGAATGGGGCCGGCCTGAGTTTGGGACCCCCAGTAGGACACAGTTTCCTTAAGGTCCTTGCCGAGATTATGGATAGAGTTGAACCCGTGTCAAGCTCCATGCGGCATGGGGCCCCCTCTATCTGTACCTCCACATAAATTTTCTCTATGTTGGGGTGGGGCAACTGGTATACCTGGAAGTCCGTGAGCTCCGTTGAGTTGCCTTGGTGCGTTGGGCCCCGGGACCTGGGGCTCTTGGATTGGTCATCTGATGCCTGGCGTCGGGTGGGCCGAGCCCGACACACCCGGGCGATGTGTCCCAATTTTCTGTACTGCCTGCACTCTGTGTTGCGGAAACGGCAGGTCCTCCTCTCGTGACTTTCTCCACAGCTTGCGCAGTTCCCTCCTTCTCGTCGAGGCAGCTGTGGTATGTGGGCTGCTTGAGTGCGCTGCTGTACTCGGTGTACCTCCTCCCTGTTGGATCCTGAGTCGTCGGTGAGGTCTTCGTGGTGAACCCTCGGTTGGGACGGCTGGCTCGGCCGTGCCTCTTGCGTCGACCTATCGGCAGCTTCCGTTGCCAGGGCCTCCTCCAGAGCGACCTGGAACGTTAGGTTCTTCTTAGCGTAGAGGCGTCGTTGCAGCTTCTCATCCTTCAGGCAACCGACGAGGCGGTCCCGAAGCATGTTCTCCAGCTCTGAGAAGTTGCAGAACCAGGTGGCTTGGCGGAGAGAGGTCACAAACCCAGTTATGGTTTCCCCAGGGGCTTGCCGCTTTGCGCAGAAGGCATTTCGACGAGCCACTACTGAGGGCTGTGGCGAAAAGTGCCCCTTCAGATGTTCCATTATTGTTTTGTATGGAACAGTAGCGACATCTTCAGGCGCAAGGAGAGCCCGGGCGATTTCAAACGTCTCCTCTCCGCAGACGCTGAAGAATATTGCCCTCTTCTTGGCGTCTTCTTCATCGGTGACCCCTTTGGCTTCTAGGAGGAAGGTGAAACAGGAGGCGTACGCTTCCCAGTCTCCAGATGCTGGGTTGAACGGCGAGAAGCTGCTGTCGGTTGCCATTCTGGGTTCCTTGTGTCCCGGAGCTGAAGCCTGGATACACGGTGCGAGGCAGCGGTGCGGCAGGTGGCGGTGCTGCGGTGCTGTGTGTGGCAGTCAGCTCAGCAGGATCCCACCTTCGTCGCCAGTGAAATATACTCAGAGTCGCAAAGTGATTTCATGCTCTTTATTCAGCTCATAGTGTTGAGGAGGAATGAATGGAAGTCCCCTCAAAGTATCTGCTTTATATACATTACTTACACAATGGGCTGCACATGATTGGCTAATTCTGGAATTCTACTGTAAGCCAATCAGGTTGTGGATTCACTTCTATCTGGAGCATGATTGGGTGGTTCCTTCCAACCAATCATACTGCTGCATTGTTCTAGGACCAATCAGACTGCTGCATTCTGAATCCTATTGTTCTAGGACCAATCAGACTGCTGCAGTTTGGATCCTATTCAACTCAATATATAACACCAAGTATTGGGCAAACCTGAAATCTGTCTACATTTCATTCAGGTGGCCTGCAGATTGCAGTGAGGCAGAGGATGTTTCAATAGCTCTCATCAATGATGCCTCATTGTCCTCTGGGGGAATCTGTGGTGGGGGATATGGAAAGGGATGTTCTTTCTTTGACCCATTCATTGAGTAACCCTGAGCTTTGTTAAAAGCTAGCCTAGTAGCTGTGGAACAAGAGAAGGGCAAAGAGGAGACCTTAGATTGCTGGGGGGCAGAATGTCAAGACTCCTGGGCTCTTCCGCTTGAATGAAGTTGAGAAAATGGATTGTTACCATGGCTGCTCTTTTCACAGCCAGCTTCGGGGCATCGTGGACCCTCCACCATGAAAATGAACCTTCTGTCTGGTAAACTGATGCGCTGCCTCCAGGACAGCAGCAGATCTGAGGTGCAAGGCCTTCCCTTCTCCTCTGCAGGCTTGGATCATTTCACATTCCATACAGCCTGACACTGGGGGGCGAGGGTGGGGGGAGGAGAGGATACTTCAGAGGCCAAAACGCATTTCCCTGAAAGCCTCTTGGAATCCAGTAAAATCAGTAGGAAGATTAAAGACGAGGAAGGTCACAACAACCCTTTCGAAAGTGCCAAGAACAAGCTTTTCTCCACTTGCAAATGAAAGCTTCCATGTGCTATGCTTTCAAGCTTTTTTTCTGAGACAATTAAATTTGGAGGGAGGGGGCACTGAGCGCTGGTGATAGTATATTGAATATATATAATTTCTACAGTGTGGAAGAAGTTGAGGGGGGAGTAGCCTAGCTGAAGGGGATAAAAATTTCCTTGAAACTTGCCATCGCCATGATGTCAGACTCATCAATCCAGAGGTTCCCATGGTTCTAGCCAAATCATATACGCGTCCAAGTTAGGCTCACAATATTGACATGGCCAGGATGTTTAAAGTCACACTTACGGTGCCTGTGGGTCCTCTGTTTGAAGGAGTTGTCCTCTGAAGGGCTGTCCAGTTATACGTAAGACAGGAAACCAAAGGTCTTGAATTTGCCTGCCAATGACTAGGAGCTGGACTGCAGATTGAGCAAACGCACATGTCCTCTGGTTCCAGTATGGTGAGAGGTATTGTATTTCTGTTTAATTTATTATAATTATTTCTAAATTTCCATCTACACCTATAAATTAGTTTTAGGCAAGCTTTATGCAAATTTGTGCACTAGCTTGTCTTTCTTGGACAGCTGATCCATTTCCTCTTTTGGGGGTAGTGTAAGCAGAGCCCTAAACACATCAGGCAATGGAGTATTTTTGAATGCTGGAAAAAATATCAATTTTCCACAATGGATGTGCTAACAGGACACTCTTCAACCCTTGAGTAAGCATTCCAACTTTAGGTGGGGGGATTTTATGGATACCAATTCCAGCATCAGATCAATTGATAAGGAACTACAGATATATTGACACCTCCAATACCAGGAGTTTCTTTATTTTAATAAATCCAATAATGATAATTATTTTTATTTTTATTATAATATTATAATAAAATATTATTATTATTATTTTATTTATACCCCGCATATATCAGAACATACTAAAACATCAAACATTAAAAACTTCCCAATACTGCCTTCATATATCTTCTAAAAGTCAGATAGTTGTATATTTCCTTGACACCTGAAGGGAGGGCATTCCACAGGGAGAGTGCCACTACCAAGAAGGCCCTCTTCCTTCCCTGTAACCTCGCTTCTCACAGTGAGGGAACCAGCAGAAGACCCTCGGAGGAGGACCTCAGTGACTGGGCTGAACGATGAGGGTGGAGATACTCCTTCAGATATACTGGGCCGAGGCCATTTAGGGCTTTAAAGGTCAGCAGCACCACTTTGAATCGTGCTCAGAAACGCATCATTGTCCGGATAGAATGCATGGTCCACAAATGTTTTCTCCCTCTTTGCAATGGCTTCTGAGGTTTTCTTCATTTTCATAACAAACCACAGAGTGGTGAAAAGAGGCAACCATAGAACCCCTGTTCTATTGGCATGGGGTTAAGAAGTTAGTCCTACCTATTCTTCCATCAGATACTGCAACATTTTATCACTGCTTCTGTATTTCAGCAAGGAGGTGGCTAATCTGTTCTCATTTCTGGCTTTTCGGGAAGAGGTTTGTGTTGCTTTAAGCCTTTGGTGCCCTATACAGTGGTACCTCAGGTTACAGACGCTTCAAGTTACAGACTCCGCTAACTCAGAAATAGTACCTTGGGTTAAGAACTTTGTAACCTGAAGCGTATGTAACCCGAGGTACCACTGTATAATAAAACGCCTATAGCATGAAACTGAAACAAATTACCATATTTTTCCGTGTATAACACGCCCCCTATTTTTTGGGACTCAAAATTAAGAAAATGCACTGTGCACTATCCATGTATAAGACGACCCCTTATTTTAAACATAAAAAATTTAGGAAAAAATATAGTCTTATACACTGAAAAATATGGTAATTATCAAAGGTATAAACACATCCCTGAGCTGGTGTGTTGTCACTTACATGACTGAACCTCTAGAATATCTCTGCAATTAATAGATGGCATATCAAGAAACAGGAACAAGACCATGTTTAACTGAGAGTTTTGGTTTTTTGGTTTTTCTCTCTGGGTGTCCAGCCAAGTTTCCTTCAGCTTTGCAAAAATGTATCGTCTGCTCTGGTGTTTAAAATCCAGCAGATGAGATCCACTGGGGCATTCAGAGGCAATGCTATGGTATCTCACTATTTATTTATTTATTTATTTGTTTGTTTGTTTGTTTGTTTGTTTATTTTAAAAAATGCACCTCAAGCATATTGAAACATATGGATATTTAAAAAAATATATCACTCTGGCTTCAAATATTTATATCTTTCAAAATATAGAGAAGACAAGTCATTCCTTTTCAAAAAAAATAAAATAAAAGAGTAATATCTAACTGTGATGTTCAGTTACTCAAGGAAATATCTTGCCTAGTCAGTGTCACCTGCCAGAGGTTCCTTACATATAAATATAGAAAAACTTTACCACTGAACAAGGTGATCACCTTTGCATTAATATAGACATCCAACCAACCACATGGTACAAAACCTTACTCTGTCGCAATTTGTTCATCTCTATTCTCCCCTGAATGTGCTATGAAAGGACATGTCAGTTCAGAACCTATCCACACTTACTGGAGCACGCTTCAAAGTGCCTAAATATACTCTTTTTTCGAGAGAGAGATTCTTTGGTCACAATTTATGCAACTCAGTTTGCCACGCAGAACTGCTGGAGGTTGTTCCTTTAGGGAAGATGGGGTGCTGCCTCACCGACATAATTCTGTCTTCAACCAGCTCCCACCTGCCTGCCTTCATCGTGACATTCAGCTCAAGGGTTGACACTGGCTGTAAGCTTCCTCCTTCTCCATCTCAGTGTTGCCTTTGCAGAACTCTGCAGGGAGAAGGATGAAGACAAAGCTAGAATTAGTTGGCCCTGCCTATCATTGGCTCTATCTCTGGCTACTCTCGGCCAGTCCACCTTCCACCCTGCCAGTCCCAAAGGGCACCAGCCACCACTGCCCAGAACTCTTTCTCCATTGTGTGTAAGCCCTTTAGAGCAGGGATGGTCAATTCACAAGAGACTGCGATCTACTCACAGAGTTAAAAACTGGCAGTGATCTACCCCCTTTTGGGGGGTTCAGGTCAAAGTTTAGGAAGGAACAGTGGCGTAGCGTGGGTTGTCAGCACCCGGGGCAAGGCAAGTAATTTGCACCCCCTAACCCGTGGATTTGCGCCCCCTAACCCTAACCCCCAGATGTTGCGCCCGGTGCGGCCGGCCCTCCCCTGCACCCCCCACGCTACGCCACTGGGAAGGAAAGCCCTGTTTTGGGAGGTTCAGGTCCTGTTGGACATGCCTGCTTTAGAGGAAATGGTGCTGGGGAAATTGGCAAAAACACACACCCTGCGATGTGGGAGTCCTTCTTCTGTGGCCAACACAGTGGACAGTACAAGGGGTCTCTGTGAAGCCTTCCACATATGTAAAGGAACCATCCATTTGTGCTAGGAATTTGGACCATAATCCCCATGGTGAACCAATATTCACTATTTATGGATATTGCGTTTTTCTAGGGTTCCTAAACTGTTCTGAAATGGGGGAGAGAATGTGCTGATGACACTTCACTAAATGTCTGGATGTTTAAAGGATCTCACCACTAAATCCCCAGGTTAAAATGACTGTGCTAACCAAATGAGAAATGGTAAGAACGAGAAGAAGAATACCGCTTTGCTTAGGGAGTACAGGAAAGGTCCTTTGGGCATAGAAAGATACTGGATAATGAATGAACATTGTATTGACAGCTCTAAATAGAAGAGCCCATTTTGCAAATTAGCATGAGGAGGGGCTTTTCTGCAGTGATGCAAATGGCAGCCAAGTGAATACAGCAGATTAAGAATTCAGGAGAGAGCATGTTGGGTCTAATTATATAGAGACCAGATTTGCCTGTCCTTTTCCTGCACCACCACTTAACTAGGCGTCTACAATCAAATGCCATTTAGATTTGAGGGAGGGGGCGAGAAAACCTTTCCCTGACAAAGGGCAATGATACATAGCGGAGAGAATGTAACATTATTATATTGGATTCAATACTGGAGCTGAATGCATCGTTTGTACTGACATTTCCCAGCTTTGCATATCTTAAAACTGAAGTTTTTAGAAACTCATGATTTTGCGTGTGAAAAAACCAGTACTGAAATCATGGTGATGACATACAACTTTCCATTTTAAGACCCAAATAAGTCTATTAAAAATACACTGCAGTGTCCTGGCTTTTTAGAAATGTTGCGTCAGATTCCCTTAATGTTGAATATGTGGAATCAGCTGAATTTTGAAAGCAATGGAGGACTGTGAAATGAGGTACAGTGTAGAAAGAAATGGGATATACTTTGATCTACATTTCAGAATTAAAGAAGAGTCTTCAAGTTAGCTTGTCCTGATGTGTTTTGGGGGGATTAGCCTTCTGAAACTATTACATATGTTCTGATTTCTGCTCTATAGAAGGGTTTGGGAAACATGTGGCCCACACTCAATGTTGAAACCCAACTCATTTTCGCCCCAGCCAGTCAAAACTCTTGGGAGTTGTAGTTCAGAAGCATCTGGAGGACCACTAAGTTCCCCACAGCTGCTTTCTGGAGTCTTGTGGCCACCACAGGATAAAAAAAAGCAGATACATAATTTTATATGTAATGGTATTTATTCCACCACCACTGTGAACTGGTGCCACTTTTAACAAGGTAACAGTGGATCCTATCCTGGTTCCCAACTGCATTACCTCTCACCAGCTCAGTTTAGATACATGACTGCCTTTCTCCCAAACCTCTTAACCCATACTGACCTGCATCTAAATTATGGGTAGGCAAACTAAGGCCCGGGGGCCGGATCCAGCCCAATCACCTTCTAAATCTGGCCCGCGGACGGTCCGGGAGTCAGCATGTTTTTACATGAGTAGAATGTGTCCTTTTGTTTAAAATGCATCTCTGGGTTATTTGTGGGGCCTGCCTGGTGTTTTTACATGAATAGAATGTGTGCTTTTATTTAAAATGCATCTCTGGGTTATTTGTGGGGCATTGGAATTCGTTCATTCCCCCCCCAAAAAAAACCATAGTCTGGCCCCCCACAAGGTCTGAGGGACAGTGGACCGGCTCCCTGCTGAAAAAGTTTGCTGACCCCTGATCTAAATTATATTTTCACCATTCACACATTTTCCTAGTTGCTCCACTTCTTCTATCTAGAAGCTTTCTTGGGTTCTGGGCTGATTCACATATTACGACTTTGAGACATACAGTTGATTCATACATGTCCCACCTGAACACCTCAAGAACCACTACTGGGATCACGGCAGGGCTGTTTGTGTTGAAATGGAGCCGCCTTGTAAGTAGCAAGCATGTGGCCACACTGATTCCTGGGATAGCTCAGTTGATGGAGCATGAGACTCTTAATCTCAGGGTTATGGGTTTCAGCAAAAATATTCCTGCATTGCAGGGGTTGGACTAGATGACCCTCGTGGTCTCTTCCAACTCTACATTTCCATGATTCTATAACTGTTCAGAAACTGCAGGCATGGGGGAAGTAGTCCACAGTTTCACTCTCACATTGGATTGCTTGGCCTGCCCACTGGATTACTGCTAATCCATGAGAATGAAATGTGCTAATGCACACGGTTTTTCTTCCATACATATTTGCATTCTTCAAGTGGGACTTTCAAAACCAGATAGTGCACTAGGTGAGGGAGAAAGCGGGTTGCATGCAAAACCCATTCACACATGCCGTTATTCAGTGTTGAGAAAGTCTAGTGCACCCATACCTGGAAAGCATAATGTGTGAACTGATTGCAGCTGGTGCATTTTTCCGTTGAGTTTGCACTTCAAAAGTCATTTAGAGTGAATGATGCTGACAGGGTTTAAAGAACTCAAACATGCCTTTAAGTCAAGGCATCCTGTGCTTACATAACAACTGAAATATGCCAATCACAAAAGTGGGGTGATTTTAGATTTCACACACACACTTAGACATGCACACAGCTGTATTCTCCCCACTCCTCCATCCCTTTTGAAGAGATTCTCGCTGCATTCTCTCTCTCCCCCCACCCCGCCCCTGCCTTCATTCTTTTTGAACAGATATAACCATTCCTGTCCCCATCTGAGTTAAATACCAGGGTATCCTTTTCGGCAGGCATCTAAGCTAAATCTAATCAAGCTGTGTCACAATTCTGTCAAGGCAGGTTGCTCTCTTTTTGGCCTTGAATAATTGGAAGAATGTTGGCACTTGTGCCTGGGCCATGAGAACGTGACCCGGGTTGATATTTAATCTATTCCAGTGCTAGGCTGCACAAGGTCTGGAGCCAAAGTCAGGCCTCAGGAACAGTGTGTTAGACATCAGCAGCACTCATTTTACCTTGAAATAGATTCCATTTGATGCATCATTACACTGCTCCAGGAGAATGCTTTAATGAGACGGATACATACACTGGAAAGGATTAAATTGTTGTCCTTTAAACTTTTTGCTTTGCTAGCCTAATCGTTACAAGGTGTTGGGAAATACCTGGAGAAGGCAAAAGGTTAGGGAGTCAATCAAAAATCTCTAAAACCAAAAGTTCTGTAATTTGGGTGTTTTCCGAGGACTCACAGAAAAGGAAAGTATTTCTTCTGTGCTTAATTCATTCTCTCTCTCTCTCTCTCTCTCCTTTATAAAATACATACTGTGTGTGAGCTCCATTCTGGACAAATCAAAACAGCTATCATTAAGCATATGCAAGCTGATAAAGCAAAAACACCTGACTTTTGTCAAATCATGACTTGGATTTCATCCCCACCCATCCCAAAGGCTAAAACATAAAATGATATCCATGGACCAAAACCAGACATACTCGTTGAACACCCACCTAGTTTCCCAGGGGATGCTCGCTTTCTGAATTTGCAAGTTTTGCAGTGGGGAAGGCTCCCACTCTAACTGGTTTTGTGCGCTGACTACAAGAGATCTTGAAATATTATGTGTCAGCACTCAGTGTGATCTACAGCTCAATTAAATTAGGAATCCTTGTATTTTAGAGAGCCAAGACAAAGTCCTACACAGAGTAGAAGACTCATTAGAATTAATAAACCTCAGTTAGTCATGTCTATTAACTTTGAGGTTTTCTTAGTATATAAATATTGCAAAAAAAAACAAAACCGTCAATGGGTCTGCTGCAAATAAGACTAGCAATGAATATCGCCCTAGGTCCCAGGTAGGTCTGGGAGAGACTCCTGCCTGAACCCCTGGAAAGTGCTGCCAGTCAGTGTTGACAATACTAAACTAGATAGTAGAGGGCAGCTTCCTATTATTATTATTATTATTATTATTATTATTATTATTATGTTCATTGATTGTGGAGACTTAACCCTGGTGTCTTTCTCAACAGGTTGGGAAATAGCCACATGTATTCAGATGAATGCATTTTTTGTATCATGGCATGAAAACATGCTTCCATTTTGTTCTTTCATGGCTTATATAAGCCTTTCTAACCCTTCAGGAAAAAGGAAATGCCATACTGTTCTATCGGTTATTCCTGCTGAGTAATCTGAAGTCCCAGCATGTGTGGGTTGTTTCATTCACTGCTCCATGCAGATTTCAAGGTAATAAGGATCCTGCTGGGGGGGGGGGAGCTGGAGAGGGGGGGAGGACGACAATAATCAGAGATTGTTCTCCTGCCTACCCATTCCCCAACCCCCCACAGAAGAAATTATAACTTTCTTTTTGGATATTATCAAGGGAATCTCCTTGAATGTTTGGTTGATCAAGTTTTTAAAGGTAGTTGGTTTTTTTAAGACTACGAAGAGATTCAAAGCTACGTATTTGATTTCAACTCTTTTAGCATTTCATTATGTATATGAACATAAGCTGTGTACCCATTGCCAGAAGAAAACGCTGCTAGGTCATTCTTTTCCTCAATTCAGCTGGTTTGAGGGGAAATGGATCACAAGAAATGGCAGGATAGAGGCAGGATACAGCACTTCCCAAACCAGCGGTGGGTGGGAGCACACTGGAAGCAGAGTAAATGCGGGTATATGGCCTGTATGGATAATTGACATTAATGAATTAATCCACTAATTCGTAATCATTTCAGCATCCTGACTTCCCAGAGTCTCTTCAGCTGCTCAAGCAGCATCCAAACTGCACCCAGATGAAGACTGCATGACAAAAATGAAAAGTCTTATGGTTCTGACTGTCATGTGCGATGTGATGAGCACAAAGCCCCAGGGTCTCTGATTCTGGGAGCAGTTTTCAAACAGGCAACCCTAGGGCTAGTGTTCCTGACCATCTCTGCGGACGGTTTGCCAGGCCAGGGCCAGACATGAGTCACTCCTGAAGCCCAAGCCAAACGGCGTGTTGTCTAACACTGGATTCCTGAGGATAATAGTTGGAGCGGGAACCTAAAATGCAGTAGGCAAAAAGTAGGTGGAAGTGAAAGGAGCAGCAGGAAATGATGCGGACTTGGTGAGGGGGATGGGATGCAGCTGTCATTCAAAAAATGTTGAGCTTATTATATAAAGAAAAGCGGGCTCTATATTTCTAAATTAAATACTGCAGGTGTGTCTGCCATGGCATTCGTTGATATTTAACTGGAAACTTTATTGATAGTTTTTACCGATGCATTTCTTTGTATTTTTTGTTTTAAATGTTGTATATACGTTTTCATTTTTATTGATGATCTTACTGCATTTTATGTCAACTGCTTAGGGATTCTGCATATTAAGGGATGTATAAATATTTTCAAAATATATTTTTATTAAAGATTTCTTGGTTCACAAAGGATGCGCAATGTCTCTTTTTTCAAGTTACATTTTATACAGACCAGTTTCATGCATAAATATGTTTTTTATGGTGGTGGCGGCGATTATGATGTGCAGGGTGCCAAAGGGCCCTTTGTCTTTCCTCTTCACATCAACTCTTTAACCATGGACCCGGTTTTAAAAAAATAAAATGCAAATGGGCTGCTTGAGCCCAGCTGATTTACAGTGCCAAGAGCTGTTGCCACATTGAAAGGACACGCCATAAGAAAGCACTTACTTTTGTCTCCTCTGCATCGGCTACAGGCTGCTGCCCTTGTGGAATTTGTCACCACCGTTAAGGATGACCCTTAGCTTGTTTCATGCCTGAGTGATAGTTCATTTGCTCTTAATCTTTAATAACAAGGTGACCATTGTATCCCATGCATCCAGAGCATCCCAATCTGAGCAAAGGCCATTTCCGCATTAAATGAAGGATCATCATGATAAGTAGGACTCCCTGCACCATATTTCACCACTCCTGTATTATCACCCTGATCAGGTTCTCCGCACTGTAGCACCCTTTAGTCAAGCCCAAATGCCTTTCCTTCCATTTTCTACTGACCCATTCTGGAGATCTGAACAATAGCAGAATAGAAGCTTTGTTATGGAGCGGAGTCCTGAGAGATTAATCAGGTACATTACTGATTAACCCTGCCGGCTTTGGAATGTCAAATACTTCCTTTCTTTTAACTCTACAGCATGGGAGGAACAAAGTGTTCGTCCCAGATGAACTCCCCCAAACAAATTTCCACTTAGGTTGTTACTGAAGACCAACACCTGTTTTCAAGTCAATTCCTGGGCTCATTCACTCTCTCCATCTAGATTTGTTCTTGTGGATTTATTTATTTATGATTTTAGTCTGCATAGAAGCTAGAGCACTGCTTGCATGTAAATACTCCCCCCCCCCCTTTTGAATGTTGGTCTTGCTAGCAAAAATTCATTTTTGGTGCCTCTGTAAAACAACCTCTCTAGGCCTTTCATTTTAGACCAGGAAGAAAAACGTTCACCCCTGGAGGTTTATCAGATTGTTGTCAATAGATGTGCTCTGAATGCATTGGCAAAATTAGCACCCCAAAACAGGTGAAAAACTTGTTTTGCAAAGGCAGCACCCAAAAACAGAATGAAATGCTTCATGCGATCAGGATGGGGGGGTGGAGGAGCTGCAAACCCAACTACAGGCTGATCCACCAATGAATTAAAGCAGAATTCTTGGGTTTTAAATTGGTGTACAGCTTGATCCTTAAAATATGTCTGACACAGCTGTCGTGGCATTTTGTACAAGACAGGTCTACTTTTATATGCTGTACATCATTTGCAATCCCATTATCACTCCCTTTAAGAGCAAACTCCGGTGGTGAGTGCCAACAGGAATGGAAGCTGGGATAGCTCAGCTGGGAGAGCACGAGACTGTTAATCTCAGGCTGGTGGGTTTGAGCCTCACACTGGGCAAAAGAATCCTGCATTGCAGGGGGCTGCGCTTGATGACCCTCCTTAGTCCTTCCAGCTCCATGATTCTATGATTCTAAGGAGATCATGGCCACTGAGAAACAAGAGGGAGGAATCAGCATGCTCAGAGAATCCTGAATTTTGCAGAAGTATTAATTTAAAATAATAATAATAATAATAGCCTGGCTACAATATTTGGTTGCAACAATTTACTATTAATTATGGTGCATGTAGGTTGACTTTGCATGTTCTTTCCTTCCTGTGGTGTCATTGCGCACTCACTCAACAGGAGATGTTCTACTCATGCATTGTAAAGGTGGACATACCAGACCCTGAAAAGAATGATCAGAGCCTGCCAGATCATCAGTACAAAGAACCTGGAAGGTGGAAATCTGGGTGGGTGTCATGGCTACCTGAACAGAATGTTTATACACAATCCTGAGATCTGCCCATTGGACAGGTCTCCTCCCATGCTCTGCTGTTGCCCATTTCTGTGCTGTGTTTGCCTTTGACCCTTTCCGCCATGATGTTTTTGCAGTGATGCCCATCTGTCCTGGACAGAGGCACTCATGAGATGGCCATTATTATTGGGCTTCATCAGGACAACTTGCTTAGTGATTAACTCAGAGGTTTAATCCCATAAATGGCGTAGATGCATGCAGTGGCATAGCATGGGGGGTGCAGGGTTAGGGGGCAACATCTGGGGGTTAGGGTTAGGGGGCGCAAATCCACGGGTTAGGGGGCGCAAATTACTTGCCTTACCCCGGGTGCTGACAACCCACGCTACGCCACTGGATGCATGCTTTCTTTGCTGCTGGTTGTTGTCTTGCATATCGTGTCCATAGCTAAAAGGAGCGTATGTGAACACCCAGCAACATCTTGGCATTTTTGTGCTGGAGGAAATTGATATTACATGCCAGATTCTTTCCAACGTCCGTCTACCGGAAGAATCGCACTGTTTCGACGGAACTAGCTTGCAACACTTTCTAACTCTTACATACAGCTGACAGGAACTACCGAGGGTAGTATTCTTGTTTCCTGATAATCTGAAGGATCATTTTATCTGCAATTCATCTTGAAGGATTTAGATAAATTGCAGGGAAATTTGTACTGGAAGTAAGCACAACAGCATAATGCCCTTAAGTACAAGCTCACTGACTGAGCCATTAATGGGTTGCTTTTCTTTGATCATGAGTAAATCTTGAATACACGCATAAACCATTATTTTACAATGGAACGTAAACATCAGATTAAGGCTGCAATTCTATACCCATTTACTTGAAAGTAATTCCCATTGCACTCAACGGAACTTACATCTGAGTAGATATGTATAGACTTGTGTTATAAATTATTTTTCTGTCACGGTCTAAATACCTGCATTTAATTTTTACAATATAAACAGAAAAATGTGTGCTGTTGCATTAAAAAGTTACATTTTTAAAAGGGGGGGGATGTTTCAAAGATATGAAATCACATTCTTCTGGTTTACTGTTCAGTTTCAGACTCCATATAGATAACTTATTTTCCTACAACTGCCACAGTGTTGTTTTGCCCCAAGATATTATTCAGAATTCTTTCCAGTAGCACCTTAGAGACCAACTAAGTTTGTTATTGGTATGAGCTTTCGTGTGCATGCACACTTCTTCACATTCAGAATTCTGCATTTTATCTGTAACCCCCCTCCCACACCCCATTTGCATTAATAGAATACAGTTTACAGTACTAACTGTGGGGAAACAATTAAATTAGCCCGAGGACTGGCCAGTTTTAAGTAAATTGGGCAGGCAAGATCAGCCCATTGTGTTTGTAAGACTTCAAACACACACCAGAATCTTTCCCCTTCCCACTCCCCAATTATTTTTGCATAATCCAGAGGAATGTAACAAACAAAAGCCCTCTCAGAAGTCAGATAGCTTTCAATTTGAGTTGTAGGTAATCAGTGAAAGAGAGAGAATCCTGGAGAGAAGGTAATTTGTCTTGAGCTGGCAGTTGGAGATGGATGTGCTCTGGGGGTTATCTGTAGTGTCAGCTCAGCCAGAGATGGACTGAACTCCATGACTCTTCCCTGAAATCTGAATCAATGGGTATTTGTAGCGTCCATCTCTACCTAGTGTGTCTGTATCAAATATCGTCTCGATGCTATTGAACTCAATAACTTAAGTGTGTTCGCCCATCGCATTTTTGCATATCTGTTTCATTTAGCATAGATAATTGTCAAAATATAGAAAAAAATAAAAATAAATTGTCCAGTAGCACCTTAGAGACCAACTAAGTTTGTTCTTGGTATAAGCTTTCGTGTGCATGCTCACTTCTTCAGATAATTGTATTAGGGTTCAGAGATTGCAGATACCCATAGACAGATGGGTATTATTATTTTTTTACTGGACCAAAATAAATGCAATTTTCTGAAGTTCACGGAACTATTCATCTGATTTCTGCATAAATAGCTTCGTTAAAACACACATACTGTAGTTCAGTTCTCCCTGAGGCATATATGTATGTATCTATTGCATTAAATGCTGATGTGCATTTAATGTTGTATGTAATTTGGCATCAATGGAAGCTTTCCAACTGAGGGTGGGCTAACATTAACTTGCGGGTGGGGGGGAGTTTTGGTACACAAAGAAGGAGTCAACTCTCCCTCCCATTGTTCTTATCCTGCTAAGGGGCCTCAGCCAATGATATTTGAAGAACTGAGGGGGGGGGGTCCATGTTAAAGGATTAAATGTCACATGTAGTTTGGTCCTTTGAAACCAATTTTTTCCTTCGGTTTGATTTCCTGTCCCAGGCCAGTTGCATTTTTTTTTTGCTCCCAGTCTTTGCTGGATTGGAACAACTGGTGTTGATGATCAATAAACCTACTTGTGGGTTGTGTTGCATATAGATATAAAGTTGGTTTAAAATTGTTAACGTGCTCAAATGCATGCTCTGGTGAAGTAGAGCATGAGATACAAACAAGTCTAAGCTACCTAGTAAAAAAGTCCCAGTTTAAATGACTGGGAGTTAATTCTTTAAATGGAAGAAAAATAAATTGTTACCTTAAGTAGACAGGTGGGACCTGCAACAAAATATTGCAGGAAGAAGTCCTCCAGCCCTGTGTTCAGCCAGCCATGCCTTCCTCCGTGACATTCCATTCCATTACCCCACCACACAATCCATTTTTTTCTCTTCCAACAGTCAGGCTATCCTCTGAGCATCAGTCCTTACTGAGCTATTTTGAGTGTTTTCGCCAAAAGTGTTTTTTTTGTTTTGTTTTGTTTTTTAGTGGGGAGACTTCTGCAAAGATTGGAATTCCCTTAAGGCTACAGATACTTCCTTCTTTTGTATAAATATTGCTGTTTTGGCAACATAAGGACTTACCCACACCTCAAGCAGTGTGTGCTTTCAAAAATAGCATAAAATGGAAATGTGGGTGCCCTAGAGTCATGTCAGATGGCTTGTTTGAATGCATGACAGTATCCAAAATGGCATCCCTTGTCATAGAACTGTACAGTTGGAATTCCAAGGACCATCTAGTCCAGGGGTCAGCAGACATTTTCAGCAGGGGGCTGGTCCACTGTCCCTCAGACCTTGTGGGGGCCGAGCTATATTTGGGGGGGGGGAATGAACAAATTCCTATACCCCACAAATAACCCAGAGGTGCATTTTAAATAAAAGGACACATTCTACTCATGTGAAAACATGCTGATTCCCTGACTGTCCGCAGGCCGGATTTAGAAGGCGATTAGGCTGGATCTGGCCCCCGGGCCTTAGTTTGCCTACCCATGATCTAGTCCAACCCCTTACAAGGCAGGAGTCAAAACTACAGAATGGCCATTAAGCACCAAGATATGTTTTATATGAATAAGGATCTGGGTATGTTCACCACATTAAGTCTTGGGCCATCATGAATTACACTCACACACCTATAGGGGAGTGTCCGCTACAAAATTACATAAAGTCAGATCCAGCCAAATGCTTGTAGTGAAATAAATAGGGATTTGGGGGTTACACCCAAAATCAAATCTAGGAGAGCATCCTCTTCAAAATGGCATAGAATCCTGTCCAGACCAATGCTTTCAAATTTACATTGTCACAATAAAAAGAGGAGAGCTTCTTTTGGGAACAGGAAAATTTGTTCCCCTTTTTTGAAGGAAAAAAACCCCAGTGGTAGCTGATTTGATGCTTTAGGCAATAATTTCTTCTTTATCTTTGAAATAATGCACAAACAGCCATAAGAGTTATGGGGAAGGGCAGGAGCTGGAAAGGAGCACTTAAATAGTAGAGTGAAATCCACTGCAAATTCATCACAGGAAAGGAAGTGGGGCGGGCGGAATGGCAGATAATGAAATGTGGCCTTTTAGCTACAGGCTGTTTGCCAAGGAGACTAGTGTTTTCTGAGCAGAAGGTGACCCACTTACCTGACCGGATGGGTCTGAAATGTACAGAGAGGCCCAGGGTGCACACATCTGAAGTGTTCGGTGGCATGAACAGCTGTTCCAGAATCTCATCCAGCCTGCTGCACTTTCCCCAAATATCAGTGTTTTCCTGGTGAGTTGTCAGTGATGACTTTTTCTGTTCCCAGAGGCTTAGCCCTGTCAGTCTTTCGCAGCGAACAACAGCAAAGGGCCTCGTAGCATTCACACATTTATTTGTATTATGGCATAAATTTTCATAGACTACAATCCATCTCATCAGATGCATGAAACATTATCCTGAGCTAGAGGGGTGTGTGTGTGTGTGTGTGTGTGTGTGTGTGTGTGTGTGTCCACCCTTGGTGTTTTGTTTGGTTTTTTGGTTTGAGGGGAGAGGATTGCAAAAGGTGAGGTCAGAAGGAAATGAAATTGTGGACCTCACATGCGCATTCTTAACACGTCCTTTTCTCAGGCAGCCCAGGAGGCTCACAATATTAGAATTTACAGCATTGCACTGCCTTTGCATTTCCCTCTGCCCAGCTTGGACTGTACTCTGTTCCAGTACAGCTGCCTGCAAACACTCCCATTGTCACCATATTCTTCAAACAACAAATAGACACCAGGTGATTAAGCTCTGCAAACAAACAGGGCTTTCCCAGCAACAAATCAACACCTCTCCGTGTCTGGTATTTGTGGAATTTGATAAGCCACCCACTCTGCCCCCCCTCCCCATTCTTGTTATGTCTCAGTCCTCAGACTTCTTCATCTTTTATCCTCTCCTTCACCCTGTTTCCAAAGGAAGGCATTCATAGTTAATTAACTGCTGAAATAGTGCAAGGAGCTGGGAGATCTTTTTTTTTTAAGGGAGGGGGGAGAAGGAACAAGGAACAACGGAGTGGTGGGGAATGAAGCTTTACTTCTGAGTTTGAAAGCATTTGAAAGCTCTTGAAGCTCAAAAACAAAGCACAACACCCAGAAGTGGCCACAGAAAACATCAAAAAGGTAAACAAAGAAAGAAAAGAGAGTGGGGAAAATCACCACCCAACTTCTCCTTCATGCTTTCCAGAGATCTGTGTTCTTGATCAATTAAATGAGAGCGCCAAAGTTGTGCCATTTCTAATGTCTTTTAAAAAACAACAACCTGTATACTATGTTTTGGGGGTTTTTTGTCCTGTGCAATGAGATCACAGGGCTCAGTTATATGCTGTTAAATTCCTACTTGAAATATCTTTCTGTTTAAAAATTGCTCTAAACTGATGTGCATATATATATTTTTTTCCTTCCACTTCTTCTGCAAAGGGCACAAGTTGCATGCCTACACACACACACATTTTGTTCTCACAATTACCCTGTAGGGTAGTTGAGGCGAGAAGTGGGCAGATTTTTGCTTGTTGATCCTGAGTTTCTATAGACTGGATGATACGTGCTCCATCACATGGAAAGAGAACACAGCTCCTACAGAGATGGGACACTGGGGAACCTGAAGCTGACTAGACTCAAGGCAAAGTCTGGTAAAGCCCTGTGGGTTTCACCTTAGCAATGAGCCCACCAATTTTCCCATTATGTCTTTGGGTAGGGATATCCAATATGAAATGTGCACGACTCTTCTCAACTACAACTGGTGTTTTCCATGCGTGGTTTTGCACATGCCCCCTTTAAATGCTCATAAGCATCAACCTGGTCAGTGTCTGCGTGGAAGACCTCCTGGGAATCCTGTATCTGCAGCCTTGCATTTCAGGGTGAACAAAAGCTGGGATATAAATGTAGCCATGGTCAACACACCCATAAAGCAAGGTTAGGCAACCACCTCAGGTGGCAGGGGCCACAGGGGACAGCAGATCCTGCCTCCAATCAATGTGTCACCTGCTGCTGCTGCTGCTGCCGCCATGGTGGCAGAAACAGCTGTGGCGTATCCTTTGGAGGCCAGATCCAAAGCCTGCCTTCAGGGAACCTACTGTGAACTGAATGTGAGTAAACTTCTTATTACTTTTAATAGAAGACTGCTGTGTCTTTATTATTTTTAAGAGGGAACAAGGGATTTACCAGGAACAAACCCAATATGCACAAGCCAGATTGGATTGCTTAACTCAAGAGATTCAAACAAATCTACCAACTAGCTTCCTGCAATATACAGGGGAATGTACAGTGGTACCTCGGGTTACAGACGCTTCAGGTTACAGACTCCGCTAACCCAGAAATAGTACCTCGGGTTAAGAACTTTGCTTCAGGATGAGAACAGAAATTGCGCAGCGGCGGCATGGTGCCAACGGGAGGCCCCATTAGCTAAAGTGGTACCTCAGGTTAAGAACAGTTTCAGGTTAAGAATGGACCTTCAAAACGAATTAAGTTCTTAACCTGACGTACCACTGTACTCTGCTACCAGCTCACTAGCATGAGTGAGGAAGGATAATATTTAATCAATATATCCTCTCCTACTATCCACAACATTCCCACACAGGCCTCTCTCTCAAGCTCTTTGGACTCTCTCTAGGCCCTCCCTGAATTCTTTGACAGCCTGGATAGCTCAGTTGCTTAGAGCATAGTGCTGATAATGACAAGGTTGCAGGTTCAATCCCCGTTGGACTAGATGATCCTCAGAGTCCCTTCCAGCTCTACAATTCTATGATATTTGGTCTGGCAGAAATGTGTCCTTAAACAGTAACAGTGCTTTGCTTCCTTGGGAGGAGAAGGGTTGTGTCTAAACCTCTGGCCTTTCTGGGGCTAAAATATAGTCTATGGTACTGTACACATCCATTGCTCCACCAGCATTTGCCTCTGCACCCACCTCTCTCCGAAAACCCGACAAATCACCTGGGAAGTATGCCATAACACAAATTGCTGTCATTCTTTCTTTCTGTGTGTCCAAGAATAAACTAGGTATAGTCGTTCTCGTTTTGCTGATTGTCCCTCCAACGTCGGCAATAAGCATTTTTGAAGCATCTGTTTGTAGAACTCTATAAAACCTAATCTTTTTTTAAAAAAAGGAAGTGGGGAGAAAGAAAAGAGTATGCAGGTGATGTAAGCTAAAAACAACTTTATCCTGAATGATATCTTAAAAAAAAAAAATGAAGATGAAGGGAACAGATCTTGGCAGTGGTGAATGAGACAACCAGACTGCAGTTCCTGGAAAAGAAGGCATGTTATCTGTTATCTGTTGTCTACACAGTGACAAATCTACAAACCAACTCATCTGAGGCAGCTGCACAATCATTTTGGAGTCATCCAGAAAAAAGGAGGCCTGTGGCAGTACCTTCCTTCTGCTGCTTCCCTGATGTATTGGGTAAAACAAATCTATCCAGTCCTTCTGCTATAAGGGGATGTTGTGTATATATGTGTGTAGGCTGATATTTTTAGATAACTGCTTTTTCAACCGAAATAAAAATACTGTTTTTCTTTTTTACAAAGCCCAAAGTGTTTCAGAAAGAGACATCAAAGCTATCATGGAAAACTTTTAATGCTTTTCTCCCCTTCTTGTATGTGCCCTTGTGTTGAAGACTTTTTGTCTATCTCCCCTAAGATCTGCAGGAGTTTTTCCTGATTTATAGCTACAGTCTTGCCGTCAGGCTGGTGTCGTTTCACAGGCGCTCGTCCCGCTTTCTGCATTTTCTTGACCTGATGGAAAAGATTCGCTCCTGGTAGGGACTCCAGAACGTACGCATCTTGTCTTTCAATTCCAGCTGGGGTGGCCTTCAAGGCTGGTTGCAATTTTACCATAGTTAAGCTTTCACGCAAATACCTGGGGAGGGGGTGGGTTTGTATAACAGAGGCCAGAAGACCCTTAAATCCATCATGGCAGGAGCTCAGATTCCAAAGAATTAGAACATCCAAGGAGTCCTTTCAGGAACTTTAAAAGCCAAATAAGCCAACTTGCCAGAGGTTTAGCTATTAAGCTGTCTATCGGGTATAGTGTTACATTACACAGATAAAGCTCTTTCCTGTTGCTGCCCTTTGCAATAAAGTTCCACTTAGTCCATTTACACAAAGAACTAGATTCAAGGCTCAGACGCTCCAGTAAAACTCCAAAGCAACTCTATGGAAAACACTAGGCTTATTCCGAATTAAATATTAGGAAGAGGCATTGAATATATTCTTTAATGCTCCTCTTTTTAAAAAATGTTATTTCAAATTAAAGATGATCACGGAATAAACAGACATAAATACTGCACTGAAATAGGTCCTTCCTCTTTCCAAGCAAAAGTTAGATCAATGATAATAATGATGTAAGTCATTTTTACTGGTTTTCGTACATGTAATGTATAACAAAACATAACTAGAAAAATTAGCATAGACATAAATAATGATTCATTATTATTTATTGACACCTTTCCTCCAAGAAACTCTAGGTGGCATACAGGGTTCCCCCCCCATCACATTTTATCCTCCCAACAACCCTGTGAGGTAGGCTAAGAGACAATGGCTGGCCCAAGGTCACCCAGTGAGCTTCATGGTCAAGTGGGAATTTAACCCTGGTCTCCCAAGTCCTAGTCCAGCACTCTAGCCACTAAACCACAGTGACTCATTTAATCAAAACACACACCTCATCTCTCCAGTGATCAGGTAAGTATTCATGTCTTCATCTATTTAGTTTTACTACAGGATTCTCCCATCTTATTGTCTCAGGGTTGTATGGAAACATCCGCCCACAGCAAGATCTTCTCCAACTAATGTATCAACAAGTATAGAGCTAAATAATTAGGATGTGGAAGCAAAAGAGGAGAAGGAGTGTTAATTTGCCACTTTCTCCAAAGATTTAGATTTTATACAGTCGTACCTTGGATCTCGAACACCTTGGCTCCCAAACAAATTAGCTTTCGGAAGTGAGTGTTCTGGGTTTCGAACATTCTTTTGGAAGCTGAAAATCCGACAGGGCTTCTGTGGCTTCTGATTGGCTGCAGCCGTGCTTTCGTTTTCAAACATTTTGGAAGTCGAACGGACTTCTGGAATGGATTCCGTTCAACTTCCAAGATACGACTGTATTCTTCTTTTAGAAGATTCAAGGATAGGACATTGCGTTGCATACAGTAAAGGCACAAATAGTCAGTGCATAGCTCAAAGTCACCTATGCTCCATGTGTCCTCTTCTTTGGCTCTCAGTCACTTTTTTAAAAATGGAAGAAGCTTGTCCTTTGTGGATCAGCAGGTCTGAATCTAACCCTTTAGGGTTCAGTCCCACATACACTTCCTGGGGAATAAAGCCCATTGAGCTCAACAGGTTTTCCTTTCAAGTAGACATGCATTGGATTGTGCTGCAGTTAGATGAAACAAATAGGCTTTCAACAAATGGTATTCACTTTCATGTTTTCAGTGGAAAATGAGAAGCACTCTGACATATAGTCAGCCCCACTTAATTATGCTTGTCTGTTATATTTCCCATGATAACTATGCATGGTATTTAGATACATGCTGCCACTTCCCATTTTGAGTGATTAAAACTACCCCTGAGGTGGGTGAAAAGATTTCATTCAGTGTACATTTTAAATGTCTCCTGGTGTTTTATCTTTCTGCTGGCAAGGAGGGCAACATTCTCCAAGCCTCTAGTCAGTTGCAACAATGCTGGATCTCAGAGTCATCTGCAGCAATTTGGAAATTTCATCAATGCTGCACCTTTCGGACACTTCCTTGGTGTGCTTGCAACAGATGAAATCCGAGTCAGTAAAGTTACCTTCTAAATTAATGCTTGGACCCCACCCCCCGAAAAGGTAACTGAATCTTCAGAGGTTGCGGAGAAATCCTACCAAAATGATACAAAGCCGAGCACAAATTGTATGGGTTATGTATACAACCCTGCTTGATGAAAGCAGGCAAAAGGAAACAGTACAGTGGTAGCTCGGTTTTCGAACATAATCCATACTAAAACTCAGCTCAGTTTTTGAAAACTCAGTTCAGAAGCCTCAAAATGGAAAACTCAATATGGAAGCTGCGTTTCCAGTTCGACTTCCGAGGCACATTTGAAAACTGAAGCATTTAATTCCGGGTTTACGAAAACTGAAATGTTTGTCGACGGAGACATTTGAAAACCAAGGTACCACTGCATTACAAACAGGACTGAGGCAAGGTTCTCTGGCACATATTTCTGGGTGTAAAAGTGTTGGGTTGCAAAGCCCCTCCCCACTGAAGACCTACCCCTTTTTGATGCCTATTCATGGTTACATCAGAACTAAAGAGTCTTGCTGGATCAAGCCCATGGCTTTCTGCACAAAAGATGATATTACAGTGGTACCTCTGGTTATGAACTTAATTCGTTCTGGAGGTCCGTTCTTAACCTGAAACTGTTCTTAACCTGAGGTACCACTTTAGCTAATGGGGCCTTCCACTGCCGCCACGCCGCTGCTGCATGATTTCTGTTCTCACCCTGAAGCAAAGTTCTTAACCCGAGGTACTATTTCTGGGTTAGCGGAGTCTGTAACCTGAAGCATCTGTAACCTGAGGTACCACTGTATGCTCCAAGACAATATTTTCTTTTATACTATTTCACATGCCCTGGAAGTAATCTCTGGTATCCCAAACAGGCTCAGAGCACTGGATAGTTTTTGTCTTCTGCTTATGCTTTCCAGTTTAGGATTACCCCTTATGTATTTGACAAATTGGTCCACAAAAGCTGAAGCCATCATTTAAGGTGTCACAATGCACCTTTTCTCCTCCTGTCTTTCCAGATGACAGCGAGGAAGAGAAGAGCAGGGCTCAACAGCTCTAGGGGTTGGCAATGGGCCCTTTGCTAGGGGCTCAGGAGGTGCCTGTCAGTGCCCATCGCTGATGCCATCCCTGAGCTTTTGTTCAATGCCTTAGCTCATAGCCCATATTAAAAATGAGCACTGTTTGAAACAACGGTTTAAATTATTGAATGGCTGTTTCAATCACTAGCTGCATGCCACAAAGCTACAAAGGCAATACAAAGAAAGAAAATCAGATAAAACTACTATTTATTGTGAAAAACAGGTAGTTTTAGGATTAAGCCAATATTTACTTTCTAATTCATCTGTAGCTATGAAGATTTCTTTTCAGATAGATAATGTTACATTACACAGACTATTTTTAAAAAAATATATCAAATTTTTACATTTCTCTCAGTCCTCCAAATACCTTTTGTGATCACCATTCTACACACACACACACACACACACACACACACACACACACATGATATAACATTAGCCAGGATAATTAAGTTGTTTTGGCTGGCCACAGTAAGTCTGATTGCTACATTTTTGTTCAGTTGTGTGTGTGTTTTTAAGGCACATCTCTAAAGCAGATTGCACTTGGTATGCTGGTCGCATTTCTATAGTTTCTCTCAAAGAGTGCCTTTAAAAAAAAAGACTTCCTCCCTTTCTTTGTCTCTTAGCTGCACTGCCAAGGTATTTGATGGTTACAGTTACTTTACTGAATGAAATTCAAGCCAGAGGAACACGCACAGAAATGAATTTATAGCTATTCAAGCCTCGTTTTTCTGTCATAAGATCCTTAAAGTCAACACAGAGCCAGGGAAGATAGCCTGTGGGCTATTGGGAGAAACCGCAGCACTCGTACAAGAATGATACAATTATAGCAGAATTCTCATATGGTCTGTTCAAAAAAAAAATCACATCATTTCCTATTTAAGAAAGGGAGAGGGAGGCAGAGAGAGGTTCAGGAAGGTATGAGACTGGAGGCAGGGGGGCAGTGAAATCATTCACAGCACAGACAGAGGCCTCACACAGATCTTGCCTACGTCTGATTGGTGAGCCTCAGTAAAGCTTTAGCCAATGAGAAGCCTCGGATACCTGGCCATTCATGAAAGCCAGCATGGCACTGTTTTGTTTAAAGAACAGGAAGTGCGGTGAGGGAGGGAGGTGGAGGCAGTCTGTTATCACTTTTCATCAAGGTTTCCATTGTAGCTAAGCAAAACTCTGAACTTTACATTCTGACTTCATTTACTCAAGACATCAAAAAGCTCTGCTTCTTGAAAGATCTCTGGAATAGTGCTCAAGCGGCGTTTAATTCTAGGGGGCCACTTGTTTGTATATTGGAAATCAAATTCTCTCTTTACCAGTATGCTCTTGCCATGAAGTCATTTTTCTGTGCTGATTGAAATCATCTGTTTTCAGTTCTCTGACAAATTAATTGAACTTTCCTCTGACTCAGGGGCCTTCTGACTCTTGAAGCAGATTTTGTCTACATGCCGTCTCCCAGACGAACACAATTTAATCTCCTAGGCTTTAAATGAACTTTATGTTTCCAGAAAGCTAGTGAAAGAAGCATTTGTTCTGGTGATAGCATATTGCTGCTTTTTTTTTTTTTAACAAACGGAGAAAGAATAGAGGGTTATGGAATATTTATTTTACTGTGGCAGATAACTAGCTTTAAAATGCGCTAAGTCAGAGCCCGTGATGCGTAGTGACAGCAGCATTTAAAAATGCTAGTCATAAGAAAAAGGCAGAAGTAATTTCCTGGACGTGACCACGGGCAGGGCCATAGCTCAATGTCACAGCATGTGTTTTGCTTCCAGAATGCTCAAGGTGCAACCCCCAACAGCTCCAAAGTAGGGAAAACTCTTGCCTGAAATCATGGAGACTATCGTATGTCAGCACAACCAAAACTTCGCTAGCTGGACCTGCATTCTAAACGCAACCCTATTTCTATTGATGTAAATAAAATAAAAAAAGATGAATACCGTTTGGTACAGTGACTGTTTTGTGGTGGTTTCAAGCTTTTCTAAAGCCTGAATCCAAGAGTCTACTCATGAGCATCTGAGGCAAAAATAAGTCTTACTGAAATAAGCCGTTCTAAACCATCAGACATCCAGGCTTGTCCTCTGCCCTGAAACCACAAATCTTCATGCCCAAGCCAAGCTAGGTGTCTGGGTGAAATTTTGCTGTTTTGCAGCTGGCATTCTGCACATGCTCAGAGATAGTTCTGCCTATGGGTCTTTTACAGCACCCTGGCTCTATGAACTGAGCCTAGACTTAAAAGAAGCCCTGCTTCTTGGATACAGGACGTCAGGGCACATAAGTTTTCACAAGAGGATGTTAGAGGAAGGGCCATAGCTCAGTGGCTTTGCATGTAGAGAGGCTCAGGTTTAAGCTCTGTCACCTCCAGGTAGGACTAAGCATGCCCCAGTTTGAAGCCTTAGAGAGCTACTGCCAGTCAGCTTAGAGGAGGCAAGACTGAAGCGCAGGTAGTGAGGAGCTTGATGGACCAGTGGTTGGATTTGGTTTAATAAGTCTGTTTATCCCAGACACATATCTGCCATGTGGTTTGGGTGCCTGAAAGTCGCATCCTAGTAGGGAGGGAAATGTGCATTAGCTCTTAGTCTAATAGATGTGGAAGATGTGGACGTATTATGGATTTATGGAGCAGAATCATCACTTTAAAAAATGTTGCGTTTTAAGCATTTTAAGCGCCATTCTTTCTAGTGGGAAGGACTCACTTAACTGATCCCTTAACAACCAGGTGCTTAAAACATCTAAAGGCTGCAATCCTGCACACGTTTATTTGGAAGTAAGCTCCACTACTGTCAATTCAATGGGGCTTCTGTGTAGACATTTCTAGGATTGTGCTGTAAACACACACAGAGATAATACTTTTTTTTGTTGGTGGCTGATGTCAGTTAAATAATTTCGGAAATACGAGTTCCTTCTTTACAGGAACTTAACAGTGACTTCCTTTAGCGAAACCACAGGACACTGTTATTTATGTTCTTGTGTCACTTTCGCAAGTATGGATCAGTACATTTTTGTCGTAATATTTTCAAAACCCTCAAAAATGCCCCACGAGACATGGAAGGAGCCATTTCCTTTGTCCAAGAGTCTAACAGAAACATCTGGGGGGTCCCAACTTCTCCCTTCCATATCACTCAACTTCTGTTCGGTCTCCGGCCGTCTTGGACTTCCACCTCCCAATCGGCAACAGAAGCAGAAGTGATAAAATACAATCGGGTTGGTGGGGAAGCTATTCTTGCTCACCTTCCAGCTGTACTGGAAACGGCAAGAACAGGATATCTCATCAAAACAGCCTCTTGTTACATAACATCCACCCGAGTTTTGCAGAAACAAGCATTCTGGCTCCAAGAAGCTTCGCAGTAATATTTCCGAGCACTTATTTACATGAAACCTTTCGAGGTTCACTTATCGCTAGACAGAGTTTGCTGTCGGATGAGCCAACTGGCAGAGATGGAGCAAAGAGGCGTTTTGCTCATCTTGAAGAAATCAAACAGCTGAATACATACATATAAGGCCATTCTTTTGAAGAACATCAGAGCCCTGCAGAATCAGGTCAAGGCTTCATCTAGGCCAGCATCCTGTTTCATACAGTGACCAGCCAGATGTCTCCAGAGGGTCTGCAAGCAGGGCGGGAAGGCAAGCGCCCTTCCCAGCATCTGTGTTGTGATAGAGACGGACAGACAGACAGACCTTCCACGCTCTGTGGTGGTTTGTCTCTCCTCCATGAATTTGGTGTGACCGTCACTGCACTCTGTGCATACCCAGAGGTTACAAACAAACCACTGGCTAGAAGTTTCTAAGCTGGGGATGGGCAAGCTGTGGCTCTTCGGTTATTGCCAGACTCCAGTTCTGATCAGCTTGTGGCCATCATTGTCTGTAGTCAAGGATGGTGGTAGTTGTAGCCCAGTTTAGCCACCCCTGTTGCCATGCTTCATTGTACATTCTTTGCAGTGAACTAGTACAATGAATGATTCTAGCACCTTACTTCCCAATCGTAAACATGCTGGGTTAGATCCAGAAATTTGTTTATGCAACAGAGCATTCTTGGCTCCTCCATCTGCTACAGTGTGGTTAGAGTCCTCAGCTAGGACCTGGGAGAGCACAGTTCAAATCTCCATTTAGCCATGAAGCTTAATGGGTGACCTTGGGCCAGTTATTCACTCACAGCCTAACCTACCTTATAGGGTTGTTGTGATAATAACATGGGAGGGAGGACTATGTGAGCCACCTTGGGCTTCTTGAAGGAAAGATGGGTTATAATTGCAACTAACAAACAACATAACCCCACACATCCCTCCGAAAGCAACTCTTGAAGGCTGACCACAGTCCTCTGGGATAGTATAGAATGAATTGCACGAGGCTCTGGCAGAACTGGGAGGAGGAGAATTTGGCAGGCCTTTCCTGAACAAGGGGAAGGACTTTTCTCTCACACAAGACATTTCTGGATCAAAGCCACGAATTATATAAATTACTGTGGTAGACCGAATTTATCTGTAAATTGCCTAGGCCATAGCACATACACAGGAAGTGGAACAAGATTGCTCAGAAACACTACAATGACTTTTTGTGATAAGAACACCCTCCTTGCTCAATGCCTATGGCTTTTTTTTTTTTTTTTAAAAAAACCTTTTGCAAAGAAACTGAGGCATGACAATGTTGAGTTAGCTAATCTGAGTTACTTGATCCCTGTTCACTTCCCACTTGCCTGGCGGGTGTGGAGGAATTTTTTCCCTTTGCATTTGACGGCAACCCTAACTCTTAACACACCAACTGCCCTTCAAAATTCACGCTTCTCCAAATTTTGCCATGCACTTCTCCAATGCCAAAACACATACAGAAGAGCATATGTCAGAGGGAAGTGCACACAAATTGTTAGTGAAAAAATGTACAAAAATGCATATTGTTAGAGGCCACCTTAATCTCTGCCAAGCGGTAGCAAAACTCCAGGAGAGGGTTCCAGGCAGTCGCTCAGGGTTGTTTTTGCTGGAAAATCGAGGAAGAGCCAAGTCTGCAGTGTCTTAGAAATATGGCTTATTCACACATATTTACACCTGAGTTTTATGGAGGGAGAGTTCATAGCATTTACATTTCAAGTGGGGCTTGTCCTGCCCAGCAGCGCAGCATTGGATTCAGAGACACCCTAAGGGCTATACCCAAGTTTCTTTGTAACAGCCAGCCAGGGTGTCCTCTGCCCTTCTGTCCTTGCATGGATTTCTGCCCACTTCCTGCTCCTCCTTCCCATAACCCCCTGCTCCAAAAACCTCTGTTAGTACACCCTCTCTTCCTGTGGTGACATCATGCCTCCTGTTACCCTGGCAACCTCCTTCTCTCAATTCTTCTGTTTCTGTCCACTTCTCAGCTGGAGGGACAGCATCTGCATGGTCAATTGTTCTTAATGGTCTGGTACTTAGTTGTCCTTGTTTTATAGCAAGGATCTCTTGAACAGTTCAGGAAATCTGGTTCAGCCTGCATTTTTCACCTGCCTGCCACCTTCCCTTCGCACTCCAAAAATCAGCTAAATTTTACCCCTTTCTTAAATTTAGGATTATAGGGAATCTGCCCTGCCACCACAAATTCATAACCCTATGGCAGGGGAGATGGCTTGCAAAAAGTGGTAAATTAGGAGAAACGGCTTATCCACATTAAAGAAAAATATTGAGGAAAAATATGTATGTATGCTTTTTTCAGTCTTTAGCACAGGAGAAATTTACATGTGGATTTTAAAAATAAAAAAGTGCAAACTGCTCTAGAAATGGAGCAAACTGTGCTAAAGACTGAAAAAAGCAGAACACGGGAATATAGGTTAGAATGCAAGAAGCAGTCATATATTGGGTCTGAGCAGGTCCATCTAGGTCAGTATTGTCTACATTGACTGGCAGTGGCTCTTTATAGGAGAAACTGAGAGGAACCAGCATGGGCAGGTTTCTTCATCTTTGCTGTGTGCCGAGTGCTCGTCTGAGTAACTCTGAGTCAAGGCAAACAGGATGGTCCAATGCAACTGTTTTTGCTTTCTAGTTGCATTCACTGAATGTCTTTGTGCTCTGGCCGTCTTCATGCATTTTATCAGGGTAGTAATGGATCCCTGAATATACTTATTCAGTCAATATTTCCTTTGCATTGGTGGCAGAAGGGTCGTTTGAACAACGAAACCATTTACTTACTTTTTTTGGCTATCCCCATTGTGTGGGGTTAGGCCTCCAGAAGTATAGTGAAGAAGATGCTTTGATTTAAGGATGGAGACTGTGATGGGTAGCAGGAAAAGAAACTGTCCTTTCGGTGCCCAGACAAAACAAACTTAATGTGCCTGTTTCTAGCAATAAACTATGCAAACCTGGACTACCACAATTCTCTAGTTTTGTAGAGTTTCTTGCAGTGCTTCAGCCAAACTATAGAGGGCAAGCTGAATGAGACCAACAGTCTGATCCCATGCATATTTAGTACATACTTAGAAATCTATCAATTTCAGTGGCTTCGATTTCCATGAATGTGTGTGTGTGTGCATCCTGACTGTTTTTGTTTTCACATTTCTCTCCAAAGCATCCAGTTTGCTTTGGAGTCCCTGTGTAAGCAAAACCACTTGGTTTCTGTGGCTTTTCTATGAGGAAAGAGAGTTGTTAACAATTAAAACGATGGGTTTTTCAAGAAACTGTGTTGGTCCGATCCAAACCCCATAGAAAGCCGTGGGATTCTTTCTGTCAACTTGTGTGATCTCCAGATCATGCGCCCAGCGATTAGGGACCTCAGAACAGCTCTGATGCGTTTCGCAAAAGCCATCCAAGCCGAGTTTTAGAATGGACTCACATGCTGTCAAAGTTGATGACTCAGAAGTAAACTTTCTCGCAGTGTCGCTCTTGAGAAACAAATGCCTTCCCTTTCAGTAAGCGATACAATATTTCTGGCTCATGAATGGCAATACCAGATTGCATTTTCAGTCTTCCTTTGGCACGGGAGGAACTTTGTGTAATGCTCTGCTTAACTACTCAGGGTCTAGTTTGAGCAGCCTACACGGAGCTGTTCTTTGTTTCTTTTGTAAACCTTCAGGATGCAGCTTTTTAATGACGTGCGGAACTTTGGGACATTAGGAGATGGAACATAACCGCTCAAAGCTGTTGGGTTTGTCACTTTGGATTTGTTACATAAGGCCGTGTTAATGTGAATGAGGCTTTTTGATTATACAGCGCAGACTGTGGGAGAAATTCTCTGATGTCTGTCTAAAGCAGTGAGCAGACTCCTTGATTATTAACATATTGGTTGTATTCCTATTTCAGACATTTGCTTAGAAATATGGGAACAGCTAGGAGACCGGGTGATGGGGGGGGGGGGAGAGAGAGAGAGAGCAAGATATTTGAAGATTCAGTCTAGAAAACCAGCCTAACACAAAAGAGTGTGTGTTCTTAGGTTGTGCTTTCCCTTGCAAGTAAAATTGGGAGAGCTGGTGATTTTTGTTGTGTTTTTTTTTTACAGTCTTTGCCTGCTGTAGTCAGACTGTTTACAACTGCACTTTCTCTCTTTAAACACACACACACACACACACACACACACACACACCACAACAACGGGAATCATTCTCACCAGTGAATGAATTTGAGTACTGTAGGCTTGAAGTTTCACTGGCCCACCCACTGTGTATGGATGCCCACTTTGGATTGGGCAGAACTGCTTTATACATTCTTATACCATTATTAGAAACTGCCTGGCTCAGCCATGCTGCTCTGATGTTGTGGCACTCTCACCCTAACCCTACCTCACAGGGTTGTTGTGAGGATAAAACAGGGAAGAGGAGAAGTGTTTGTCAGCACCAGCTCATGGGAGGACAGGTGGAGTCTAAATGTATTTAATTAATTTATGGCTGTTACAGTACAATGCCAAGGCTTCCGTTTGACAGCTTTCCCTTAAAGGACTTTCAGTTCCACATAGCTCTCCTTTGTGTGCCAATCTTCTTTCCCCCAACTGTTTCTGTACATTTTCTCTTCTATTTCTGATTCTCATTGACTGGTCTTAAAATAGTCCTCAGTCTCCATTCTCCACCCACAAAATGGGAGTAGTAATGACCTACTCATCTGTAGGGGAAAATATTGAACTTAACTGAGCTTGGAATGAAATGCATTTGCTAATTAAAGATGCTATATAAACAACATATGTATATAGAAAGTACAAATGAATAAATAATCCTTTTACAATTGTAGCTTCTGTGAGAGATAGATGATGATGATAGATAGATAGATAGATAGATAGATAGATAGATAGATAGATAGATAGACAGACAGATAGATGAGAGAGAGAGAGAGAGAGAGATATGGATAGCTGATTGATAGATGATAGATAGATGATAGATGATAGATAGATGATAGATGATGATGATGATAGATAGATAGATAGATAGATAGATAGATAGATGATAGATAGATAGATAGATAGATGATAGATATAGATAGATATACCCACTTATATGCCATAATGTTCAAATTGAGGGAAATGCTTGCCTGAACAGATGTTTATTCAAGAGCCAGCAGAATGTCAATATGGATTAAGCCTCTCGTATTTCATCAGGGAGGGCCTTCCACAACACTGGTGTCATGAGTGAAAAATCCCAACACTGTGTTACCACAAATCGATAACCAGTGCTTTTTTTGTCAGGGGGCACTCAAGGGCACACAGTACCGGTGCCTCTTTTTGTTATTGTTAAAAAGTGTGGCGCTTACGGTAACAGCTTCATGATGAGTACCAGCATCTCTCTCTTGTTGTTGTTAAAAAGTTTGGCATTTACTGCAGCCACTTCATGGTGAGTACCGGCATCTGTTTTTCGGGGGGGGGGGGACACCATCACAACCAGTGGGTCTTTGCAAAACTAGCTAGGCAAAATTTGGGTCCTTCCCCTTTGCTTCTTATCAAAGTGCTCTCTCTCTCTCTCTCTCTCTCTCTCTCCCTCTCCCTCTCCCTCTCCCTCTCCCTCTCCCTCTCATAGCTCTTCATGTCTATGCAGCGGAGCAAATGGCAAGCTTTCTTTTGCAAAAGTGGTGACAAAAATCTGACACATTAAATCAATGACAGCAAAGATTCTCAAGACTCTAAGAAATCTGGGAAATATGTCAAGCATCTACTATCTGGGCACTACAGTCTTGCTTGAAACCTACCTGGAGGCTAAACAGCTGATTAGAGGTAGGAACATGCTTAAGTGCCTTGCTGGGGGATAGGGGAGAAGGTGCTGATGCAGCTGGGCCATCACTTGCCATGCAGCTCAGCGTCGCCTTTTGCAACTAACAAGAAGTTCTTCATTTTCCAAGCTGTGTTGATGGCTGCAGAGCAAAGAATCCCAAGCCTCTGACCACACACTAAAATAGTTTCTCAGGACGAGTCATAGCAATCTTAAATGTTTTTGGTCGGAAATAGCTTCAGAGGGTATTGGTTGCTGCTGTATCCTGTCCCCAGTTCCTTACCAGCTCACAGCGCTTTCATTTTGATTAATAACACTGCACATTTTTGGATGTCTTAGTCACCGGAGAAGCAGCACATAGCTTTGGTGCTACTCAAGTGTATTCTCTGCCCCCCCCGGGGGGGGAGGGAGGGAGCTTATCACTTGCATTAATTTACTGTTAGGATTGTTTGGTGTGTTTTTTTAAAGAAAGAAAGAAAACAGAAAGAGCTTTCACTTTTCACTAGTTTGTGAGCCCACCCTGCATTTCCCCTGGATGGGCTGATGTTCATTAGGTAGGACACACGCTAGCACTAATGTGGAAAGTTAGAAACCAAAGACAACTTGTCCCTGTGCCCAAAAGTGACTCATTGTCCCTTTCCTTGCTCCAGCCAAAAGCAGATTCAGAAGCTGTGAGAGTTTCCTGAAGATAAGAGATAAATCGAAGGAAAACCTGGCAAAAAGAATGGAAGAAAAAAAGATGATGGTCTCGTTTCAAGATAGCATTTCCTTCAAAGCCCCTCCATGCTAATTAACCATTCTGTGCATATTTTCAACCACATTAAGGGATTTCCTCATCAAAATAAACTTCCTCCTTTGCTATCTTCTCTCTCTCTCTCTCACTCTCTCTCGGCATCTGGGATTGCAGTTTTGCTGCAAGAATCAGGGTTAAAGAGCCGAATGCTGCTTGTATGTGTGTGTGTTTATATATTCATTGAAGCCTTGCCAGGATAGCCCTAGAATCCCAGCGCCTGATCCAAATCCTATTTCGGCTAATGGGATCTTTGCTGTGTACTTCAAGGGAGGAGAATCGAGCTCCTAGCCTTGTGTGTCCAGATTGTTTCACTTACGCTGCATAATGTGCTGCTAATAAACTGCAGATGGACTCCAGCCGGAAAAATTCCAATGCCAGGCCATTTGCAAAACTTGAAGGTGTTCACACCTACAAATGTATCCCGAAAACAAGCTGCTTATTTATAGCATGCATGCACCCAAGAGCAATTGTCTGGCTGAAAAGCACACTAATAAGGTATAATTTATTTTCTTTTTTCCCCAGCGTGGGATGCCACTCATGATCTTATATGTTTTCTCTTATCGCAGTATTCAGCTATAAGCACTCGTCCATCATTTCCACCCAAGCATTGACTGAAATATCCTGAGTCCATTTAACCGAATAATCCTTAACTTGTGCTGACTCAGTGCCATGTTTTAGCAGGGTTCGCCCCCCCCAAAAAAATTTATAGGATTAATATTGTTGAAATTAACTTTTCAAATTCAATCAATGTACGGTATATGTTTTAAAATATCCAGTCAGAAGGGATCTGATTTGAAAATATTGATCCCAAGGAAGGCTCTTCCCATTAGTCCTTTTATTTGACAATGCAGTATCATTCCATTTTGTTTTGCCAAATCTTTATATCTGAAAGAATTATTCTGTTTTCCCAGATCTGTTTTAATTAACTGTTATATTAAGTTGTGCTTTATTGTTGCAAACCACCCTCAGAGTTATATAAAAGGCAGTATAAAATATTTTGAATAAAGAAATAAACATATAAACCTTTGCCTGCAAATAGGTCTGAAATTTAATACATATGTAAGTATGTTTAGGCTGTGCCTAATAGAAAGTCCTCACAAAGTGGATTACGTGAAACAAGAATATACAGCAAAAAATACAATATCACAATGGGGCATGCAACAACTCTTCAAAAATCCAGCCGCAGGCCAGTACCATACCATGAAAACCACCTAACACAACTTCAGATCAGCAGAAAAAGTTGTTTTAAGAAAAAGTGGCTTGAGATAAATCCTGTGTAAATGATGGAGTCTTAGACACAGTAGCTGGGAGGGACAGTATGGGGACAACACCAAAAAGGTCCTGCTTCTTGTGCCTACCAAGGCATCACATTACTACAGTAATGATTTAGGATGCCACATAAGTACCGACACCTTTAGAGAAAGGATCAAAGGCAGAGTAAAGCTGAGATATTTCATAACACTATCTCAGGTTTCCTCTGCCTTTCCTCCTGAGGGCAGAAAAATGTGTTTCTGTTGGTGATGGGGACAACAAGTGAAAGTCTCAGGGTCCCCAATTTTCAGTTCCTTCTCTTTCAGCTTTAAGATGATGCTTCTCTGCTGTCTGTACCAGCAGATAGTTTCAAGAGAATAAGGCAGACAGACTTGGGGAGATTTTGTTCTGCAGGCAGTATCAATCATAGATGATGCTGCATAAATGATACCTGCTTGACTGTAAGCCAATTAATAATTGGTGATGATGTATTTGTTTATTGCACGAACGTGAAGAAGAAATTATATGATTTTTAAAAATGCACACTGTTAAATTTTTGCTCACATGATAGTTTAGGAACTTTGTAAGTTGCCTAAAGGGTTCAGTGTAGGCAACTCATAAATCTAATGGATAAATACATATAATTTAACTTGATTAGATTTTTCAAGCTGAGCTGGAAGGGTTGGAAGATAAGAATTACTATACTAGAGGACTTCTTAAGACTATACTATACTTTTAAGGAACAGTTTAATAAGGTTTTCCATAGCAAAAACACACACACAAAACATTAAAACCCCAGAGTATATATATATTCAGTTACAGCACACGTAAGAGCAAAACAAGTAGACAATAGAAAATCTCCCACAAATATACAACCCATAATTCACAAACACTAAGTGAAGCAGTCAGGGAACCATCATATACGTAAGTAATCAATTAGCCAAGCATAAAGGGAAGTTAACTCAGTAAGCCTATAATATCACTGCATAAAGCCACATGAGTTGAGGGAGAAAGCGAGTCATGCTCTATGACCAAAACATATGAAATAAAACAAAGCCATTTCACATAAAACCTACTTTTCCCCCTCCTTGGATTCTTCCATTTCCTCAGCTGAAAAGTTAGTCTTTCCATAAGGGCCACCAAGCAAATATGAGAATGTCACTCCTTCATCAAATTGGCTGTTAACAATTCCCAATTTCACTACCACCATAGAGACTGCAAAGATCACCAGTGTCGAAGCAATGATTCTTCAACATCAACTTCGTTGGACTGGTCATGTTGTGTGGATGCCTGATTATCATCTTCCAAAGCAATTACTCTATTCCGAACTTAAAAATGGGAAGTGTAATGCTGGTGGTCAACAAAAGAGGTTTAAAGACTCTCTCAAGGCAAATCTTAAAAAATGTCGTATAAACACTGACTGGGAAACACTAGCCTGTGGGTGCCCCAACTGGAGAACAGCCTTTACCAAAGGTGTCATGGACTTTGAAAAGGAAGAAACATTTGGCAAACCCTCACTGTGATCAACTCATGCCCAGAAACCTTGTCCCCACTGTGGAAGGATGTGTGGATCCAGAATTGGCTTCCACAGTCACTTATGGACTACTCACTGTTAAGACCATATTCATGGAAGACAATCTTACTTGGCTATGAGTGATCGCCAAAGAAGAAAAAGAAGAAGAATAGACTGCAATAAAAAAGGAAACCAACAAACTCTTTTCGTTTCCATCATCTGAGTGCCATAAGTGGATCTGGTGTCAACAGCTGCCCCATAATCAATCAGAGATCCTTTTTGACAATTACCTACTTTACAGTTTCTGATGAAAATGCACAGGAGCTTAAGGTCCTATGATGATCTGTAATACTGAATAAACTAGCATTAATTATTGTCATTTTCAAAGGCACTTGTTTTCAGATACGCCCTCGTGAATAAATGCAGCTATTCTACTATCAAAACAAAATAAGTGGAATTAAACCAAAAACAACAAATAATGAGTATGACCTGAAAATCTCAAATAATTCTATAGTAAATGGTAAAAGATTTCTGGCCTCCATGCAAGGGAAAATCTGTGGAAGAATATAACACCATTGAATCTTCAATGCTGTTTCACTTGTGGTTTATGTTAAATATTAAATCATTGTCAAATTATTATTATTTTAACATCCCACTTATGCATGTACTCCAGGATGACTCATTGCCCATCACTTAAAGTTACAATGATCTGAAATTTACAAAGGGAATTAGGCTTAGAACCGCAGCCTGCCATTGTTTTGTTAGAAGCAACCACTTAGGGCTTTGAGGTTGACTAAGAATTACTGCGGAACACAGCACACAAAAAACTCTTTCATTGCTCATAACCAGCAGAGGTGAATTATTAAGAACATAAGAAGAGCCTGCTGGATCAGGCCAATGGCCTGTCTATTCCAGCATCATGTTCTCACAGTGGCCAACCAGATGCCTGTGGGAAACCTGCAAGCGGGATCTGCGCACAAGAGCCCTCTCTCCTCCTGTGGTTTCCAGCACCTGGTATTCAGAAGCACTGCTGCCTCCAACTGTGAAGGCAGAGCACAGCCACCATGACTAGCAGCCTTTGATAGTCCTCCTTCCATGAATTTGCCTCATCCTCTTTTAAAGTCATCTAGGTTGGTAGCCATCCCTGCTTTCTGTGGAAGTGAGTTCCACACTTTATGCAGTGCATGAAGAAATTCTTTTATCTGTCCTGAATCTTCCAACATTTAGCTTCATTGCCCATGAGTGTTATGCGGAGGGGATCTTCTTCTTCTTCTTCTTCTTCTTCTTCTTCTGTCGTTTAGTCATGTCTGACTCTTCGTGACCCCATGGACCAGAGCACGCCAGGCACTCCTGTCTTCCACTTCCTCCCACAGTTTGGTCAAACTCATGCTGGTAGCTTTGAGAACAATGTCCAACCATCTTGTCCTCTGTCGTCCCCTTCTCCTTGTGATGTCCACAAGTTTTAGTGTTATGCAGAGGGGAATTTTCTTGTTCTTCTTCTTCTTTTTATTTATTATTATTTAAACCCGCTCACCTGGCTGGGTTTCCCCAGCCACTCTTGGTAGGCTGTCATTATCCAATGAGTCCTATTCACTCCTTTCCTTCTGTGCAGTTAAGAATCACATGACGGGCAGAGTGAAGTGATGCCCAGTGGCCTCCTTTTGGCAGGACCTGCCCCATTTATCCACACGTTGGGGAAGCTTCTGGAATGGGGCGTAAACTCCCTACAGAAATTATTCCAATGCTGTGGGGAGCAGCAGGGTATGTGACAGAAGGACCCCAATGAGAATGGACCCAATGTCTCCTTCAAGTGATTTTTAATTGTAAGAGGGGGAAAGGGGTAAACTAAGCTCTGGTTTTATTTCATAGCATAACTATTCCTTCCCCACAGTCTTCTTGCACCTGATTCTTCTGTAAGCAGACCTCAACATAACATATCCACAATATAATCGCAGTGAAGCCAGTGATTCCAACTTTGGTTATGTCAAGATTCTGCATCATGTGAGCATGTGTTAGATTTATGTACGTCCATTTACTATGTGTCAGCTATAAAAGAAAAGAAAAGTCAATCCCATGCTAAGAACTGCAGTGGTACCTTGGTAGTTGAACGGCTTGGCTCCCAAACAATTCGGCTCCCAAATGTCACACACCTAGAAGTGAGTGTTCCAGTTTGCAAACTTTTTTGGAAGCTGAATGTCCCACAGGGCTTCTGTGGCTTCCGACTGAGTGACAGCTCCTGCAGCCAATTGGAAGCCACGCTTTAGTTTTTGAACTGTTTCGGGAGTCGAACAGACTCCCGGATCGAATTAAATTCGAGAATCAAGGTACCACTGTATTAGGATTTGAGTCAAAAACCTCCAGCGTTCTAATGCCTTTATGTAAATGTTGAAAGAAACAAAGACTTTAAGAAACAAAGACAGAGTCATGACCCATCAAGACTGACCATCAGCAAAGCAAAGGCTGGGCCAGCTGCAATTGTAGTTAGTAAGACAAAATATTAGTAGTTTTGGTTTAAGATTGCAGTTTGCCTGTGTAAGCAAACAGGAAAATTTTTCACTTTTGCAAGCTTGATGAGAGGGACAGAGCGCAAGGCTTTCTGTCTCTTTTACATGTAGAGAGGATCAGATGTTTGGAGTCTCTTTGAATCCAAGGCTGCAGCAGTAGAAGGAACAGGATTCCCTTCAGGTGTAATGCTGTGCATTCCAACATCCTAGGCTCAAGTTGCATATATATGTAAATAAACCATATATCATAAAGACTCCACAGTCCCCGCTGTGCCTCTTCGTCACACAGACCCTGGTAAATGTGCCTGGTACCCCTGGAATCCTGCACCACTTAGAGATTGGGGTGGCATGTAACACTATATTTTTTCCCCAAATGTTAGAATGTAAAACAAATGTAATTCTGATAGAATATGACACACATCCCAAGAAATTAAGATATTTCCAATATGTCAGTCTTGACATCAGTCAAGATTCTATGATTCTTTAATTGGTTCCCACAAATGTACATATCCAAGTGGAATTTGCATTTCAACCTAATATTGTCCATATGTATTTCTCCAAAGCTATTCTTCTGCGGAACAAGAATGCAGCATCAGCATTTGTCTTCAGATGCAGTAGGCAAACATCTTTGGTCCTTAGCTTTGCAAATGCCAAACATGCCAGATATTCCATCTTTCGCGAGAGATAATCCTTTGAGTCAAATCTTCACTTGCGATGCAATATAAGAAGCATTCCCCTCCCCACCCTATTTCCTGCAACAATTAAGTAAAGTCTCCAGGGGAAGCCCACTCTCTTCCCCGCCTCATCCTCCCTTTGAAAGTGGCGTTATCAGATGAGTCATATGCCTGTTTTTATGCACTAGTGCACATGTTGCAGATCCATTATGAATTCATGCTTCAGCCCATGACTATGAAGTCAGAGGGAATAGCAAAGAGGCAGCTGCTTAGATCAAGCGGCAGTGTCGGTCTACCCTAAGCTTGCAGCCAAAATCAACAGTGTCTCTTTTACAGTTGATCTAGGGAATGATGTTACATAAATGGGATGTTTGAACTAATGACTAAGTCAAATACAGCTGGACAATCCCCCCTCCCACCGCCAACCCCCCCCCCCCCCATTCTCAAAGAAATTCAGCTGATGAAGTTACACTTGCAGTCTTGTTATGTAAATCTAGAGCTGGAAGGCTAGTTTCAACAAGATGTGTTTCTTCCTCTTAATTTCTTTTGTACCATCTTCTGGAACACACACTACACATACACACAAACACATAGTGGGTTTGGGGAAACTCTCAGACTCTTCAGTGAGCAAGTACCTTTGCTATTTTTTCTCTGTCAGGGCCCCCTTTGTACTGGGCACACACCCAACATCTATCTCTTTAGCGATGTGCACTTATGTGCTGGTTATGCTATGGGAGGGTTTGTATATACAGTGCATTTCCCTTCACAGACTTCTGTGCAAAAGACGACTTGAAATCCACAGTAAGAGCTTCACACATAATGATTGTACAAGGGGTGTTGGGCCATGTATTTATATGGTATACATGATGTGCAGTCAGTTTTCACTCCCTAGTGTGTATACATGAAATGAAATAGACATATCTTGAGGTGTGGTGATCAGTAGGGATGGGGAAATTGTGCCAATGTTAGTGGACTACAACTCCCATCAATCTTGACCATGGACCAGGCTGGCTGGAACTGAGTGATGGGAGCTGATGGGAGTTGGAGTCCAATAACATCTGGAAGGCTACATTTTCCCGTCCCAAATCTTCAGACAGGTTTCCAGAAATTTATTTCATGAATTCTATGGTGTGTGTGTGGGGGGGGTGTAAATATAAAATCTGGAGCACCTTATATTACACAATCAAGTAGTGTAAGGCATGTATTTCTTTTTATCCATTATGAGGCAGGCTGTCTATTAATTTTTCATGGGTTTAGCACAGACCAGTTTCTCTTTTTCTGACTGAATAATAAATGTTCTGCTAAAACAAGCAGGACCTAAAATCATTATCCCGAGAGTACAAAATCACCTTCCCTCATGCTGGAAATGAGTTTAAAGAATTAATGTTTTTCCTAAAATATGGAATGCATTTGTTCGTGAAACACATGTTCCCATTAACATCCTCTGGTTCCTGACTATCTGCAAAGTTACTATAAAATGCTTTTTAAGGTGCAATGCTGCAAAAAAATATTTGTAGAACTGCAGACACACTTTCATTCAATTTCTTTTAATATTACCTAGTCCGACTTCTGCAAGTTGTGTTTCTGCAGAACAAAAAAAGAAAGAGGACAAATTTCAGAGGGTATAGACTCTAAATACCTCACACACAAACCGCACACAGCATTGTCATATCAAATGTGGTGTGGGTTTTTTGGAAAGCATGTTTGTTGTCCAAGAGCTCCAAATCCACATTAACGGTGCACCCTGAATTTGCTAGCATGCCACTGAATCCAACCTGCAAAATAGGGACAGCCTAGAAGCTGTCATAGGCAATTCACATGGTGAATAGTTGTTGATTAACACCAGGTGATAGTCATGCCTTAATCCTATTGCAGTGGAGTCTAGTCCATTAAGACAAATAGAGCCCTGCCCCACCAACATCCCTTTGCCCTCAGTCAACCCCTACCTGCCTGCCTGCTTACGTACATCTAGCTGAGTGGGTGGCATCTCTAGATAGGGCTAGGAGAGAAACCAGTATGAAATCCTGGAGAGCTTCTGCCAGTCAGTGTAGACAGTGTAGACTTCTGCCAGTCAGTGAGCAAGACAGACCAGTGGTCTGACTCATTGTAAGGGCAGTTTCCTAGGTTCTCCATCAAGGAGCTACCCAGTCTAGCTTCCATAATAGAACTCTTAGGGAGACAAGTAATACATTACTGTGTTTCCTAAGTAAAAAAAAGTGCATTGAAGTGTGTAATGCATATGTGGCCTTAACATACAGGAAGAAATACTGTGTGGCTTTTCTTTGCCCATGGGAGATTTCAGTATTCAGTGATTTCTCAGAGAGAAGCACATATTTGGGAAAAATGCATTTCGTTTTCCTCTGGCTTGATCAATCCTATGGTTTACAATGAATCTTTTAGATTTGAGATCTGGATAACTGCTTTCACAGGAATCCAAAGAATGGGGAAAGATACTGAGTAATGAAAATTACACTAAGCAAATAGTTTAGAAAGCCATAAGCTTCCCTGTCTCCATGAAGATGTACGTCTGCAGCTGGCTTCTACAGCTGTCATTGGCATACAAAATGAAATCCCAAAGTTCCGAGCCCACAAAGACTAGAAAGGGGAGGAGTGTTGATTCTGGTTACTGAGAAGCAAAAAGCCAGGCTGTTTCCAAAGGGTGGTGAGGTTTTCAGCTAGTAAATGTGTCTGGTAACTCTGAGAGAACCAGTACAGGAGGCTGATACAACTCTGACCCTAAGGGCTCTGTAACCCAGTCATAGGAATTTCGGACATATTTTACAGAACTGGACTTTTGCATGCAAACTGGTTGGTGGTCAGGCAGGAAGGGGAGTGGGGAAGACCCTTTGCATCTTTCTACAACAAAAACATTTTATTTGATTTGCAATATGCTGCAGAAACACATTCAAGAAACCTAGGCAGTAGGATTCTAAGCCTCCATCAAAGCATGATGCAATGCTCTTTGTTGAAACTTTGTTCTCTCTCAGTAATGTACAAACTGGGAGTGGGTTCTAAGTTGAAGAGCTGGGACACAGCTATGCTTCCTGGAGCCAGTCACCAGAACTACCTTCCCATCAGCCTTAACCCTTCCCAGCAGTCCATTGCCTGAAGTCACCCCCCAAAACTTTTGCCTGGCTACGATACTGGAAATGAAGACATTGGGGAGAAGAGTTCCTAGGGAGGGAAGGTAGAAGGATTCACACCCCACATCTGCATATTTGTTACTCTCAAAACTGGGCCTATTTATAAATAATTAGAGGAGGCTAAATTTCTTACCGATCAGTCTATCGCCATCATGTATATCTGGAGCCTAACTACCAGAAGATAATTCGCTCCTTAGAAGATTCCTCTTGGTTGTCTGTGTTGGGTCCATACATGCAATATACATGTGTGTGGGTTCAGATGTAGACCTTGTAAAAGTCTACCTTGTGTTTTATTGGTGATGTTTCCTGAATCCTTTTGTGGTGATTTATGATGGTAAGCAGGAATGTATAAGAATGTATTTAAAAAAAACAATAATTCATTGTTGATGGGCAACATCAAGTCTGTCTTCTTAGGGTTGTTTATCTTGAGTGGACCAGCCAGCTCTTCAAACATAGGAATCCTTCAAATAGAGAACTATGCTCTGACAGCTCCTCAAATACAGAATTGATTTCCGTAAATTAAGACACTTGTAACCATAAGTACACAAGCCTGAGGCTCATGCACCTTACACTAAGCTATGACTTAAAGTGGGAATGTAGCCTACATGTATATTGAGGGGAGGGGTTTACTATCTGGAAAACAACACATGCAGTGGCGTAGCGTGGGGGTGCAGGGGGGCCGGCCGCACTGGGAGCAACATCTGGGGGTTAGGGTTAGGGGGCGCAAATCCACGGGTTAGGGGGCGCAAATCCACGGGTTAGGGGGCACAAATTACTTGCCTTGCCCCGGGTGCTAACAACCCACGCTACGCCACTGAACACATGAAAGCTATCTTTCAAGAGAATATGATATGCAGAGTATCATATAAATCAATAATCTATACTTTATATAAAACATGTTCCAGTTTCAAAACATGTCAAAATAGATACAGGATGCCCTCAAAGCCCCAGACACTATCTATGAGTAATTCCAAGTGAATACATTGATAAAACTGCTTGGTAGCTCAGATTGAATTGCAGTGGGACTAAATGCTAACTTTCATTCATGAATGACAATGTTTGTGTAGAATATCATAATTGGATATTGCTTGCTAAATCTATAAAGTCATCTGTTATGTGAATGAGCCGCTGTTTTTCTAATGGGCAGGCTTGTTAGATGTATTCTGTAAATTCACCTCTTGACAACATAAAAGGAATTGTGGCATAAACTGGGTTCTTTTTTTAAATGTAACTTTTAAAAGACTATGACTGAAAGAGAGGGTTCTGCTTCCCCCTCCCCATTTTATATGATTCCCAAGAATGCAAAAAAAAAAAAACCTCTCCCACTCTCCACCCAATTTTTAGAAACACTTTATAAAAATACACGATTCCCATGAACTGGAACGGAAGGCAAAGGGGTGTTAGTTTGCACATCAAACCCTAGCAACTCATAATGTGTCACACAATGGAAATTCTGCATAGCAGCCCTGCAATATACCACAGGATCTCATAAAAAAACCCTATAGTACTCTGCATAACATGCTGCTATTGGGAGACTACACCACCAAGTTTTTGCTCACTCAAACCCCAGGGTAGTTGAGAAATTTTCATGGAGCTTATAGTGATTTATAATGGGAAGCATAGGCTTTTTCAGCTACATTGTTCTCACTGACAGTGTAAAGAAAGAGACCACTAAATCTCTTCTCATCATAACTAATGATTAAGTCAGCAGCTTTTGGGGCGAATACAGAATGCCCTTCTACAAAAACAAAGTATTCTATTGTAATGCATTACATTTTTCTCCCAGAAAAAAAAATTCTTTTAAGTATCCCATAAGGCTTTTGCAATATCTTTAACTAGATCTTCTCTCATTGTCACCATATTGAAATAAATGGAATGTGTCAGGCTGGGTAATGCCCTTTCAATAACTTTTTAGGAGCTCACTCAACAGTTTGGAAAGGGGGGGAGGATAAAGAAATGAAGCAAACTTTCTCAGGATCTTCGATGCCTTGAATGAAAGATTGGCTCACTAAGAGGAAAAAGCTTAGGCTGACATCAGTGCTAATAGGTGGAACAAGAAAGGATAATTCTGCTAAGTCAGTGTTACTTTACACATGTCCCAATAGCTTGAGAAGTAAATTACCCAATTAAAGAATGGGATTTGATGGCAATTCCCTGTGATATAAAGATCTTATTTAAATGTCTGTAAATGGATCAAATACTAATAGCAGGGCTAATTCTGCATGCAGGTATGGAGAATTTGACATGCATTCTCTAGGCTATTATAAAGCATCTTACAATGTCATGCCATTGGGAACGAATTGTCCTGGGATCTTAGATAGGGGTCATAGTTCAGATTCAAAGAGTTATGATCATTTGGTCAATTTTAAAAGATCTCAATTTTTCATAAACCTTCCTTAATGCTGCCTGACAAAAGATAGCATCTACAGTATCTTCCTTCTTGTTGCTGATAGTCTGTGTACATTTCTAGCAACAATAGCAGGAATCCAGACATGAGAACATGTCTTTCAACATCTTTGTCTCACTTTATATTACTTTTTCCAAAGACATATTCAACACCAGCACAATCTAGTTCTTACAACATACTAATATCCTTGGAGTAAGCAAGCATTCAACAGGGAATGCTGATTGTAATAAAAGATTTAGGAAGAAAACATGATATGAAGGCTGGCAACATTAACCCCGCCATATGGGAATTCCTTGCAGATGATTGCAATGCCTGGAGACAGGACAGGGAGGTTTTGTATGCACAGAAGTGACCAGAGGAGGAATGACCACTGGGAGTATAGCAGAGAGAAGAAACACCATGATGGACCCTATGCCCTTTTAAAATGTGGCTCTTTTTTTGCGGAGAGGGTGTGTTACTGGGTTGTTGTTTTTATTTTGATTATATATATTGTGGTTTTTATGTTGATCTTTTCTGTGAACCGGCCTAAGACCTCCAGGTATAAGGTGGTATATAAAATCAATAAATGATAATAATAACATAAAAAACCAGACACCTTCATCTGCCCTGCCTGCAATAAAACATGTCTCTCCCATATCGGTCTCTACAGCCACAGTTACAGGTGCTGTAACTCTCCAGTGGTTTGACATTACCCCATACCACTTTGATATATGGATCAGCTAAAGGATTTTGCACTTATAAGGCTATGTTCATGGTTGGAATTTCATACAGTATTTATAAAAATGCTAAGAACCAGGATTTTGCTATCCTAAATCACAACTATCTTTCTCCTCTTCCTCCTAGTCAGATTTGATTTTCAATGTCACACCTCCTTATTGCATTGGTAGTGTACCATTTATGATCATCCTAAAGAAGTAATAGACCTTTCAAACCTTAAGCTTCTCACCCTTTGAACGTCATGAAAAAACTGAGAGTGTCATGTGAAGGGTATTCTCTTTAGCACAGCATAAATGTGCTCAGGGGATGCGGGTGGCGCTGTGGTCTAAACCACTGAGCCTCTTGGGCTTGCCGATCAGAAGGTCGGTGGTTCGAATCCCCGCAACGGGGTGAGCTCCCATTGCTCGGTCCCTGCTCCTGCCAACCTAGCAGTTCAAAAGCACATCAAAGTGCAAGTAGATAAATAGGTACCGCTCTGGCAGGAAGGTAAACGGCGTTTCCGTGCACTGCTCTGGTTTCGCCAGAAGCGGCTTAGTCATGCTGGCCACATAACCCGGAAAAACTGTCTGCGGACAAACGTCAGCTCCCTTGGCCAGTAAAGTGAAATGAGCACCGCAACCCCAGAGTCGTTTGCGACTGGACTTAACTATCAGGGTTCCTTTAACTTTTAAATGTGCTCAGTTTCATTTGTTAAAAAGTCTCCACCTTTAAGCATTAGCTCTTAGGCTGAAGTGTGCCTGCTTGCTTTTTGCTGACCCAAGTTTGAAGTTTTAAAAAATGTACTAGGGAACTAATGAAATTGCTGGACATTCAAATGGGAAGGATGCAGCAAAAGGTTATGAATGGGAGCCTGTACGTTTCTGACCAAAGAGGCCATTATATATATTAGGAACATAAACTGGAGAAATTCAAAGCATGCACAATTACCGGCTATATGCATGTGGGGCTGAATGTATGTGTATGAATACAATTGCACATGAATCTAATCAATACATTCATTCCTTATTAGAACATAATTACACATCCCAGGAGGCTGGAATTGAAAAGTCCCATTAACCCCTCGTGCCCTTTCCAGTTTTTCTCTGCCTTTCCCTCTAACAGACTTCTATGTCACTCCACTCATTAGAGGCTACTGTCTATGACATTGTTACATAAATAAGGATGTCGATCTGTCAGAATGGGTCTCCCAGCTCAAGGGTGATGACAAATATCTGTCCCCCTGAATTAGGCTAAAGACAGTAGAATACAGGACAGCTACTGTTGATTATTGGATAGTTAATGCATAGAGGACAAAAGGTGCTGAAGCTTGGTCACTTTTTGAAATCATTAATATGGATTTAGGCCTATTGTTTAAGAAAACTAGGTTAACAATGGCATGCTTATTTTTTTTTATTTTGGGTACTGCTTATATAGGGTTTATGGCTTCATAATGTCAAAGGCAAGTTCTTTAGCGGAGATCAGTGAAATGTATTGTTCAGCTATAGGAACAGCTGGGAACAAAGTTATAATGTATTTGCCAAACTCTTTAGGTGGCAGAGAATTTAGCTTCCTTAAGAAAGAAAGAAAAAACAAGACATACTATGGGTGGGGGAGGGAATAACTACAGGAAATCATATATCCAGTAGAACAATTTTCACTTTGGGAACAGCCTTGGAGAACTATCACATGGTTTGCACTGTAAATGACTGCTTTATTACCAAGACTCTCTGAAATTTCACTCTGCCTTCAAACTATGTCTGCCATTTAAATAACAGGAAGGGGACAGAAAAGTTTTCGCAATCGAGAATCTCTTATTAGGCGAGCTTTTCCTTTTTAACACTCATCACAGATGTTGCAAGTGTTGCAAGCAACACTTAAAAATCAGAGTTGTATATTGGTGGGTTCCACAGGCAAGTGTTGCTGTTTGCAGAAACAGAATGCACAATGGAAAGAACCAATGACGCCAAATCTACAGTTTGATGACGTTTCCTAACTTCTGTGGCGTATATCAGGGGCAGTGAACATGAGGCCCAAATGTGTTCCACCAGGCCTCTCTGGCACTTCGAACTTGCCCCCACACTCCCCCTACTTCACACATGATTGTAATGTGTCCTTGGCACTCTCATAATGCCTCCTGATAGTTGGGATGAAGGATGAAGGGGTGTGTGAGTGTGTGTAGGAACTAGTTTACTGCACAAAGGTAAAGTTTTTCATTAGTTGATGTGCCCACTTTTGCCTCTGGCTCCACCCACCAATGGCATATGGCCCTCAGAAGGCTGCCCAGAGGTGAATTTAGCCTTCAGGCTGAAAAAAGGTTCCCAACGCCTGGTCTATGTATATTCAGGACCTTCTCAATGAACTATAGCAAACTCTTAAATGTTCCTGTTCCTCTTCAGGCTTTCATTTGTCCTCACAAGGTTAATTGTGTGGGCAAATGCTTCTGTCTCCTCCTCTGGCAACAATTGTGGACAGGCCACTGTTTTTGTGTTCCCTGTGAACAATTGACAATCTAGGCCAATTCAATCTAGGCCAATTTATATATTTAAAAGAATGTTTGCAGATTAAAATGAAAAGGTCGATTTATAGCCATGCCTTCGTCCGCATGACTTTTCCAGCCTTGCTCTGTGCAGGAGTGTGTCCTAAAAACACCGCCACACATCTCTCCAAAAGATGATTTGGCTTGAGAGTTCTTATGGACCAAGGCTTTGTCAGCCAATAATATCACCACATGAGCCAGCTCAGTAGTGTAGAGTAGCTGTAATTCTCTCCATGCTTCCCTCCCTCTAATTTCCTCCACCCTGAGGGAGCAACTGTTGCAAGGAGTATCTCCCTTTTCCTGGCACGGGGACACATGGAAAGTTTCTGCTAAGTTATTGTAGTCGGAATTCTCAATCATGTTGGGGATGCCAGGAACCAAACAACAATCTTTTGAGTCCAGCAGGATCAACAAGTCAGCCTGTTAAGCCACCGTGCCAGTTTTTAAAAAGCTGATTTTAAGTAGAGCTTTGTGAGCTGACTGCAGTTCATTCACATCTTTATCCAGACGCGGTGACAGAAACCTAGCAGGGAAAAAAAAATGAAGGCTGATCAAAACCAGGGATATGTAGAACTCCTAAATTTAATTTGGCTGGGAAATACTCAAAGGAATCTTTGCCAGCTTGGTGGGAAAGTTTAAGCATACATACTTGCCAAGAGCAAAGTTCACTTTAGGAATAGACAATAGCCCTTTTCACATGACAATACAGTGTGAGCAAATGTGCACATCGACCAGAGAGGATTGGGTTCCACCCCCTGACTTCCATGCATTCTTCTGAACCCGTGTACAGCACCTATGCATGTCCACATTGTACACGTCTGGGCCCTGAGCACAGAATCAGGTCCCCTGGCAAATCCAGAGTGAACCTCTTGTATACTACTTGTATGCATGCAGAGTCTGGGCACAGGTTCATGTGCAACCCTGACTCACCTGGCACTACTTCCATGTGTTTATTAATTCCTGGATAATCCTATGGAAGGGAGCACAGAAAAATAGTGGAAAACATTATTAGGGGTGAAATTATCAAGCCTATAGAAGCACAAGTCATGCCAAAGTAAGACAAGCATGGTAAATCCTGTCTCACTAACCTTTTTGGAGAGTGTCGGTAAGACTACAGAGCTAATGACCCAGTAGCCATTGCGTACTCAGCCTTAAGCAAACTTAAAAGTCCCTCACCAGCCCTGGAATAAGAAGACAGGTCCTCTTATGGATCTAGGAGCAGTTGGTGCCGCAGAGCACCAATGTCTGCATACAAATCTGTGGGACAACTACCCTGGTGCTAGTCACCACACCTCAAAAAAAAAAAAAGTACAGTGGTACCTCGGGTTACATACGCTTCAGGTTACATACGCCTCAGGTTACAGACTCCGCTAACCCAGAAATATTACCTCAGGTTAAGAACTTTGCTTCAGGATGAGAACAGAAATCGTGCAGTGGCGGCGCAGTGGCAGCAGGAGGCCCCATTAGCTAAAGTGGTGCTTCAGGTTAAGAACAGTTTCAGGTTAAGAACAGACCTCCAGAACAAATTAAGTTCTTAACCCAAGGTACCACTGTAGAGCAATATGCTCAGGGATTTGGACAGTGAGATGAGGTGAGGGCATTTAGCCTCCTGTCACTGACCAGCAGTGGAAGAGGCCAGGCAGCAGTGAGGTCAGTGTGGTGCAAACAAGGAAATGTTACATCACTGGTGGGTATATAGAGGTATGTCTTCATGCAGTGCAAAACTAAAACTATGGGTGCTCACTTAGACTGCTTCAAAAAGAGAGGATAAGATTTATGATGGCTATCTGCTAACTCCAGTTTCAGAGTGAACACCAGTCATAGAAGATGGGGCTTGTGTTCAGCTTCTTAGGGATCCCGTAGGCAACTATCTGGCCACTGTGGAAAATGAGATGCTGGGCTAGATATTCCTTTGGTCTGAATCAGCAGGTCTCTCACATTCTTCACAAAACTGACAGGTGGATTCATGAAACCTTTCAAGAAGCTGAACCAAACACTCAGAATGGACTGCTTAGGACCAAACTAGACATGAGAGTGGTACCACTCAGTGTGGGTTGTGCCAGATATTCCTATTCTTTCACTGTGTGCACATCCCTTTAGAGACATGCAGAACAGGATGCTAAACCAAGAGAAAACCCCAAACCAGTTTTTTTTTAATGTTGCTTTTCTCTTGGAAGCTGTTGCTTCTGGTTTTGGAGCCTCACTGGGAGAAAAACAGCTGGAACAATATGAAGGGGGAAAGCACACGCAGGGGAAGGATCCAGCACCACTACCCTCTTTCCAACCCAATACACTTTAAGCTTTCCCTCTCTCCCTCCCTCCCTCTCTCTCTGGATTCAGCCACAGCTTGATTCTAACATATGGGTTAGCTACCATCGTGGGACGCATTTTGTGGGACGCGGGTGGTGCTGTGGGTAAAACCTCAGCGCCTAGGACTTGCCGATCGCATGGTCGGCGGTTCAAATCCCCGCGGCGGGGTGCGCTCCCGTTGCTCGGTCCAAACGCCTGCCAACCTAGCAGTTCGAAAGCACCCCCGGGTGCAAGTAGATAAATAGGGACCGCTTACCAGTGGGAAGGTAAACGGCGTTCCGTGTGCTGCGCTGGCTCGCCAGATGCAGCTTGTCACGCTGGCCACGTGACCCGGAAGTGTCTGCGGACAGCGCTGGCTCCCGGCCTATAGAGTGAGATGAGCGCACAACCCTAGAGTCTGGCAAGACTGGCCCGTACGGGCAGGGGTACCTTTACCTTTTACCTTACCATCGTGTTTAGTTTGGCTCACAGGCTATTAATATTTGACTCTATAACTAGTCTCTATTCTCAGCATGAAGTCTTTGAACACACTTCAGGTTTTTTAAAAAGGAGAAAGGACAAGGTTCCACCAGAACTTCATATTTCCTGTAATTGAAATTGAAGCAGCATTCATGCCCTGCCAGGAGATCGTTTTAAAGGAGCAGAAGAATCATTGTCATCCGTCATAGTAATCGCACCATAATGTAAGTTGCCATTATCAAGGGCAAAACGCTTTGTGTTATCAGAGGAGAAAATGCTATGAGTTTCTGGCGTTTGACTATCTTCTTATTCATATTAACAGCTGCCTTCATTTGACACCAAACAGGATGCCAGATATTAAGCAATACTGGAGGACCTTGTTACTTTGAGCTAGAGAGAGAAATGAAGGGAATTGTTATCTTGGCCCAATGTTAATTTGACACTAGCTTGGGGAACACACGCAAAGAAACACATACCACACGTTACGAAAATCCCCAAATCTTTGAAAAGGAATTGTAATCTAAATATGTCAAAGATACCAGTAGATAGTAAGGCCTACATGATAATTTTTTTAACAACAGTTGGTAAAACCAATCGCTGGCACAGACCTCAGGGCTGTTGAAATAAATTCACAGAAACCTTTCTTGCTAATGCAGAAAATGACGACAGCTGCCACAGCTGCTGAACTGCAGGAAAGTGGTAGCCAAGACTAATATTTCCCAGTGTGTTTCTAAAGAGCAAACTGTGTGTGTGTGTGTGTGTGTGTGTGTGTGTAAAGATCATGTAAATGTCTCATGGGCTCCTTTGATTTGCTAAAATGCAAGGGCTAAATTAAATATTGGGGGAAATGGTAGTGGGTGCCCTTGTAATTGAATAAATATTTCCCAATGTGTTTTGAATATCTTTATCAGGGACAATTGTTCACTGGCTTTGCTGATTTATTTGCTATTGTTGTTTCATTTGCCAAGTAAAATATACTTTGGCATGAAGGCAAATTTACACACACAAATATGTAATTTTACTATTATTATTGAACAACAATAATAGTAGAAATTATATATTATTATATATTAGTAGTATATTACTGTTATTACATAATAATTATATTACTATTACATACTGCTATGGTACTATTATATTGGCTATTATATTACTGATATTATTATAATTAATATTTCTATATTACATTGTAGTTGTTTGTTCTTATGATAAAAATATTGGGTTGGATCCAGATGGCTTAGTCATATTTGGTACCAGTGGGTAGAATCTAGGCATGGCTCTAACCTATTAAGCCTGTTGGACATTTCAGAGATTGTTGTGCTATTCTAAGGTGCCTTGTGAACCCTGATTTTGTACTATTATTTTTGACAAATAATATAGTAAGGGAGCAATAACCCCATGGGTCATACCTGTCCCACAGGCTACTGGTTTTCCACCTCTTCTGTGCATATATACTCAGGAATAAGTTCCATTAAAGTCAACAGAGCTTTCTCCCTGCTAGGTAGATATAGGATTACAGCCTTAATTTCATTTGATAACAGTAAGTTCTTCTTTTCACAGATTCTTTAGCTTCACTGTTCAGGACTAGAATGGAATTCATAGCACTTCAAGCAGTTGATTGTCAAGATCTGTACTAGTTTTTATTACTGATTTGAAGAGTTTTGTGTTACATTGTTGCTGTTGTTTTAAAAAAGTGACATTAGTTATTAAAAGCATTCTGGTTAACTAATATGCTGGTACTAAACTGCTGCTAATATTAATTAGTTAATATTAATTAATTTTGCACACGGCCCTTCAGCCAAAGATCTCTGTGGAGTTCATGGCATAAAACATCTAGTCTGTATTTATCTTCTTCAAAGTTTTTGTGCAGAACCAATCAAAATGTGCACCTACTGCAGTGCTGAGGAAGAAACACTGGTGGTGTGCCCATATGAAACTGGACTGTGTTTGCATTAGGTTTTGAATGACTAGAAGTAGCTAGGCCATGCCTTTCTGCCTCATCATAAGTTGAAACTTTGTGTGTGTGTATATGTCATTATCCCTTTAAATCAGCTTCCCCAAATCAGCTGGGGCTGGTGGGAGCTGTAGTTCAAAACATCTGGAGGGCACCGGGTTGGAGAAGGCGCCTTTAAATGCATTCCAGATTTCTTGTCCCCAGTTACCTGAGGGCAACTGAGATCATCCAGCAATGCTATTTATTACACAAGATTACAGTGACATGGAGACCTGCAGTCAGTTTGAATAACAAGGCATTTCAGATAAGAAATTGCATCACAGGGAACACATTTCAGGAGGGAAAAATTCCAATCATTCAAGTCTAAGGAGTTGCTGACCTTCTGGCAAAGACTCTATGATAAGGGTAGGTCTCGGAGAGCTGGAAGAAAGGGCAATAACCCTGGTGCTTCAGCACTCATGCAATGCCCAAGCCATGCTGAGGCTGCAAATGTGTTTTCTGGGGTTAATCCCCTTTTTCCAGTGCTCCCCCCCAGTCTTTCAGCGTTTTATGTTTATATTGTAATGGCCATTGGCTACAGACAATAACCATAACTTGACTGAAACTGGGTTGCCATACTAATGGGCAAGAAGTAATAGAACCTGTGCAATACACAATAATTTGGTTACTAAATCCATAAATTTGTTAAGAGTAAATTTGGTACATCTGGCAAGCCCATGTAGAATGGGTGGGAATATGGGAGCCTAATCTGTTTCTTTACCACTAAGGTCAAACCTGCTATTGACCATTGTCCCAAATGGCAGCCGAATTGTTTACCAGACTTGTTGACGCTAGTCCAGCAAGAACTGAGGCAGATGTCACATACAAAGTGGAGGACGGTATCTGCTTGGAAGGCACTGATACAAGTGGTGTTGGTGACAATGCAAATAGTTATCCTTCCCATATTTACCCTTATTGCAATATTTGCCCTTATGACTATTTCTTTATTTGTGTTAAGTTTCAAGACTTGCTTTTTTTGTTGCTACTCTGCAAAGAGCCGTGCATGCTGGCAGCAGTATATGAACTGGTCTTTCTCAGTCTGGTGTCCCCAATATATTTTGGACTACAACTCACATCAGTCCTGCCCTGCCTGCTGTTCAGGCATGATGGGATTTGTGGTTCAGTAATATCTGGAGGGCACCCTGTTGAGTGTAGAGCAATATATAAAGAAGTTAACTTAGGGAACCTGATCAAATCTTGCTCACCGCATGATCTTGGCCTGTCACCAATTTTTAATAATAATTTTAAAAATCCAGAATGCATTGGGATATAAATGTCAATGGAAATAATAAATCTATGGCTTCCCAAATGAGGAATATGGTAGAACCAGAGAATGATGACATTATTGTTTGTCAGTCACAGGCTGAACAGGTGTTTTGGAGACGGAGGTTTCGAAGTACAGTAGTACCTCGGGTTAAGTACTTAATTTGTTCCGGAGGTCCGTTCTTAACCTGAAACTGTTCTTAACCTGAAGCACCACTTTAGCTAATGGGGCCTCCCGCTGCTGTCGTGCCGCCGGAGCACGATTTCTGTTCTCATCCTGAAGCAAAGTTCTTAACCTGAAGCACTATTTATGGGTTAGCGGAGTCTGTAACCTGAAGCGTATGTAACCTGAGGTACCACTGTATCCTGTGTAAGCAGAAAGATACTTCCACTCGTGCAAGTTTTCTCTCCCTGATTTCCACAAAATTCCTACTCCCACTCAAGTATGCTGCAGTACATTCCATGCTGTTCCGAAAGATGTCCCAGTCCTCAGGAATAGCATGTCAGAGGTACAGAACACGGTACATAGCACTATGTAGCAACCCTACAATACTACGTAGCAGAGGTCTACTTGCACTTTTATGGATCTAGAACAACAATAATACACCAGAGTTCTTTTTGGTAGCCATCTGTCTCAAGAGACAATGGGGTGTGCCTCCAGGAGTGAAGTCAAACAGCTGTGTTAGTGACCGGCTGCGTTAGTGACCGGGGAGCACCAAAGTGACTTCCCTGAGGTGCAAGCTTGGGCAGTGTGTATGGAGGTCCTGGGCTGCCCAGATGACAAGACCTCCCTCTTGGTCTCACTGATGTGCTCCAAAGGAAAACAGAGCAATATAGTTGGCATGAGCCTGGCTGCAGGAGTTGCCAGAAGGAGGCATACAAAGTGCTAGCCAACAGTCTTAGGGAGTCTACTCCAGAATTGTGTAGGGTTTACTCCTTAGCCTTTTCTCCTCCTGAAGATATCTTGCAAGGCAGCAAAGATTTAGGATCAGAGTTTTCCTTAACCTGGATAGGCTACCTTCCCAGGTTGACGAGCCCCATCAAAGCATTTGTTTTCAATTTGTATAGCAGTGGTGCCAGAGTTGCCTCCCAGTAGAAGGACCAAAAATGTTTTGTGCAGTCAAAGATTGTTCATGTTTATTTGAGAGAAAATCCCACTGTATCCAATGGAACTTATTTCCAGATTTATATGCCTGTGTCTCTAGCTTTAGTTATTTACTGTACATCAACACCCATTCATATAAGATCACCAGTCTCTAAGTCCCATTTGTGCCACAGAACAAGTGTGTGGTCCTTTCCCCACCCCTCTCACCTGGCTTGTACATAGGAGAACAATTGCTAGAGTTGAGGCCGCCTACAGCTGGAAGCCGGAGGCAGAAGGTTGGAAGCTGCTGAACGAGAGAGTTGTCTTGCTCTGTGCTGGACTTTGGGGCACCCCTGGAAACCTAAAGGGGTGTAAATGCTGTGAGCCCTTCCATCCTATGAACTGACATTGTCAGGATTCTTTGAGCTGTGTGCTTTCAATGATCGGATGTACACAGCCTCTTCTCTCTCCATCCTACACCACTAGGAGAGCAAAGGGAACGTTGAAAATACACAATATGCAGTGTTTAATGGCATAACAAACTCACACAATCCTTCCATTCCACACCCACCCCACCATTCAATGGTGTCTCCACATAAGACAACAGAGCTATCTTGATCTAGACCAACTGTGACCTGTTCCAAAAATATTTTTTTAAAAAATGAATTTATTTATATATATGATAAATCATATGGTCTGAACAAAGAGGCCTGAATTGTTATCCCGGAAGGCAAATGAAATAAACATGCAACAATAGAAGACATTGCTAGACAGAAGATGAAAAGAAGCAAGGCTATTAAAAAATTTGGCAATGGAGATAAAACATTCTGAAAACAAATGATGGTGGAAGAAATTCCAATTGTTGTGTCTATGACTGGTGTACTTCACTGAAATGTAGGTTGGAGAAGATTTAGGTAATGCAAAACATTGTTATAATTCCACAGAACTTACAACCCTCCAAATCTTTCATGTGTCACATTGTTTCATAAAGGCAAGATGCAATTCACCAGGTGAAATCTAGATGCCTGTACAAATGTAAGGATATATATATTCAAAATATAGATCTCCAAGTTGGCACATACCCTTGCTTTCAATCCACTAAGTAGCACAGATGAAGATTGTTTTGCATGTTATGTTTCAAATGCATTAATTTTTTATTGTCATGGACCACTTGAAAATGGTTGAATATGAATTGTTGAATATCAGCATTCAATATGTCTTCAACCACAGCTCCACAAACACATCACGGACCACCTGAATGACATTTGCGAACTACTGGTGGTCCGTGGATCACAGTTTGGGAACTCCTACACTAAACAATGTGTGGAAAGATGTGCATAATGAACACACCGAACAGTAAAACTGAGTGTCATAGTTCACAAGACTCTGCAAGAGCCAAATTCCTGGGTACATAGACCAGAATGGCACATTAATAGCACAGCAGTACTGCAGATCTCCGGTTCCTTTTCTGCTTCCCACTTTATTCCTTTACTTTGGGACACAGGATTATAGCGTTCTGCATTGCGACTCCTCTGCTCTGCCTAACCGGCAGCCCATTAGGAAAAAGTCACATGCTGGTGGCCACATCTCTTTCCAGTCATGTTCAGATGTGCTATTTGATCATCAGAGCGGGAACAAACCTTGTGTGAAGTGATAAATGACAAAGCAGATCAAGGAAGTCACACTTCCCCCTTTCGCACTTCTGTGGGTGCATGATACGTCTTGTCAGTGGTGAGTTCCCCAAATACTAATCACACATCTCACAATGGGGCAGAAGCACAAGTTCCTCCTTCATACATCATCCAGATGCAAAAAGAGGAAGCATGACTCGGTTGCCTGTTGTCAATAATATGCAAATTTCCTCAGATAAAGGAGCAACCTGAGGGATGCCTTTAGCAACTCACTGAGGGCCGATAAGTTGAAAGCAAGTGAAAGCTGCAGCTCCATGGTTGCCTATACAATGGTACCTCGGGTTAAGTACTTAATTCGTTCCGGAGGTCCGTTCTTAAACTGAAACTGTTCTTAACCTGAAGCACCACTTTAGCTAATGGGGCCTCCCGCTGCCGCCCTGCCGCCGGAGCACGATTTCTGTTCTCATCCTGAAGCAAAGTTCTTAACCTGAAGCATTATTTCTGGGTTAGCGGAGTCTGTAACCTGAAGCATATGTAACCTGAAGCGTTTGTAACCTGGGGTACCACTGTACATACATCCTTACATTGTTGCCCTTCAAGAATGTACCCAAGTTGTGGACAATACATTTATCAATCCAACTCAGTCACCTGGAGGATGAAGGGAGCCTGTTCCACTATCCAGTTCTGTCACCCAAGAGAACATGATATGACTGTCAATGGTTATAATGCAGGTGACTTCTTTTGTGAGTCGTTGTTCCTTAAGACTCCGTTTCCCTCACCAAGAGGAGCTGCAGTAGCAGGGAGAGGCAGGCTCTATTCTGTAATAGCCCCAATGGTTTAAAGAAATGCTGGAGGAAGCTTCCCAGTGTGCTACCAAATCAAATTTGTTTAAGGAATGGTGGGATGATGGGAACTGTAGTCCAAAAACAGCTGGAGACCCAAGTTTAGGAAACAGTGCACAAGATAATGATGATGAAGATGATGATGATAATTTATTTATACTCCGCCCATCTGACTGGGTTTCCCCAGCCACTCTGGGTGGCTTCCAACAAAAGATTAAAAGTACATTAAAACTTCTCTAAACAGGGCTGCCTTCAAATGTCTTCTAAAAGTCAGATAGTTGTTTATTTCCTTGACATCTGAGGGGAGGGCGTTACACAGGGCGGGCACCACTACCGAGAAGGCCCTCTGCCTGGTTCCCTGTAACCTCACTTCTCGTAGCGAGGGAACCACCAGAAGGCCCTCGGCACTGGAACTCAGTGTCTGGGTTCATCTTTGCTACAACTGAGGCTAGAGTATTTAACCTGGCTTTAGATGGGACAAGCTCAGTCAATCAAGCCTGATTCACACAGGCTTGTATCAATCGTATATAGCCATTTCCCCCTTTAAGATAAGAGTCTTAAAGAGTCCCTTAACAAGTGGAAACACCCTGCTGTATCATTAAGCATCTTAATCTATTAACCTGCCAGTAATCCATACCCCTTAATCCTTAAAATTAGGGTATTATTTCCCTAGTATGTGCCATATGTGACACTTAAGTACTTTCCAGAAGGGGAGCTGAGTTAGCCTCAGTTGTAGCAAAGATGAACAAAGAGTCTTGTGGGGCCTTGGGGATTCTTGGCTGTTTTTCCTTAAGTGCTCATAATTGCAGCAAGCAAAGAAAAACAATAAATATGAGTGGCTCATACAATATGAGAAATTGTGTAAAGGCCCAGTGTTCAACTTTTTAATAGAAATAGCTGCAGTATAACTTTCCCACAAGCAACTGGACACTAGTATTTTTAGCCAGTTGAGGCCAGTGTATGTTAAGAATAGCAATTGCTACAGTGGGAAAATGCACAGTTTCTATTATGGGGGCAGCCAGAACAACAGCTGGCTGGCGATGCATTCATATGAAATATGCAATTATACAGAGCACATAAGAATAAATTTTATAAACTGTTTACAGTGGGAATTGTGAAAAGACAATGGCATATTGTGGCCTTCTTTTGGTCGTAGGCACAGTATTTGCCTTCGTGAATGGCAAAAGCCAAGGCCGCTCTGTTTATGGGACGCTTCCTGCAAAAGAGCCTTCAGTAGAACAACGTAGGTATTTTCATTTGGACGGTATTGAGACAGATACCATCTGTGCATCTTGCTCAGACGCTGCAATATTTAGAAAGATAATCCAACTTAAACACAAGAAAGGGAGTCACAGATGATCTTCTTCATTTAGCTTTGTATGTATACTAGACTGAAATTTAGTGGGAAAGAGGTCCATTCCCAGGCATATGAAACTAAAACAGAGTTCCATTTCTGGAATCAGGTCATAATTTAAAATGACAACAAGCACATTGCTAGCCATTTTCAAAACCCTGAGATCCACTTAGTATGTTTTAAAAAAATAAATCATTACTGCATTTATATCCTACCTTTTTCTCCAAGGAATTCAAAATGGCATACATGGGTTCCCCCCCCCCTCACAAGAACCCTGTGAGGTAGTTTAGGCAGTGACTGGCCCAAGTAAGTGTTGAGTTTCCTAGAAGAGTAACAACATCAAGTGGGAATGATGGCAGAGTCGTGAAACCTATAGAGAGTACTTCAAAGGATAGCTATTACAAAAAATATATAAAACTTGGAAAGATGAAGGATGATACCATCATCAATTGTGCTATAAAAAGGATATGTTTGTCTGGTGTTTTATTAAAAACAAAAACAAAAAACCCTGGTATGCCTGTTCTGCCCTCTATGTTGTCAGTGTGGCACTGTTAGTTTTAGAAAAAGGGTGAAATCAATACTATTATTATTTATTAATATTTTGCTCTTCTGCACAGTACCAAAAAGGGGCCTAAGCATCAGGATTAGTAGGCACAGTTCAGGAGGATTTCATTCTTTGTGAAACTAATCTGTATTAATTGATTTTCCCCTTGCTGTGGATTAATTGCAGCTCTTTATTAGAAATATTATCAGAAATAAATTATAGACCAGTATAGATTGTTAAGCCTAGATTTGAGTTGAATGAGGCTAATCAATATGTAAGGCCTGCGATTTAAAGTAGTTCATTAGGCCTCAGGAAAAGCTAAACAGTATATGTGAGAAACATCTCATCTGGAGCACTAGAAGAAGCTGTGTCCTTAAAAGGGAATAAATGCATTTGTAATTTATAATGGTTATCTCACATCAGATTATTCTATTCCCTTCCATTGTGCACAAGGGTTAAGAAGGGAATTAACAAAAGTTGAAAGATGACAATGCAACGGGTCAGGTCTCAAAATGTTATGAGGCAGGCCATTTGTCTTATGTTAATTTTGGTACCCATGATGGGTTTGGGAAGAATTTAAATTGGGCCATTAAAACCATCATGTCGACAGTACTGCAGCTTCATTAAGTACATGGCATTCTAGGTAAGGCAGGCAGCTCAGTTTTGACAGCCAATCTCCTACCTGTGGACTATTGAATAAACGGCAACTGATAACATGACTATGTGATTTTGAGTGATACCCTGTATTTCAACCTCTGTTCCACAAACATAAGAGGAAATATTGATAACCAAGCTGATAGAGGTGCTGCAAGACCAAATCAAATGTATACAGCAAGCACTGCATGCTAAGAACTACTACAGATTATAATAGCTTGATTTTTTTCACATACAGTGAGCCTCTGGAAGAGAAGTGAATTAGAGGCATATTCATCCATTCGTTTTACCATTTACACCTCACTTTTCTATAGTCGTACTCGTACTCAAGGCATCTAACAATAAAGCAGGTAAAAATACAGAATAAATCAGAATAAATCTAAAAGACACACCAAAAAAGCGGCAGTAGAACATATCACTTAAAGCTAGCTGATGAAAAGTTCCCCCCAAAATAAAAAAGAGCTTTGAAGCCTGACAGAAAGTGAGCAGAGATGGGGCTTTGAAGGCTGTTACAAATTCTAGGAATTTTAATTGTAGAATACCTGGCTAGAGAATGTGAAGCAGATTCTCAGAGGGGGTTCCCAGTGGTCAGGTAGGTTCATACAGGAGAAGGCAAGTCTTAAGATACTCTGATCCCACGCAGTATAAGGCTTTAAAGATCAACACCGCTATCTTGAATTGTTCCTAGTTAACCATCCATGGTTAACCATAGTTCCATGGTTAACCAATTGTTCCACTGTTAACCATCACAAGTTGCAGTCCCCAGTTAGCACCCTGGCAACTGCATTTTGAGTCAACTGAAACTTCTGAGCCATCTTCAAGGGAAGTTCCACAAAGAGGAAGTAATAGAAATCTAACCAGGAATTTGACTAGAGAATGAATAACTGAGCCCAAGCCCAGTGGGTGATCATCAACAGAGTTTTACTCAAAGCAGGCCCATTGAAATTAACACAAATGACTATTTTAGGCCCATTTAATTTATTTCAGAGCTTCATTGCAGAGCTTGTAATATGCTTTTTTGTTACAACACACCATCCTAATTGTACTATGCCATTTCCAGCAGGTTTAAAGTTTGCTTGAATGAGGCACTGTGAGTCATTTCAAACGGATGGAGACGCAATATAAGGCTTTTGCATTAACATACAAGACACCACAGAGCGTTCCAAAGGTTAAACAAAGAAATCTCCCCTAGGGCCAATTTCAAACAGACACCTATCCACTGCGCCCTGCAACCTACAGCCTCCACCCTGAACAGGGTGGCAGAAAGGCAGAAGGGAAATGGCTGGACACACCCTCTTTTGGCTCTAGCTCTGCCTTCTAAGTAGTGGTGACTGGTGGGACGGAAGGCAGGGAGATGAACAGTAGGTGGAGTCTGAGCCAACAACAGGCAGAGCCACTCCCTGACTGGTTGCAACTAAGAAACCAGGTAGGCAAGCAGGTGAGTGCTGACTGGGGGCAGATTGAGGTTGGCAGGCCACTGCCTCATTCGCCTTGCTGGACCAGCCTCTACTACATCTGTGCTTCAGCCTCCAAAAGATAACCCCTGAGGCATGGGTAGGCAAACTAAGGCCCGGGGGCTGGATCCAGCCCAATCACCTTCTAAATCTGGCCCGCAGATGGTCCGGGAATCATCATGTTTTTACATGAGTAGAATGTGTCCTTATATTTAAAATGCATCTCTGGGTTATTTGTGGGGCATCGGAATTCGTTCATTTCCCCCCAAAAAATATAGTCAGGCCCCCCACAAGGTCTGAGGGACAGTGGACAGGCCCCCTGCTGAAAAAGTTTGCTGAGAGAATTTGGCCCTGGAGTGACAGATAAAAGGTTGCTCAACCCCAGCATAGGGTAAGAAAGGACCAAATTGCAAGAGTTGTGGAGAGGCAAGGAGAAATTAATTTCCAGGGAAACAAACGAACTTGTCACTCTTTCCACTGCAATAGTCTCATGGCAGGCAACACTGAGGGTGGGGACAGAAATCAGAATCTCAACATATTTTAAGAGAACATGTTAAGTTGTGGGCGAACATATCAGACGACACAGCGATTTCTTCAAACAGCTCTTCTTTATTCTGAGGCCAGAACTGAACAGCAAACAGCTCAGCCCGCCTGCTTTTATAGGCAGCCGGCTGTCAACATTGTAGCAACAACAACCCAGGGTTTCCCGCCTAAAATAACTGATGTGGACCTGAGTGAAAACTATATATACGATACTCCTGGTGGCCAGGGTGAGAACTTCAATACATAACAGAACACTTCAACGTGGAGGCATGTGCTGTTGTCGAGGAGCGGATCCGTGGTGAGGAGCAGTAAAGAAGGCTGCATTTTTATTTTGATATTTTTATTATCTATTTTTCGCTGTTATCTTTACGCACCCTTCACCCTAAGGTCCCACGATGGGTTATAGCACTTAAAACACCATATCTGAAATGGGTTAAAACAACTTACAACTGCAGAAATAAAGTGGGCCTAACTCAAGACCATTTCTACACAGCTTGCTATATAAAAGATCACCAATAGGTGATATGTCTCTCCCAAGTGAGCCTGCTACCGTCTTATTGCCAGCGCTGGGCTCAGCTTCATCTGCCAGCCCAGTTGGCTTCTGTATGTGGAATCCAGGTGGAAGAGCCAGCATTTTATCCCTTGCCTCAGGCAGCAGAATATCTTGGACCAGCTCTGAACAGGCCCTCCCTGTTTCCATTATTAGAACATGATCTGTAGCTACTTGAGTTGGTGAGTTGCCTGCTCGGCCCGAAAACATAAAAGCGAGGGTGTGTGATTGTTTACAAAACTACGAGGATAAACACACCGTCTTGCTCCATGTGTTATCTATCTGGCATAGATTATCTGTCAGGCTTTTTGCATAAACTATCCAACTGAAAAAGGAAGCCCTGGGACTAGATCTTTCACCTTCCTTTGATTGTCATTTTCCAATTGTTTTCTTTTCTAAGTGACGTCAGCAGCTGGCTTGATTGATGTTGCATCTTGGCCCAGATTATGCTGGAACCACCCAGAGATGTCAAGCGCCAAGAAAAGGTTGGGGTGAATAAGAAGACGTTCCCTTGAACTATCTGTGCACATTCCAACCCAAAAGCTGCTACAATTTTAGTGAAGAAAGGTGGTGTGCACCAGAAAATAGTTTCCAGTTTGCTGGTATTCATCTCTCTGAGGAGTGAAAGAATTATTCAGATGAAAAGCTTCAGCAGATGCCCAGGGAACACACAGAGGAGTGGTGAGGAAGGGTCAGGATTTGATCCCTGTCCCCAGGGCTGACTTCTGCATGCTCACTGAAGGTCTGAATAAATCTCAGCAGGTTTCCAAGGGTGTGGAGAGAATCTACAGGCACAGAGTTCAAATACATCCAGGCTCGATTCAGACTGTGGAAGTCATGCAGCAAAGAGATGAGGAAGAGGTCATGGGGGACAGAAGTCAGGAGCTCATCTGCCCACATTCACATCCACATTTGCTGAGTGTTAGAAAATGTTTTAATGTAACCCCCAATGGGAGCTCCTGAATTATTAGGTACACTTCTAGTATTCTCACTCTGCTGTTCTGAAGGGTCCAATCACCTTCGTAAGTGGATTGGGGGGTCAAGGGGAAATGACAGGGGAGGCTGAATGTGCAAAAGTCACCTTCCCTCATTCCGCTGACAGAAGCCATCGTAGGAACTAAGAGACTTCCATCACAGAAGCCCATTGCTTTAAGCCCGTGGTTCCCAAAGTGGGTCACCCCCCCACAGGGGGGCAATTTGGAAGTTTGTTTAGACCAAGTTAATGGCCTTTTTGACTTCCTCCATGTGAATAGGAGTTCACTTGATTATATGTAACCGGGGTGGGGGTGGGGGGACGACATCAGGATTTTAGAGATGCTTAGGTGAGGCATGGCCAAAAAAAGGTTGGGAACCACTGCTTTAAGCCATTTTCTTCGACTTTGGGCTACGACCAAATGGTATGATAATGCAGGACAGGGGGAGAAATTTGCTGCTCTCACTTTCACACCTTGCTTTTCATACAGCACTGCCCCACCTCCCGGGCTTCTCCCATTTTCTATATAAATGGTATAGTCGTGTGGAGAACTGCCCTATCACATCAAATTTGACCCCAATTTGATGTAAAATTAGGCAAAAGTTTGATAAGGTATAAAAACATGTCTTAATATCAAATATAGTAGATGTAATAATAAGAAAAAACATGATTAAGACCAACACATGAAGAGAGTTGAGAATCTTCAACAGAGAAGAGATTAGGGAGGGAACCCAGCACCCATTTCTGAGCCATGATTTAGAAGGAAACAATGTCATTTCTATACAGAGCCGTCTTTCCCACTGGGCTTAGTGGTGTGTTGCACCAGGGCGCTGGCCTCTCAGGGGCGCCCCAGCGAGTGGGGGAGCTGTGCGGCTTTGCCAGCGGCCTCCCCTTTCTCTGCACCAGCCAGCTGCACCTCACCAACCATATGGCTGGCGGGCGTGCAGCTTGCCTCCCAAGCCTCCGCAGGAGGAGAGCGATCCCTGCAGAGGCTTAGGATGGAAGCTGCGCCCCGCCAACTATGTGGCTGGCTGGAGTGCAGCTCTCTCTCTCTCTCTCTCTCTCTCTCTCTCTCTCTCTCTCTCACACACACACACACACACACACACACCCTGTGCGAAGAGGGAGGCAGGCGATGCCCGTCCTGTTCAGCTACATCTAGCCCGAGCCGTGAGTAGCAGCAGCTGCTGCCCTGGTTTCTCTCTCTCCATGGAATCATGCCCTGTGTTTAAGGTTACGGGCAACTCTATCCCGGGGAAGGGAAGCCTCCTCCCTTCGCTCTTCTTCTTCTTCTTCTTCTTCTTCTTCTTGGGAGGTGGGCTCCTTCTCCGCCCCGCCCCCCACCAACAAGGTCCCTAGGGGTTGTACAGCAAGCCAGACCATTTAGCACTGACCCCATTCATTCCAGCAGCTGCCCATCACCCACTCACTTCAAGCCCTGCAAAAAATATCACCATTATTATTATTATTATTATTATTATTACTACTACTACTACCCTCCGCCCATAGATATCAGGGCGGCTCACAGCCTGAAACTACGTACTAAGCACATGCTAAAAACTAGAACAAAGGCAAACCAAACCAAGCTAGCAACCCTCCTTCTCCCTTATTTGTGAAACAAGCCTGTTAATTGCCTATCCAACTAAAAAAAAGGCACGGAAGGTTTTTGAGATCAGTGCAAGCTAAAAAGCATTGCAGGGGGTTGGGCTAGATGACCTGCAGGGTCCCTTCCAATGCTACGTTTTTCTGAAAAACACACATGCACAACCCAACTATGGTCCCTCTGCAGTCCTCGCCCCAAGCAACTATGTGTGAGACTTGCTCCCCAGAAAGTGTGCCTTGTCTTGCTACCTGTGGTTTTTGGTCTCTCGCAAGCCCCCTCCCCCCAATCTATTCATATTCCTTTCTCCCTAATCTCCAATATTACATTTTCCTCTGGTTCAGACTTAAAACAGAAAGCCCTAATTCCCAACTGTGTTTCTTGCTGCAGTCCTACTGTTTACTCAGAAGTAAGGTCCTATTAGATTCAGCAGGGCTTACTCTCAGGTAAGTGCAGTTAGGGCTGCAGCCTTTGTGACCCAAGTTTTGGGTCCTTTTTAGGTTCAGGGTGTCACTGCTTTACACCCACCCCCACACCACCCCCCACAATATTTGAAAACATCAGCTTTGTACTTAAACACAAATTGGCCCGGAACTTCATTGTCTGTGTCTTTATTAATTTATTTAAAGAACAACAGACTGGTGATTGCTTTAACTTTTTGATATGTGGTGATTTGAATCATGAGGCTGAATTAGAAGAACTGCTGAGTCTTGAATGAGTCTTGCTTTGGGACTTCATTAGATTTTCTTCTGCCTTTTCATTTTATTTTGTTCTAAGGGCTTGTTAGAGAAAATGTGTAAGCGTGGTGTTAGCTCCCTAAAAAACTCTGGGGAACCTTTCCTTAAAAAGGTCAACAACTTTGGGGTCCCCCTAATAATAATAATAATAATTTATTTATACCCCACCCATTTGGCTGGGTTTCCCCAGCCACTCTGGCCGGCTTCCAACAAAATATTAAAATACAGTGGTCTGTTAAACATTAAAAGCTTCCCTAAACAGGGCTGCCTTCAGATGTCTTCTACAAGTCTGGTAGTTGTTCTTCTCTTTGACATTTGCTGGGAGGGCATTCCACAGGGCGGGTGCCACTAGTGAGAAGGCCCTCTGCCTGGTTCCCTGTAACCTCACTTCTCGCAGTGAGGGAACCACCAGAAGGCCCTCGGAGCTGGACCTCAGTGTCCAGGCAGAACAATGGGGGTGGAGACGCTTCTTCAGGTCGACAACTCTGGGAAAAGGGGTGTGTGCCTGAGGGATCTTTGCACCACAGTGCCGGATATGCTTGACGGCCCTGTTTCTACACCTACGCAACTTCTCAGCTTATGCTGCCTGGAGCTGATAAGGGTTGTACTACAGAACATCTGGGGATACCAGGTTGGCAAAGGAAGCTGTATGGTTAAATTACCCTAGAATCTTAGGTCAAATGCCGGCCTGCACTGGACTTTCAATACAGGCAAGCCGAATCTGGTACTCCAAGGCAATACCGAAGGCATGAAGCAAAGTGATAAAGGGAATAAGCTGCCCTTTCATTCCTAGAGGTGGCCTCTCCGTTTTATGTGGAAGCTTGGACTGGGTCCTTCATGATCTCTTTGTGGATCTCAAGTCATGGAATTGTAAATCTGGCACCTATCATGAGAATTAAAAGTTCACTCCACACACATACACAGAGCATAGGGGGCACGAGAAATGCACTTGTGGTCACGAAAGAGACTGTCTTGCATACTTGCATTTTATTGCTGTCATTAATGGTGTCCTGTCAAGAACAGCCCTCTCTGGTGCAAGGAATGATTTGTAGCACAACTGCATTTTTGCGGGCTTCCCCTGAAACAACGACAACCAGCGAGAGAGAGAGGGAGAGAAACACCCAGTTCCACTTCTTTAAAAAACCCGAAAGCCTTAAAGATGTCTCCTGAAAAGTCACAGGCTGTCCTTAGATTGTTCAATTTTTGGAATTCTTCAGGAGTGAGAACAGACTCTGTTGTCAACAGAGTTCTGTTCACAGAAACTAGGCAGGAAAATGAAAGAAGGCTCCCTATTGTTCAATGATGTGGTGTAGGCTGCAAGAATGTGTTGGGAATGCAGTGTCTGCATATCACAGAGAAAGAGGGGCCTTTGTGTGGAAACACTGAAGCAGAATGTCAATCATATAAATAACTCTTACCTCATTTTATTTTATTTTTTGATTCTAGGCATGGTCGTCATCATTTTCAAACCATATGTCAGTGGGCATAGCCATAATATTGCTTTCAAGCACCAACTTCCCCACCCTACCCCAGTCTGTATGCCACACGGAAGCAAACTGATCGTGTTTGAAGACGCACAGAGAGAGAGAAAGAGAGAGAAATTGGCCCTTTTTTGAATGAGATCACACTGAACAGACTTGTAGGGCTAATTCTGATGTTTTTGGACTGGTTCCCATGGAGACATACACGTGGAAAACATTACATCAGGACTGAAAATCCATGTGGATTTTTCAGGAAGGAACTGGGAGCAAGGCACCAAATTCCTGCCGGCTCCAGCTTGCGTGGAGCTTTTCCGGTAAAATTCACATGGATTTTCAGTTCCAGGGAAATGTTTTCCATGTGCATCCCACCATGAAAGTATTTAAGAGAGAAAGCCTACAGCAACGCTGTCTTGTACTGACAAATATGGCATCAGAATGGTCACTTTATAACATCGCCTTTCAAGTCATTGTGAGCTTCCTTGCTATTTTATTTATTTTTTTGTTTATTAAAATGTCTATGCAGGGGCTTATCTGCTCAGACACTGGGATTAAAAAGGAGAAAAAGGAGAAGCTCACTGTAGCTGGGATTTCTGTGTGTGGGAGGAAATCAATAGGGCTGTGGCTGATGCTTGATGCAAATGATGTACATCACAATGGATAACATTGTGTCAGGGCAGGGGCAGTGATGCAATGGCAGCAAGGGGTGAGCTGAAATTCTTTGAAATCCTGAGCTCGAAGCAGGCAACATGCCTGCAAAAAGAAAACGCTTCAGCTAATGAATGCTTTCGTTCCTTCAACAAGCAAGTTCTTGAAGGTCAGCCTTGCCAAGAGAGGAATACCATACCTGCCAAGACAGGAATCAAAGTTGGCCTCCGCCGAAGAACAGCATCCTACGTGTTGATTTTATTATGTGCTGCATGAAGGCAGATCTCCCTTTGAGATACGATGTAATTGTTTTGCCTGGCAGTGATAGGAGGAGATTGCGTGCTGAAATATCACCCACGCTGGAAAGGTTGTTAGCCATTATTTAATTAGATAATGCTACATGCAGCATCACTCATCAACAGTGAGTTTGAAGAGCATGTCACAGTGCTTAACTATAGACTTGCATGGCGGGGGGTGGGGGAGAGAGATCCCCTGCAGGTATGGTTCTTCAAGAGAATTGCAGGAATGTGTTAGAAGTAGTTGGAGAGAGATCCAGTCCTCTCCTTTGAGGTCTGTTGGGCTGCGCTCATCGCTAGCCACAAGGTTCAGAAGGCCCTTGGATTGCAAGAACAAACTAGTAACCTGGAACATAATGATAGGTGGCTTTGTCAAGTGGGCTGGGTAGCATGAACCAAATGTACCAACGAAATGAAATCAAGCAAAATTTCATTCATCTGCAAGTTGTGCACCTTCAAAAAATAAATAAATAAAAATTTAGCCACAGAATTCTAGCTCTAGAGAGATGGGAGCTGTGAAGCCACTGTCAAGAGATTCACCACATCCTCAGCAAGGAATCAAGAACCCGCTAAGAACCAAGTGGGTGGCTCTGAGTCACACAAACTGACAGGCGAGTCTCGTGACAGGCCCTCTTCCCACATTCCAACCAGATATTTACCTATATTCTCCTACAGATCCTCCCTGCCCCCACCTTGCAAGAAACAAAGTATGATAGGATGGAGAAACAGATCATTTCTGTGTGGGTATTAGGATATCTTGGTTTCTGGGAATAGGAGCCAACTCCTAGGGGCTGAGGTCCCTTTGGGGGGCCCCAATAAAATATTTGAGGGGTCTGCCCCCTCACCCAAGTTGATGGGCATTGTCGTTCAAATGGGGTGTATGCACCGCATCTGGTGATGCAGGGTGGGCGAGTTGGCACGCCTCCTTCAAAGATTTGATGCAACCTTTCAAGTGCACCGCCAAGTGACACTCATGAAACATTTTGCCATGCCATGTGCAGTGCTTCTTATTCCAAAACATGATGCCACATGGGATAATGACAACAGTCCTGTAACATACATCACACGGGTTCTGAGTTCTTTTATTGGAAATGTTATCCTGACAATGCTATGATCCCTGCTGTTGAACTGATTCAAGCACTAGGTTCCATCATGAAGTTTTACAGGAAAGGAGCTGAGCAAACTCCCAGTTAAGCATGATGAGAATGCTCCCTGAGCTCCTTCAACATTCCACTCATATTCATCTTCCTTATCTATCTTTATTTGTCCATTGGCAAGACACGCTTTTGAAACTGCCATTTGAACAGGTGTCTCACCTTGCGTTTATATAGGTAGCCTGCATTTTCGCATTCCTAGAATGTATAGAACTGCCACACTTAGGTGTGTTCTGTGCATGCGGAATAAGCCATTCCGGTAGAAAAACCATGTCGGCCAGGAATAGGGATTATCCTGGATTCCCTTTTTCTTGCATATTAAATTCCAGACAGTTATACATGTACTAACCCAGCGTGCCCTGACGGATCTTGATCACAAATGATGGTATGCTAGAACAAGTTAGGACTGCTTTGAGCATACTTTTCCTGACATAGAGAATAATCTCCATATCATGAAAGCCAGATGCCCTGTAATGTCTGAATGACAGCGTGAGTTACCCTTTCTTCAAGGGCCGGTGATGGGGGCAGGGCTGCCATGCCCACAAGGGCTTCCCCTGATAAAGCTCCTGTCCCTTTTTCTCATGAGGTTTACTCTGCTGATTGAACAATAGATGCTGGAATGCATTTGGAGTCTTCTGATCTTTTGTGTGCCTTCTTGCAAACAGATTGGGGGGGCAGGCAAATACCTTGCAGAGTGACTTTGAATGTCCTTCTTTTAATTACTCAGCAAGGTTAGCTGAGCATACCACATGGGCTGGGGATGTTTTTGTGTGGAGTAGTTTTCAATAATATGTGAAACTGCCAGATTAATGGCAGAGATGCTGCAAATAATATTCCTATGGGAGCATTTATGGCAGAAGTGGCTCACTGGGGTGGGGAGGAGGAAGCAAGGTGCAAAGGCACTAGTGGAAGCAACTGGGTGTTCCTGTCAGTGTATTATTATTATTATTATTTATTATTATTGTAATGCTTCATTAGTTCACTGCATTTTCTGACATTGCATATTTATTTTAATTTGATTATTCTCCGTTTCTTTGGATTTTCTTTGGGGGGGGGAGTCAAAATATGTATTAAAAAAAACTTTATTAAATAAATAAATAAATAACATAGTTGATGCTTTTCTCCGCATCTCTGTGATGGGAAAAGTTTTAGGTGTGATTGAATTTTTGCCAATCACGTAACTAGTAAAGGGGAAAGAGCCCATCTCTCCCTCTCCCTCTCCCTCTCCCTCTCCCTCTCCCTCTCCCTCTCCCTCTCCCTCTCCCTCTCTCTCTGACACACACACACACACACACACACTTTTAAAAGTGGGCAACCCTTTGAGCATACACTCATGTCTAGATGAGGGGAAATTACTTTTTGGCATGGATATCTGTATTGGGTAAACATATAATGTTAACTTAGCTTTCAAGTGCATTACCTGAGCTGAGGAACTCTATTGCTCCTCCATTACTGAGGCATTACAGTGTGTGTACTTTATGTAACACAGAGACAAACCAGTTGTCAGCTGAATGTAAACTGAACATTTTTGATGCAGAAATTACTACGACCAGTGCTTTTTTCTGTGGAAATGCAGGGGTATGCATTTTGTGAATCTTTGTACTTTTGTCCATTTACTGTATTTATTTTTCCCAATTTGAACTATAAAATGGTGGTTTTCTTGAGTCAAAATGAGAGTACCCCTAAACATTTTTTAAGAAAAAAAGCACTGACTATGACCATGAAAAGAAGAGTACTGGTTCTAACCATGTGTGCACCGGTCTGTACAATGTACACCTCCTCATTGCTGTGCATTATACATTCACCAGAAGGAGCATGATTGTTATCCCAATCTCCATGAGTGGTATGAGATCCCAGGGTTTGCAGACACACTTACCAGGATCTGGGTTCCCTTTTGGGACAATGAGGCACTGTGGAATCTGTGGTGTTTTTATGATATATGGGTTATTGTCAGGGAACTGCCATCGGAACTAGCGGAGGAGGCGAGGCTCCACAGCGATGCTGGAGAGGGGCCAAGCAGGGAGAGAGGCAGGTCTCCGGCTGGGGAAGAAAATCAGCGCAACACCAGGGATAGAGGGGGGCCGATGGGGGAAGCAGAGAGGAGGCTCCAGGACTCTTCGCAGGAGACCAGCGAGGAGAGCACAGGTCCTCCGCTGCCCACACCCACCCTGCGCAGAAGACTTCCGCGCAGGGAAAGTAGGCGGCGACTTGGCGTCAAAGAACTTCTTTGCTGGAAGAGGTTCAAGAAACGCCCACTGACGGATTCTGCCAGCGACTGAACAGCCACGGAGTGGATGGCTGTCCAGCAAGAAACGGTTTAACCAGGCAACCTAGCCCAGAGCGGCGGTAACTTACGCACAAGCAACCCCTAAAGCCATTACAGCAATCCGTCAGTCCCTGAAGTTGCTTGTGCACAGCGACAGGCAGGGGAGCATAATGAGTCAAACCGGAGAAGCCGGCGCCATGGAGCAAGCAGCTGGAGTGCAGAATCTGGTGGAGAGGAACCGAGATTTAGAACAGCATGTGGCTCTGCTGACGGCGAGGCTGAAGAACGGAGGGCTCAAGATGCCAAGGTCAGACCCACCCCCATCGCAAGGAAGGTACTGGGGCTGGTGCACAAGTTTGGGGGGAAGCCCCAGGACTACAACGCGTTCCGAACGGAAATAGAGTACGCTTTGGAACTGCAGCATGATGACTTTGCGGATGATGGGGAGAGGGTGGCCTACATTGTGGGGCATCTGGAGGATGGGGTGCGGGAATGGATCAGGCCCCTAATGGCAACGCAAAATGCCGCCTTGAAAGACGTCAGGAATTTTTTTCAGGCAATGAATGCAATGTTTTCAAGTGAAGTGGAGCAAAATGTGGTTCGACGGCAATTGATGGGGTACAAGCAGGGGAGCCAATCTGTTAGAGAGTACTGGTCGCGCTTTGCGATGTTAAACCACCGGCTTGGGTGGGATCTGGACGCTGAACCCATTCAGATGTTGTTTGAGGAGGGGTTGTCCCCAACGGTCAAGGATGAGCTTTCCCGCGTGCCCCGCCCACAGTCGATGGACCAGCTGACCAAGGCTGTGCTTGCGATTGGAGCAAGACAGGAAGCGCGGGCTCAGGAGAAGAGTGAAGGGAGAGGGGAACGTTACCATGACTACCGCATTCCTGAAATACCGAGGCAGCCTTCCCAGCCGGCTGAGCCAATGGAAATAGATGGCGCGCGCGCGCGCGAGGTTTCAAACACCACTGAAGGGTGCAAGAGGGAGGGAAAGGATTGGAAAACCCACAAGAAGTGTTTCCTCTGCCAACGGCCAGGACATTTTGCCAGGGTCTGCCCTCAAAGAAAGGCCTGGCAAGGGATGGTGGGAGCTGCTGGCTGTGAGGGGAAGGGGGAAACGGATCAGGCCCAGGGAAATGGCCAAGCTTGGCTGTCAATCAGTGGGGGCAGCAGCCAAGCCAACAACTAATAGAAGTGCCCCAACCAGACCCTCCCAGGGCAGCTATAGCCATAGAAGTGGTGCTAGAACTCCCAAATGGGCACCCAGTCAAGGTGAAGGGGCTGCTGGATTCAGGCAGTTCCTGCAATTTCTTCAGCAAGAGCTTCGCTCTAGAACACCAACTCCACCTGCTGCCTCTGGATTTTCCCTTGCAAGTGACCACCATCGACAGCAGGGAACTTCTGGGAGGGGAGGTGACGCACCAGACCCCACCAATGAGAATGAGGGTTTCCAGGCACACAGAGACCATTGCCTTTCACGTAGCCACACTGTCAGGACCCCCAATAATACTGGGAATGAGCTGGCTGGCACTGCATGATCCAGTAGTGGCATGGCATCAGCGGACAGTCACCTTTGGGTCAGCTTACTGCTTGGAACACTGCATGGGGGGGGGGGAACCCCAAGGATGACAGTGGCCAGGGTGGCTGGAATGGCTGTGGAGCCAAAAGGGAAGGTGCCACCCCAATATGCTGACCTGCAGGAGGTCTTCAGCGAGAAGGAGGCGGATAGACTACCCCCCCATAGGCCCTTTGACTGCCAAATCAACCTACTCCCAGGGGCTCAGCTGCCAGTGGGTAAACTGTATGCCATGCCGGACAGGGAGATGCAGGAGTTGCGGGAATTTATTGACAAGAACCTGAAAAGAGGTTTCATAAGAGAATCAAAGGCGGTGGGGGGCAGTCCGGTGTTCTTTGTGGACAAAAAGGATACTAATCAGCCCAGATTAGTCGTAGATTTTAGGGCCTTGAACCTTGTATCAGAACCCGTGACCTTCCCAATGCCCAGGATTGACGACATTTTAACACGGGTGAGGCAGGGGAAAATTTTTACCAAGCTGGACCTCAGGGGAGCACACAATTTGATCAGGATGAGGGAGGGGGACGAATGGAAAACCACCATGTTCACCCCCCTGGGAGGCTTTGAGTACTTAGTTATGCCCTTCGGATTACAGTTGGGCTCCGCCTGCTTTCAAGCTTTCATGCACCACGTGTTGGGGTCCCTGCTGTACAAAAACTGCGTAGCCTTCTTGGACGACGTCTTAATCTATTCTGACAATGAGAAGCAACATGTCAAAGACGTCAGGGAAGTGCTAAAGAGACTGCAGAAGCACCAGTTGTGGGTCAAGCTGGAAAAATGCCAATTTCACACAAGGGAGGTCGAGTTTCTGGGGTACAAGTTGTCAGACAAGGGCCTAGCTATGGACCCCAGCAAGGTGCAGGCGGTACTGGAATGGAAGGCCCCCAAGACCCGGAAGGATGTGCAGAGGTTCCTAGGGTTCAGCAACTTCTACAGGAAGTTCATCAAGAACTTCGCCCATTTAACAGCACCCATCACAGACTGTCTCAGTAGCAAAAAGAAGTTCGTCTGGACGGAAGGGGCCCAGCAATCCTTTGAAAGCCTGAAGAAAGCGTTCGCGTCGGAAGAGCAGCTCCTGCACGTGGATCTGGAGAAGCCCATGAGGCTAGAGACCGACGCGTCAGACCGGGCCATAGGATCCGTACTTTTGCAGCCAGGAACCCAGCAAGACTGGAGGCCATGCGCCTTTTTCTCGAGGAAGCTGAGCAAGTCGGAGCAGAACTACACGGTGTATGACCGCGAACTGCTAGCTATCTATGCAGCGTTTCGCCGATGGAGACATCTGTTAATAGGGGAGCGGCACAAGATCCAGGTTTGCACGGATCACAAGAACTTGGAGTACTGGAGGACTGCGCGAGTACTCAACCAGAGACAGATTCGATGGGCACAAGAGTTCTCCAAGTTTTCCTTCGAGATCCGGTATGTGCCGGGAGAGGAGAATGTTAGAGCCGATGCTCTCTCCCGGAAGCTGGAGTACATGGAAGGAGAGGGACCGCCGGAAGCCCGACACGTGTTCCCCGAGGACAGGTGGGGGATGGGTGTGTGGGGGAGTGTTGGTTGGGAAACGAGAACTAGCCGGTCTCACCAGGGACGACGAGTTCGCCCAAACTAAAATCAGGGAACTACGGGAAGGAAGGGAAAACCATGGAGAGTTTGAGGAAAAGGAAGGGGTACTGTACTATAAGGGAGCGCTGTACATACTGGGGGAGACCTTGAGGGGAAGGGTACTCAAACAACTCCACGACAACCCAACAGCGGGGCACTTTGTTCAGCACAAGACCATGCTGCTTGTCACCAGGCAGTTCTGGTGGCCAAGGGTAAGGGAAGATGTATGGGAGTACGTACGGGGGTGCGACCGCTGCCAGAGGGCAAAGGGGGAGAGGGCGGCCCCTGCAGGGTTACTAGAACCCTTACCCACGCCGGGAAGACCCTGGGAGGTGGTGTCCATAGATTTTATGACAGATTTGCCCAAATCAAGGGGGAAGACAGCAGTCATGGTAGTAGTCGATCTACTGACAAAAATGTACCATTTCATAGCTTGCTCACATGCGGTGACGGCAGAGGAAACGGCCAGATTGTTTGTGGATCACATCTTCAGGTTGCATGGGGATCCCTCGAGGGTCATCTCAGATCGCGGGAAACAATTTACTTCAAGGTTCTGGAGGAAGCTCATGAGCTTGCTGCAGGTCGAGGTGGGCTTCTCGACGGCGAGACACCCGGAAACCAACGGGCAAGCGGAACGAGCGAACAGTATACTCCAGCAATACCTACGCTGCTACGTCAGCGAGAGACAGAACGATTGGGTAGAGAAACTAGCGCTGGCTGAATTTGCATACAATAACGCTGAACACGTGTCTATGGGAATGAGCCCATTCGTGGCCAATTATGGGTGTCACCCCAGGGCCTTCCCGGGCAGGGGGGAGGAAGGGTGGAGCGTACCTGCAGCAGAGCAGTTTGTGGAAGAAATGGAGGCCTTGCACCAGCAACTCCAGATGAATTTGGAGAGGGCCAAGGAAATCTACAAGAGGCAGGCAGACAAGCACCGTCGGGAAGGGGAGACCATACGGGTGGGAGACCGGGTGTGGTTGTCAACCCGAGGGTTACCCTTTAAGGGAGGGTGCAAGAAGTTGCAGCCGAAGCAGCTGGGACCTTTTGAGGTAACTCAGCAGGTGAACCCCGTGGCATTCAGGCTCAAGCTGCCTGACAGCATGAAGTTACACCCGGTGTTCCATAGGTCCCTACTCTCTCCGTACAGGGAGGGGTGGGAATTCCCGGGACGGGAGGGAGAAGTCACCACACACCCGCAGGTAGAGGAGAGGGAACACCACAACCAAGCCACGGAAATACTCGATTCCAGGTGGCGAGGGCGCAAGGTAGAGTACTTGGTAGCTTGGGAGGGAGAACCCCGGTCAGAAGACACGTGGGTTCCCGCGGAGGCAATCAATGACGGGTATCTAGTGGAAGAGTTCCACAGTCGGTTCCCACACAAACCAAAACCACCAGCGAGATTCTGGGAGGAGCAATTTGGCACCACCGACGACGAGGAGGACTTTGAGGGTTTTCCTGCCTCCGAAGAGGAGGGAGGAGAAGTGTTGGAGAGGGAGGATTCAGACTGGGAGGCCCACCCCGCAGGGAGAGATCAGAGCGGGTGGGAAGCGGGTTTTGAATCCTCTGAGGATGGCGACAGCTCCTTCCAGGGATTCCCTGCATCGTCGGCCGAGGACAGGGATGAAGTTGGATCCAAAGGTCGGGCCGGGGGTGGAGGGGGTTCTGGGGGGGAGATGGATGTCAGGGAACTGCCATCGGAACTAGCGGAGGAGGCGAGGCTCCACAGCGATGCTGGAGAGGGGCCAAGCAGGGAGAGAGGCAGGTCTCCGGCTGGGGAAGAAAATCAGCGCAACACCAGGGATAGAGGGGGGCCGATGGGGGAAGCAGAGAGGAGGCTCCAGGACTCTTCGCAGGAGACCAGCGAGGAGAGCACAGGTCCTCCGCTGCCCACACCCACCCTGCGCAGAAGACTTCCGCGCAGGGAAAGTAGGCGGTGACTTGGCGTCAAAGAACTTCTTTGCTGGAAGAGGTTCAAGAAACGCCCACTGACGGATTCTGCCAGCAACTGAACAGCCACGGAGTGGATGGCTGTCCAGCGAGAAACGGTTTAACCAGGCAACCTAGCCCAGAGCGGCGGTAATTTACGCACAAGCAACCCCTAAAGCCATTACAGTTATTTACACATATATCCAACCTGTATCTAGATGGAGACAGATGCACAAACAGAAGATGGCTTACTAGCAGTACATGTGAAAAGGAGCTAGAGGTCTTGGTGGACCACAAACTTAACATGAGTCAGCCCACATCTTACCAGCTTCCTCACAAGAATATCACGGAGGACTTTGTCAAAAGCCTCACTGAAATCAAGCCAATGCTATTCTAGGCTGCATCAACAGAAGTATGGTGTACAGATCAAAGGAAGTAATAGTACCACTCTATTATGCCTTGGTCAGACCACACTTGGAGTACTGTGTCCAATTCTGGGCACCACAATTTAAGAAGGATGTTGACAAGCTGGAACATGTGCAGAGGTGGGCAACCAAGATGAGCATGGGTCTGGAAACTAAGCCTTATGAGGAGCAGTTGAAAGAGCTGAGTATGTTTAGCCTGGAAAAGAGGAGACTGAGAGGAGATATGATAACCATCATATAATATCTCAAGGCCTGTCACGTGGAAGAGGGAACAATCTCTGGAGGGTAGGACTCAAACCAATGGCTTCAAGTTACAAGTAAGGAGATTCCAACTAAACATCAGGAAGAGTTTTCTGACAGTAAGAGCTGTTTGACAGTGGAACGGTCTCCCAGAAGACTGTGGACTCTCCTTCCTTAGATGTTTTTAAGCAGAAGTTGTCAGGGATGCTTCATCTGAGATTTGTGCATTGCAGGGGGTTGGACGAGATGACCCTTGGGTCCCTTCCAACTCAACAATTCTGTGATTCTGTGGTAACCCTTTCCTCCTACTCACATACTTCCCTGCGGAACACCTCTCAGCTTCCTGGCTCTCACTCAGAAGTCCGCCCAGGCCCCAAACAAACTCACAATGGAGTCCCTAGAACCTGCTAACTTCACCCTAGTCTCTTGTTCTAGGGTTTAACCTTACAATGCTAATCAGAATTCATAGGGGTGCACACACCTCAGTGACTTCTGCTAGGGATGACCCCAGGGAACAGCCCCTTTTGGTGACATTGGTGGTGGTGCCAGCTTGGTGCCCACAGCAGGGCTTGCTTTTATGGGCATGCATCAAGGTCCTCAGACTGCCAGTGTCCTGTTCAGGAATCCATCAGTTGCACTCCACACATCCAATTCCAGGCTACAGCAGGCTTTGATCACAGATCCCTGGAGGCTTCCTCAGATCTTTTGACTTTATGTGACTTTATATCATATATTAATCATGGAGCCACTTAGTCCATCAATATTTGACTACGGATGTTTTTATGTGCTTATATCTTAATGTTTAACTTAGTTGATAACCTTTGTTCCCTTAGTAATACCATATATATTTCCCTCAAAATGGGGTGTGATCTCTTTGTTCCTTCACGTTGGGCCATTGTTTTCTTCTACTTTCATTTTACCTCGGGTCCTGCTGAAAAATGACTTGTATTTCTTAAATAAATAAATGTTATCTTCTGTGGGGGCAGTGAAAATCTCGAGCTGCGCCATGCATGTACCTTGTACCTCAGTATCAGTGCTCAAATGCAAAAATATTGCAAGGAACCTGCAGTGTGTGTAGTCACTGTTGAAAAACACCACATATGACAGTTCTAACATTGTAGATGGCTGATTGTCTGTCAGTTCCAGCTACACAGCCTATAGAAATCCCCTCATATATTAAAAGAATGTGTGGGTGAGTTGTTAGCTCCATCCCCACTGCTAATTTCCCACCAGCCATGCACCCCTAAAGGCCACACTCCATATAGGCCACATGCGGTCATTCAGTAGAATGGGCCCTACCAACGTTCACAACCGGTCCAAGATCTGTATAAGGATTCTTCTCACACTTGCCTAATGCATGGTTATTGCTGGCACATCAAGGAAGGAACATTGCATTGACACTGAAGGGGCAGAGCCAATGGGCACAGCCGTCCTCACCCCCTCAATGAGTGAGTAAAAGTTAAAGGGACCCCTGACTATTAGGTCCAGTCGTGGCCAACTCTAGGGTTGTGGCGCTCATCTCACTTTATTGGCCGAGGGAGCTGGCGTACAGCTTCCGGGTCATGTGGCCAGCATGACAAAGCCTCTTTTGGCGAACCAGAGCAGAGCACTGAAACGCCGTTTACCTTCCCGCCGGAGTGGTACCTATTTATCTACTTGTACTTTGTGCTTTTGAACTGCTAGGTTGGCAGGAGCAGGGACCGACCAACGGGAGCTCACCCCATTGCGGGGATTCAAACTGCTGACCTTCTGATCGGCAAGCCCTAGGCTCAGCGGTTTAACCCACAGCACCACCCTCCCTCCCTCAATGAGTGAGTAGTGTTCATTTAAATGCCCCTATTAAGGTAAGTGCCCCAGAAAAAAACGGTACATCCCATTTTTTTCATGTGAGATCACAAAGGACATTTTGGGTACCATGGTCTCTTGAGCTCTCACACTGTGCTGTGTCTCTAAAAAGCACTTTTCCCAGGGCAAGACTGAGGCGCAGGTCACATGACCCACCCAGGAGCACATCCCAGAAGACATGTGTCCCAGTTTGGGGTTTCCAAATGTTGGGTGGTATGTAAGTGTTGCCATGATCCTATGCTGCAGTATGGAGAGTCAGCGTGGTGTAATGGTTAGAAAGTTGAACAATGACTGGGAGACCAGGGTTTGAATAACCACTAAGCCATAAAGCTCACTGGACAACCTTGGGCCAGTCACCATCTCCCAGTCTAACTTACCTCACAGGGTTGTCGTGAGGATGAAATGGGGAAAGCACATGGTTAAGGTGATGCATTTTCAGTTCTAGATGAGAGAGCTCAATATTTCTCCTTCTCACGTGCAGAAATCCCTGACCATTTAAAAGGTGCATTAAATTTGCTTTAAAATTTTTATTTAAGATTAATGGGAGTTTTCGCTAGGCAGCTTTTTTTGCTGCCGCACTTTACAGACAGTTTAGCTTTCAGTCTCAGTACTTGCAGTGCTGCACACAACAAAAAGTTTCACTTTTGTTTCTGGGCAGTTTCATTTTCTGAGTGCCATCGTCTTGTGCAATATTTGCATTCCAAACACTGGAGGAGAATGTTGAAACCATAACTTCAAAGCTATTAGTTAAAGAGTTTGTTTTTTTATCGGTCACTCAGGCTTTTCATGTTAGTTTCTATTCCTTTACTCAATGCTAGCAGATCACAAAGGGGGATATGTGAGCAACGCATCCTGAGCTGACAAATTATTCTCCCAACTGTACTTTCCACACAAACTCTGCATGTTAAGGAAGGAAAAGGAGAATCCTGCAAAGTGACTGGGATTATATGGAGCTGCCAAAGTCATTGATGTAAAAGAAGCAGCTTCAAGAGCTATAGAAACTATCAAAATATTTAATCTACGCTTAATCTGAAACTGATAATTCAGAATTTTCTGTTGAATTGAAAGATTCCCTCTTCTGATCCAGTATCCTTGGAGTTGTTTGATTTGTATCACATGGAGCTGGGAGAAATAACTGTAAACAGCTTCATATGGTATGCTTGCTTACTGCTTTGCTAAAAGAACCTAATGAAATCAATGGTCGAAGACATTTCTCAGTGTTTAAAGATAGACTTTTGTACACTCATCACTTGCAAAAGACCGGTTAATAATCTGTCCTAAAACTACAGATACAATCTGCTGGTAACAGATGGTGTGAATAGCAAACCAGAAGTGGCCATTTTTGATAGTCAATAGATTAAGAAAACTTGGCTCTTTAATCTTCTGAAGCATCTTGTAACTCAATGAATCTAACATATTGATTTGAGTTGCAATGTCAATATGGCTTGGGAAACCGCATTATATATTAAGGACTTGAACCCATGGCTCATGTCATACTCACATGACTGTTCCTTTGAGCTATAAACATCAAAAAGATACTGGAAAACTAAGTTTCAGCTGCTGTCATTTAATTTTTTTCTGACACCACTGAAACTATTTCCCTAAAACCCAAGGAGTGTAGAACACAACTGAGACTCTGACTCTGTTTATTTATTTGATTTATGAATCACCTTTCACATCCCTTTGACACACATGTAATACATACATATCATACAAACATAATAAAGCACTTTAAAATAGTGTCAAAAACTGTACCAAAGAAGTACCAAAAATAACTGGAGACAAGTTTGAAAACAATATAAAAGGGACACTTATGGCAGACCCAGTTTCACCCAGATGGATGAGCCTGTTGAAATAAAGCCTCTTTATTTTCAGAAAGTACAGCTATTGGGTGCCCGTCATATCTCAACAGGAATGCTGTTTCACAGAACAGCGGTAGCCACACTGAAAGCCCTGCTCTAAGTGACTGTGTGTTGGGCTTCTGATATTTTGGAACTACCAGCCTACCTCACAGGGCTGATGTAATGATAAAACAGAAGAGCAGGAAAAACAGAAGCACCTTAGAGGAAAGACAGGAGAAATGCAATAAACAAGCCCTGAGGCATTCTGTATAAAAACAAGTGGAATATAAGCACTCGCTGTTAAATAAGATAGAGACGGGGAAAGTATAATGGTGAAATTTCGGCGGAAACTAAGAATCACAGCTATGCAAAATGATAACTGCAAATTTAAGGGCTGTGGCTCTTTTGTATTTAAACAAATCCAGCGACTCTCTCTGCTGATGACCCCAACCTGGCCTTTATGAACTCTGCTACTTTGTCCCTTCCGAAATGCTCTCCTGTGGACTCTTATCTTTTTTAATCCTACACAGAAACCACCAACCTCAGCCAAGCACATACAACCAACCATATTCAGGAAGTGTCCTGACATTGCAGCATATGGGAAATCTCTTCCCCAATGACCGAGAGCAGAAAAAGAGCTCAGGCCAGAGTGCAAAGGACATCGAGCCATGGGAGAGGATGGAAAGAGCATAAACGAGAAAGGCGCGTATTGGGCTGAGACAAAACAAAACAAACGTAAGATGGGCTTGATTAGCAGAGCATTTTTGCACTTCACCGCGTGGAATCCGGGCGCTATCATGTTTGCAAAGCTGCCATGCAGGGACCAAGCAAGGAGTGAGCTGATGAGAAATGTTTGCATGCCTGATTTAACTACCTCTTAACCTTCAAGCAAAATGCAGGGGTGGGAGAAGAAACCCCCACACAAATGCCATAAAATGTGCCTACCTCAATCTCCAGGGAGACTCCCAAGGGTTTCTGCGTTCTGCCCATGGTTGGGTTTCCGTGGAATGAAGGTCAGCAGAGATATATGTTGAAGGTTAACAACCTGAGCATAGGATGGAGCGGCTCACAGCATTAACACCCCAAGAGATCTTGTTTCCCCATTCGGTTTCTAGGGGAGCTCCAAACAACAGCCACAGCTTTGGTTCAGCAGCAAGCAAGACATGCCTCTGTGCCTCCGGCTGCCAGCACCAGCCCAATTCTCACACACAACTCTCTATGCCCAGACCACCTTGGCCTCTTTTGCCTCCTAGAATGATAGTGGAATCCAGCCAGGTGAGATGGGGAAAGACCCTCCCATTTGTCTCCATGGCAACAGAGCAAGTTATTTGGATAAAATAATGGCCTTCAGAAGTTTTCTAAAAGGCAGATAGTTGTTCATTTCCTTAACATCTGATGGGAGGGTGTTCCACAGGGAGGGTGCCACTGCTGAGAAGGCCCTCTATGGTATTTAACTAGACAGTGTAAGTCACTAACTTAGCAAAGGAACTGGTTTGGTTGGTTTAATCTTATAGATTCTACCCCCACCCAACATGCACAGAATTATAGGTTTAGAAGGGAGTCAAGGGACCCAGGGTAACATCCAGACTGACCCCCCAAATTCAGATGTGCTGTGCACTGCCTCCAGGGTTTAGCTTCCTTTGGGCAGGAAGACACTGAGACTTACAGGTTTTTAAAGGTTAGGGTTAGATTTGTTTACTTACACGTAAGTAAGTGTGAAGCATAAAGGTTATGCCCAAATGAATTCGTTGGTCTTTAAGAAAGCACAAAATACACTTTTTGGTAACTTATTTCATAGCTTCTGTTTGTGGGGGACTGTTTCGGGAATGCACCTGAACCCCAAACCACCTTAATCTGGCCTTGGCTTCTCCATCTTCTTTCATGGCACTTGAGACAATTCAGCGACTGCTCTAAATTATAAATTCCACAAGGACCCAGATTGAAATGCAAAACTTATTTTTCAGCATGTAAGTGAAAGGAGAGACAGTTGCCTTTTGTGCCTGTGTTTTCTATCTCTCTGTAAGAAGTGAATGCTCTCGGTGTATCACTTTCAAAAGTGAGCCTACACTCAAACGGAAAAGCTGACATCTTAATATTATAAAGTTGGCAGCTGGATCTTCTCAAAGATCTAGATGCTACACCATCTTCCACATCTACAGCAACCAGAGCCTGTAAAAGGGTACTTATATTTCTATAGTAAGGAAAGCAACACACACAAACCCCCTAAACCTGGAAATGAACACATCCTCGTAGCAAGTCTGATCTGAACATAGCAGAGATGAAAGGCCGGCAGACCAATCAGTGATGACTTATGAGCACCAAGGGAGGAAGTCTGTCAGCCATGAGCAATTTTTTTGCTGTCTAGAGGTTACTAATGAAACACTATAAAAACAGAAACAAAAGCAGGAGAACTGAAAACAGTCGCAGGCCTTTTAAACAGTTTATTGTGTTTCAGTTTGATATTAAAAGCGTAAAGCTTGCTTCTAACAAGAAAGGGAAAGGGTGTTCGCTTTTTACAGTCCAACCCTAGTTAAGCAAAGCACTGGGAAGGAATCTAATCATCGCCCCAACTCTGTGAACGGCTGTGCAAGGCAAAAAAAAAAAAAGCCGCATAGGATCCAGTGCAACTGACGCTGCTAGCAGCATATTCACAAATTAAGAGTCTACTGGCACAGAGTGGAAAGAGGGGAGAAAACAGGCTGCCTCGGCTGAAAGATGGGGTGAGAACTGTTGCTACGACCATGTGCTTATTTCAGTCCAGGAATGGGGAACAGCCCAAGCAGTCTCCAAAATCTTGCAGTGGGGGCTGTCTGAATATCTGAGTGGGATGAGGAGGAGGAGGAAGCCTGCATTGTACAGGCTGCTTCCTCCTCTCCCCCTGCCACCGCCTGCTCAAATGTCTCAAGGTTTCTTCCACCTCTACCCTGCCTGGTCTGTCAAACAGCCAAGCAACTGGCTGGGGGGACAGCAGAAAAAAGCCTGTACCATGCATGTTTCTTTCTCCTTGACCAGTCACTCACTTAGATGTTTAAAGGACTTTGTAAGTACTCATCCTTTAAAACTCCGAGGTCAGGAGTATGGGGAGACTTGAAAAGCCACATAAGGGGGTTTGACAGGTGAGTGTGGCAAACCACTGGTCCATTTTGTGATATCATATGACTGACATGCAGGTGGCCTACCCACTGGTAAGATTTGGCCTGCAAGATCTTGATAAGGATCTGGCCTGTGGAGCCAAAATTTCCCACCTCTGTTTTAGCCAGTTGGATATCCTGTTAAACCAGGTATATGGTCAAACTAGAAATGCTATTTGTCCTTATTGTTGTTTAGCTTTATGATGTTCCTTAGTTTGTTCCTTACTGGAATTGTTTATATGTTTTCTGTAATTTTACTATATTGTATATGTTTTAATTGTGTCATATTGCTCTCTTTTTGTCCTGTTTATTTTTACTGTTATATTATTCCATTGTTCCCCACTTGTTATAAATACACATCACCACCATCAGGATTCCACTAGACTAGGGCAAATACACAGAATGTTCCACTGGTGCAGCAAATGAAAACAGGACTAGATCAAGTTAGATGTTGACGTAAAGGCAACAATATTGTAATGTGCTCCCTGGTTCCCTGAATTGTAAGAAATTCTAGGGTCACTGCTTACCTGGGCTTGGCTTCCTCTTGTCTCCCGATCATGGGATAATTTTGCAATATTTGGTGGAATCAGACAGCATGCAAACTGCAAACTACTTCCGCACATCAGGGTCCTAGAGAGGCAGTCCAGCAGTCCCAAATATGCCTTAAGAGTCCCCAAACCTGCTTCTATTGTTCTTTTTGCACAGCGATCTAATTTACATCTTTTTTATTTAACAACATTTACCATATATAGTGCTTACTCAAAGAAAAGGCCTGTAAGCAACTTACGAAAGACAATCTAAAATATTAATTAAAAATGCCAATAAAAGCAAACATGAAAGACATGTAATACACACACATATAGGTGACACACATATACACCAGCAATTCTAAAACAATGTTCTTAGCGGGCACAGAAAACAATACAGCAAAGATGACTGTCTAATCAATAGCCAGGGAGTTCCAAATGTAGGGTTGCCACCATCTTTCTAAAAATAGTTGAGGGTTTTTTTTAGGAAATCCCAAAGCTGTTGAGCTTTTCTTTAGAAAAACCACAATTTTTCAATTGACTTGCCTAAGATCCAGGACAAAGAACCGCCTTTCGGAAATTCCCTCAGGACGTCAATTCCAGACATATGGCAGCCCTATCCAAATGTCAATGCTGCTTACACTACATGATTGATTTCTTCCCGGTGCAGAGCAAACATTGTGTGGCACTTGTAAATATGCCACAGAACTGAACTGGGGAGGAAACTACAGGTCAGGCTCAGCAGTTAACAACAACCCTTCATTGTTGTCCAGATGTATTGAACTCCTACTGGAGATTTGGGGTTGGAATGAAGTCTGGAGAGTGGTTTACAACAAACCTGCAAGGTTATCCATTGTAGGTTGGGCTAAGAGTAAGACCAGCATACAACAATCTTAAGTGCAGTTCACTGTTAGACACTTTTTCAGATTAGGCAATGCTGAGAGAGAAGAGTTTGCAGCAGTCCTGCAATACTGCAGGTCAGAGATGCTGAGGCTGATTTTGATTCCCAGTTAAAAATCCTCTTTCAGGTTTCTTAATTGACCCCTCTGACTTCCTCTCAGGCCAAAGGAAGCTGCCAATTGTATTCAATATGCACCATGGTCCAATGACTTGCATGCAGATTGGCTGCACTTTTAAATGCCAAAAAAACTATAATAAAAAAGCAGAGAAAAGGAACTTCCGTATTTGATGCTAACATTTGTTGTTCCTATGGTGAGACACTGACAACAGTAACAGTGGATGCAATTCTGCCCAGTTACTTGAGATAAAGCTTCGTATTTGTATGAATGCACTAATGTCTGGACAAACATGGATTGAATTGGGCTGAACATCTCAAGCGATATAGTTTCTTGGAAAGGCTGCACTTCAATGTCCTATATTTTTGCCAACACATCCATAAAGAAGGCTCCTACCCAGACAAAAAGCCAATTACCAATCAAAAAATGCCACTTCAGTCACAGGGCTCCCAGCACTATGGAGTAGACATAAAAAGGACAGGTCAGTCAGTAGCCCCACCCCCCGCCCCCGCTAAAAAAATCCTACCCAGCCCCCAAACAGGCAACTAGCAAAGCCCATACTGCATAGGGAGGGTGGGAGGACACTGCGCAAGAAGATTGGAGTATTAGGGGAGGAGCCAGATTATAAAGCCTGTTTTCCTTCCCATCCTGATTGGCTCAACAACCCAAGTGGGCCATTCCCAACTCCTCCTGAGGGATAAACCATCCTGAGTCTTCTTTCTTTGCCACCCCTCAAGGGTGGGAACAGCATTCTCTTCCCTCTTTTGCCTCAAGTCCTAATTCAGCTCAGTGTGGTCCATCACACTAATAGATTCTGCCCAAACTCCACCACTCGCTTCATCAAAATTGTGTGTATTATGGAAACCCACAACCATAACCTAGCCTAGAACACTTCTTCCAGCAAACAGCACTTCCAGCAAACACCAAAACAATCGTTTTTGTTGCAATAAACCAGATGTTCTTGTACTGGAATGCAAGCATCCCCCCCCCTTCAAGCATCGTTTAATATGTTGCCTCTTCTCCAGCCTCACATCAGCTGTTCATAAAACTCTTTCCCAACTGAGTATAGTTTACAGATTTGGTTTACAGATGCTTGCAGTCCATGGTCAAGAAGAATGAGGAACCTGGTTTTTTTATTATTATTATTTCAGGAAAGGAAACTATGAAAATCATTTCTTTCCCGCTATTTTTATATCCCCCCCCCACTTGGCTGACAAGGATTATTATAAATGCTGAAGTTTAATTTATTAATCTATATATCGCTTCACACATCCGAAAGGAGACTCAAAGCAACGTGAAAAACACTGAAATACATAGATATAACATACAATACAAAATAGATTAAAACAATACAGATATATAAATACTAAAAATGTTCATTCAAAGAAACCACCTAATGACCTGAAATCTTCATCCAGCACAAGAATGAACACCAAAATGCCATCAGAAAATGCCATCAATTTGCTGACTTGTCATCTTCATTCAAAATGTATCTGCCACAAAATAAACATAAGTCCATATGACACCCTGCCATCTTTTCAGTCCTTTAAAGTGTCCCTCCCCCATCCATTCATGAGATAAAATTGATTGAGAAACAGCAGGTCCTTCTCAGTTGTGGCCCAAGTATCATGGAATGGCTTCATGGGAAGCTCACCAGTGTACAGGCAACCAGTTGTGCACTACTTATAAAAGTACCAAACTGATACTATATGTGGACTATACCTACTGATCATTATCAGATATTGAGGCCTGTACATGTGTGTCTGTGCACAGCTGATTGAAATGTTTCAGTACAAGGAAGGCAAAACAAGATGTGATCACAGTTCATCAAATCATTAAACTTACCAGATAGCCAAGCAGGCGGACCTATGTGTAATACTGTAAACAAATAAGCAGCCTTAAACAAGCCTTCCTTTTTGTGTTTTGCTGGTCCATGGTAGCCATTTCACCAGAAACTATGGTGGGAGGGAGTGGGGAAGTGAGGGAGAGATCAAACAAGTAAGAGAGCATCCCCCCCTTTCTTAGATTGCCTTTTACAAGGTTTCGGGGGGTTTCCCTGTTTTTTCCATCATTTTAGGGTCAAAGTTGCATGGTTGGGAACGGATTAGATATTTCACCATAGGAATCAATGGAAATCGTCAACTCATTATGCAAACATTTGCCTAACAGACGATTTCCTGAGAATGCATTTTGTTCAGATAGCAGGAGCTGCATGTATATTTCAACTGGCAAACTGTGGTTTGAGCATTTCCCTCAAACCAGGTCCAACCATGGACCTGCCCATGCAGTTCATGCCCACATGAAGTTCAGTTGCTTTAGCAAACCCATTCTCTCCAATGGCATCACACATGCTTTGGATAAGAAGTTTGTCAAGTCATGAGGTAGCAATGGAGTCATACCTCACTGAAGAACCTGGCTTCCATGTTTCTGCCACATGGTACGTGGAGAAACTACATTGCAATGGGAAATATATAGTCATCTGAATCCATTCTCTGTGTCTGGTGCATATGAGGATAGCACTGGCCAACTGCTCTTCAGCTTGCCAACCCTAGTCCACCAGGACAAATGAACGCCTGGTGTAATCATATGACGTTAGTGGAGTTTCACCAGAAGTATGTTTACCTCAGGGGAATGGTCTGCTAAATTTATACTTTGTCAAATATAAATGCTTCCCATAAAGTGGATTTTACATGACTTTGAAACATGGTGCAGCTTTTCACTGATGTGGTAGAGGATGCAGACATTGCTGGCTTGATTTTATAGAAATCTTTGAAAACAGTCCATAAAATATTTGAGGAAACCTAAGAGGCACCCACACGTTTGGAATGAGATTATAGGACAGTGTTATTATGCAACCACAGCCAGCCCCCCCACTTTGAAAAAGAGCTGTATCTATTTCACATTTTTGCCTTCCTAACAAGAATGTTAGAGTTAAAACAGATAAATAAGCTTCTTTTGGATGCAGACTTCAGATCCGTTCCATCACAGAGCTCATAACTAAGGCCTTTACATTTCCTCATATGGCTATGCTCTGCCCATTTCATATTTCCACCGCCTACACTTCCTTCCTTCCAAACTTTCCTGGTCCAGCCGTTATGGCAGTTGTGCAAAACGTTTTCAGGAAATCCCACCTGGTTTGGAACATTATCCCTCGCAGCCCCAAATTCAAAAAAAGACTGAGGCAGTGCTGGCTGAGACTATTTTTAAGCAAATTTGGGGTCCATACAAACTTTCAAACTGATTTATGGCTTGTGTAGAGGAAACCCTTTAAAACTTAAATATCTGATGTCTAGTTCATACGAAGCACTAACCCCAGGATAACCTTTTTCCAGAGGTTATCCTACAACTGACCCTAAACTATTCACCTCTGGAATTCCCCCCTCTCCCTGAAAGTACCCCTTGTCCTAATTGACCCTTCTTTGAAGCAGAGGTAAGACAAGGGTCAGTTACATGCAAGTTCGTCCAAAATGCTAGCACTGGGACAAATGTGACACAGAGCTTAACCAAGACCAGCATTTGAAGCACTGGGTGGTCTGGGAGGTAGGTCTCTTACTATTTTAGGGTGATCGCTTCACTTGCTTCCATTTCTAAACTACTGGATAAAGGACTCATACAAACTCTGTCTTCTTCCTCTACCTCCACCCCATATTCCAAGGTGTTGACTGCTTCTGTGTTGTTCTAAGTGTGCTGGTGAGGAGTGGGGGCTTTCAGCATGAATCTGGCTTGATTTTCTTGCTGCCAAGTCTTCACGCATAAAATGCCAGTGTTCCATACTCCCATCACTTAAAAATTCAGACTCGTTCTGGATAGATGAAAGGAAAAGTCCAGGATAGATGGGGCGGTCCAGATCACAGAATACAAAACATACAGATAGCAGTGGCACTACAACAACAATTTCTTACACATCTAACTACTACTTATAATTATCTGTGCCTGTTCTTTGATTTCCAAAGAGCTTGACTTTCACCGTAAATTTTGATTTTCACAGCAACCCAGCGAGGTTGCCCATTAATATTATTCTGATTCTACAAGATGGGTAGGCAGAGCCAAGTAACAGAGCCAAGCCAGAATTGAAGCCACCCAAACTCCACAGCGAACTGGCCAATTACACAGGGGATAAAATTATTCCCAAACCTCAAAACACAGTGGCCACTCTGAGCCTTAACATGAAAGGAAAGAAGGGAAAAAACAATTCCACAAATCAACCCAAAGGAAATGCTACTAGAGAACATGTCTATGTCACCCCAAATACTGCTTTGTTAGCAGTCCCTACTATGTAGGCTGTGCTGTGTGGCATAGAATAGACATTACAAGCAAACACAGTATCTCCCAGGTTGTTTGCAAGGGAGAAGCGACAGGCAAGACGCGCTCTACCTTTTCTCCACTCACTGAGTCGTCCCTGCAACAACATTCGAAACATTTTTATCTCTTTTCAAGGCTTAGAGGCCAGAAAAGCAGATTGGTGTTTAAGATATTCAGATACTAGAAAGGGGTCATTCAGTGTCCAACTCCTGCATTCTCAGTAAATTCAAGTTTGGAAACACCCATTTGCTTAGGTAACACTGAGTTTACAGTTGAAATTCTTCTCCTCCTGTTTTGCTTCCCTTTACTTAGGCTCTCTTTAGGCATTCAGGCATCACACGGTAAGTGGGATAACAGGGAAGGGCCCATCAGTCCCACCTTCTCCAGCTGACTTAGGGGGAAACACATCTAAATGCAGTATTTCGTAAGAAGTGACAGGATACACACAGGATTGCAGCTAACATGATTTGTGCAAATCCACGGTTAAAATGTGCTGGAGGCACAAGCTGTCACAGAAAAACTAAATACTTAGCTAACCTGTCTGGATGAAGTGGTGAGCTCACCACTCATAGTGAAATTGTGGTTTAGACGTGTCCGACTCTTCGTGTCCCCATGGACCAGAGCACGCCAGGCACTCCTGTCTTCCACTGCCTCCCACAGTTTGGTCAAACTCATGTTTGTAGCTTCGAGAACACTGTCCAACCATCTCATCCTCTGTCATCCCCTTTTTCTTGTGCCCTCATTCTTTCCCAACATCAGGGTCTTTTCCAGGGAGTCTTCTCTTCTCATGAGGTGGCCAAAGTACTGGAGCTTCAAGATCTGTCCTTCCAGTGAGCACTCAGGGCTGATTTCCTTAAGAATGGATAGGTTTGATCTTCTTGCAGTCCATAGGAGTCTCAGGAGTCTCCTCCAGCACCATAATTCAAAAGCATCAATTCTTTGGCGATCAGCCTTCTTTATGGTCCAGCTCTCACTTCCATACATCACTATTGGGAAAACCATAGCTTTAACTATACGGACCTTTGTCAGCAAGGTGATGTCTCTGCTTTTTTGCTTTTTTTCTGATGCACAAATCATAGTCAAGTAGCCTGGTTTTAAAACTAGCATCCTTACGATTGTAGTGCCCAGTCATGTATACTTTTAGGGCATCTTCCGAAGTTCCGCTTTCAGGTCTCAGCTACAGACCACACCCTGTGGCATATTAGCATAACGGCAGTGACAAGTTATTCTACTGCAGAGCCTGCATGCCTATGGACAGCAGTTGTCCCTGCCACTGTGGCCATGCAGTCGTGACAGAAACAAGTCCCTCTTACCCTTGCCCCTCACAGAGAAGGTGAGCATAGAGATCAAGGGAATGTATTAAGGAGGGGCAGAGGTGTGAAGCAAGCCAAGCAACAGCCTTCCTCCTGGCTTACACATGGATGTTAGTTTTACCTTCCCAGAGAGGATTATGTACATGAATGAGCTGTAGCCATCTGGAAAAGGTTTGGTGCAGTGGAAGGTCAGCTGCCCTTCCCCATTACTTTTGACGACCCTAGAGCAGCCTTCACCAACCTGATGGCCTCCAGATGTTGTTGGACTACAATTTCTTTCGGTTAATGGGAATTGTAGTTCAACAACATCTGGGGGGGAGAGCACCAAGTTAATGAAGGCTAGCCTAGAGAATCTGCAGAGGCGAGGTATGAATAGGAAAGCCTTGCTACTTAAGCAGAACTCCACCTGTGGTTCTTTTGATCCAAACCGTGGATTTTATTTTACAGTAATAATAATGCCTTTTAAATGAAATCAGTATGCCGAGGAAGAAAAACGTGCAAGCCCATTTACTTGTAAATTCCACTGAGGCATTTACGTCCAAGTAAAGCCAATTAAGATTACGGTGTAAGCCATATAAGAAGTATTTCCTAATGTAAGAAACAAAGCTATTTCTGCAATTAAAAAAATGTGTTGATCACAGACTACCATCTCAACGAGAATATTTCTTGAAATGTGGAACCTTTACCACACTAGTCTTTGATTATTTTTTAATCTTTTTTTTTAGTTATGTTGCTTGCCCGACCTTTCAGGTCGAAATCCAGTCCTGTAGTAAGTTGCAAACTCTCTTTGAATGTACTGAAGATCGTTAATATCAATAAGTATTACTGGATTTCATCCACTTGCAACTGCTTGTATTGACTTCCCTTACATTTCAATAATCCTCCTTATATCTAAATGGAAGTCATTAATTTCCATTAATTAAGCCATTTCTGCCAGGAATTTGAATTAGTTTCAATAACATACCCAATTAATGTGTGTTATTTGCATTTCATCTCCATTGATTCCAACAAGGCAGTGGTGTGCCTAATTGCCACCATAGCAAATGCAGGTTCACCATAGGGTCTCCATTTAACACCAACAGAGAGCCACACATTCTAATTAATCTTGTATTTGAATAAGTGACATTTATTATGAATCAGTAGGAGAAACCAGTGGTACCCCGAGCCTGCAATGCAAATCAATGCTCACTATAGAACTCAATCAGGACTGCCTGACGACTTTGAGAGCCTTGGCACCAATGGATTATTTAAGCATCCTCTCTGTGCTCACTGTAAAACGTTTGGTGGGACAAAATCAAATTGCATTAAATGAAGGTGTCCACTAACACAACTCATCCCTTTTATTTCCCCAGTCAGTTCTAGTACATTTTCTGAAATCGGTTAACTTGGGGGGGGGGGGACAGCTGGCTAGTCATTTGGATCACACTAATTTTATTCTTTTCAGTAAGACATATACTGTATGAAGTTTTCAAAACAAGTGTACCACAACCCAGATATTGTTCAGATGCTTAGTATCTGAAAACTGGATGGTCTAGGGGACCTTTGGTTGCTCATGTTTTATTTAAGAAAGCCCAATGTTCATTCAGAATTATAGAAGAGCAAAAATGTTCTAAAATTGGATTTTCTTTTTTTCTTTTTGTACTTTAGAAAGTGAACATTACTACATTTAATCTTTTGTAGAGAGCAACTATAAACAACAGAAATGAACACACACAGAGAATCGTCATTGTTATGTCTATACAATACAGGCATATTTTCATTTAAATATTTTAAGCAACACATTAATCAGGAAGTCCGTATTTCATTTCTTTTCCTTTTGGTGTAGGTAAGGAGTCATGCAGGTTGTTGACTGAAATGTAAGCTATAAAGTTGGATATTTTATTGGTATCTATTGTTCCAGCACACAATGAACAGAGATAATATTTCCATAAATCTGGTTGTTGATCATAGGTTTTCCTACAGCATGTTAATGTAATTAGTGCTACAATAGACAAACATTCTTTTTGAGGCATGGAGACAAGAACTGTATAGAGTGCAGTCACACAGAGATTTGTACAAGAGCATCATACCAGCAATTTTATTTCCAGTCCTTTTCCTTAAGATCGCTAGCATGAAAGTCATCATTTTATTGCCTGTTCAGTTTGGCGCAGTTGTTTTGGAGCTCCTCATAATCCCCTTTTGTTCTTACTACCCTGAACCATTTAGTGTCATTGGCAAAGTTGGCCATCTTACTACCCAACCCTAAGTGCAGGTCATATATATATATATATATATATATATATATAAATTTTTATTAGTTTTTTTTTAACATATCATTTTCAACAGTAATTAAACATACTTTTACATCTTATTCAAATTTTTGACTTCCATCAATCTTGTCTGAAAATTTTCCAATCTAATCTCTCGGTATGCATTTCTTATCTTCCCTATTACATTTCAAACTCATAACCAATATCTCTATCTTTTTCTACTTTGTAACACTTTGTATATTTCTCCTTACAAAACTTCTTGTAATCCTACTAGCGTAATTTGTTGATTACAGTGGCTCTTCAAATAATTCATATACTTCTTCCAATCTTCTGTAAATCTCTGGTCCCGCAGGTTTCGAATCCTTCCTGTCATTTTGTCCAATTCTGCATAGTCCATTAATTTCGTCTGCCATTCTTCTTTCGTCGGAATTTCTTCTTGTTTCCATTTCTGGGAATACTCTTGCCGCAGTTGTTGCATATAAAAACAATTTAACATCTTGCCTATTAATGTCCTGACCTATAATACCAAGTAAAAATGCTTCTGGTTTTTTTAAGAATGTATATTTCAACATAATATACATATAAATATACAGTCATTTCTAAACATTTATGAACAAAAACACAGCTCTTTTGCTTTCTCTTGCAAGCAAGCTTGGATATATGTCTCATGTATATTTTGGTCTAGTTAGATAAATAATAACAACAGCAATATTACTACTGCATGCTGCAGTAGTTTTATAGCAGCCTTCCCCTACCTCCAAATGCTTTGTCCTAAGTCTCATGAGCTACAGCTAGTGTATCTGATGTCTAGGAATGATGGATGCTGTAGTCCTAAAACATTTTAAGGCTACCAGGTTGGGGAAGCTTGTCTTAAAAAACACAATAAGGCAGGTAAGCACTATTACACCTTAATTTAAGCCCAGGTCTCTCCAGTTCACCTTAAACTGCACTACATCAGCTTTCTTGGAATTCCTGAAAGTTGTCCGGTTCTGTTCCATTCTCATTCTGTTTTCGTTAAATATTACACCAAGATGGGTCACATCAGATAAATCACACCTTTCCCCATAAATTCCACATTGCTGCATGGTGCTTAGCTGAAGTTCCTACCTGTGAGAAAATGTATATTAGTATAAGCTTTTGCTGGTCTTGCAGGCACTGCTGTGTTCTTGTGAGTTCATTAACTCTGAGACTCCAGTCTAGTTTTTTGTTCCTGTGTCATTCTGACAGCTGCCTATATAAAGTTCTACCCTGAACTATTTTAATACTGAATGTTTGTTCTGATCAACATAGACATTGTATTCTCACCTAACTAGTTGGTTAAGAAATGCCATGAAACGCTAATCAAAAGCTGATAAATCAAACATTATGTTTTTAAGAATATTTTTTTCTCAGTGGTAGTTCCTTACTCCTGTGTTAAGTGTTTATGAGTTTGTAACCTTACATAGCCTCTGTTTTGAGAATCTAGCACAGGAGTAACCAATATGGTATACATCAGATGTTGTCAGAGTACAATTCCCACAATCCCTGACCATTGGCCATGCTAGTGGGGCTGATGGGAGATGTAGTCTGACCAAAATGTAGAGGGCACCACACAGGGTACCCCGATCTAGCTAATTCTTGACATTGCAAGTATGAGAATCAGAATATACATAATATGTACGACCTGAATATAAAATACAAACAAATTGTCAGAAATGGTCAGAAATCAGAATATGCACAAATGGTCAAAATATGCTGTGTAACTGTGAACTGAGCCTTCTTTTAACAACAACAACAACACTATTATTATTATTATTATTATTATTATTATTATTATTATTATTATTATACCTTGCTGCAGTCACTCTGGGCAGCTCGCAGCATATATCAGAACACACTAAAATATCAAACATTAAAATCTTTCCAATACAGAGCTGCCTTCAGATGTCTTCTAAAAGTCAGATAGTTGTTTATTTCTTTGACATCTGAAGGGAAGATGTTCCACAGGATGGGCACCACTACCGAGAAGGCCCTCTGTCTGGTTCCCTGTAACCTAACTTCTCGCAGTGAGGAAACCAGCAGAAGACTCTCGGAGATGGACCTCAGTGTCCGGGCTGAACGATGGGGGTGGAGACGCTCCTTCAGGTATACAGGGCCGAGGCCGTTTAGGGCTTTAAAGGTCAGCACCAACACTTTGAATTGTGCTTGGAAACGCACTAGGAAGACTTTATTTGTATGTTCTTTTCAGTATTCACCATGTCTTCGTGTTTTTGATCCATACAAATTATCTTTACATATGGATGTTTTCAGCCTCTGTGCATGTAATAAATTACTTGAAGGAGTAATATATTATCTGTATAGCATATTGACTGTTGAATGGTTCATTTTGAACAGAGCATACTGAGTGTCTTTCACACACAGGAAATGAAATCTAAAGAAATGGCAAATATTTAAGACTTTACTCTTGTTTTAAATGTATTTGTTGTTTTAGTGTTTTTCGTGGTTTTTAATTATCTTTTGTGTAAATCACCTTGAGATACTGGTTTAGAAAGTGAATACTAAATTAATTGTAATAATAATAATAAAAAATTCAAAATACCTAATAGATGGCCACAGTGCTGACTATTAATATTTTAATATTATTTTGAAAACATCCATTCACATCCATAGAAGTATTAAAATAAATAAATAATAACAATGGTTTGCTGACCCCCCCCCCATTTTAATTTGGAATAATGAGGATAGCAAAATTACTTTAAGTTACTGATTGGCCAGTTACAGATTGCCAAGAAAGAAGAAATGCATTGACAAAAATATGGCACAAACATGCACAACATTTGTATGTGCAAATTGTATATGTAGAGATGCAAATTTCAACCAACACACAATAGATCTTATCATAGCAGGGAACTGTGCCCAGGTGAGCTGTGTTCTTGCTCTGTCTGCTGCCCGGGTGCTAAACTGATGTGCAAGTTCAAGGCCCCTCCTCTCTCTGCCTTCTTATAGCTCTTTATCTTTAAATTGGACTTGGACCAGACTTCAAATAGAGGAACCTTTCAAATGGATGACACATATTCCATGACAAATCACCATATAGAGGACTCTGTAAAAGTCAGTAGAACAGAGCATATGGCCACCCTCCTGTTGTTTCATGACTAGAATAACTAAGGCCAAAGGGTTTGCTTGTAGTGTTGTGGCTAAACATCAGCTTAAACAAAAGGTTCCTGCTACCATAAGTCTCCAATTCACGTGGAGACTTGTGGCCCTCTTTCCTTGTTTTTCTAGCAGTTTGAGGAAAGAATGTATTTTTCAAATGAATACAGATCTGTTGTATTTGTTATTTTCCTCATTGGCCTTAAAAGAGATCTCCTTCAAAGGCATCCATTAGTGGGTGATCATGGTCAATCCATATTTCGCATTCCAAACAGGAGGAGAAATGCCAGAAAGTCCAAATTATGTCCTTAGCCACATGCGGCTTGACTCAAACATTACTGATCTGTCAATTTCCTTCTGTGACTGACACAAATGATAATAGTTGCAAAAGATTTATTCCTGTTAGACCAAAAGCATGCCTGGAATTTTATAAAGCCTTTGGAAAATTATAGTAGTTTGATCTGAATGACATTTTGTACTTTAAAGGATCACTTGGCTTGAGAGGGAGATATAAATAAATAGGTGGCAGAAAATTACAAATTTGGCTAGATCCAGTTCTGGGGAAATGGTAAAGCAGAGCACTTCTGTGGTTTAGGCTTTTCTTCTTGCCTCCCCCCCCCCTCACATTCCTCTTTCTGGTTTTGTTAATTCCAGAAGGAAACCAGTAACATTTCTAAATTGGGCTCAGCAATATTTATATTTCGCCTTAACCCTATTTTCTTTTCTTGTTTCAGCTCAAAAGCACCCACACATTTTTCGCCACCATCCGATATTCTTCAGGGTGAAGTGAAAGTATTGATATTGCCTCTCACTTTTGCCCTTAGGATTCAAAATCTGAAATGGAATTTAGGTTATTATATTGCCTGTCTTTCTGTATATAACTCCAGGTGGGCGTACATGTTTCTCCCTCTCCCCTTTCAGCTTCACAACAATATTGCAAGGTAGGTTAGCCTGAGAAGTGACTGGTCCAAGGACACCTAGTGATTTAGTGGCTGGTTGTGTGGATTTCAACCCAGGTTCCCCCAGGCCTGGTCTGACATTCTAACCGCTACATCACATTGTCTCACTAATGTAGGAGGTTCCAAACAATTTAAAATTACTGCTATTGGAGAAAAATGCCAAAGGCTTGAGGAATCAGGTTGCACATATTCTGCAGACATGCCATGTTACTTGTATTCCACTAAGTACTGTATAGATTTCTTCCATACTTAGAAAGTGTATGGTTTCTCTAGTTTTTAATAGCAGACGTCATGCACTATACACTTTGCTATGGGAAAGGGGGAAACATGCTCTATATAATATATCGCAGCTGAAGTTTTACAAACGGTCCGTTTCCCATAAGTTAGCTTAAAAAGATAGGTATCACTTTGGACTCAACAGAACGCTCATAGTTAATAGTGTTTCTGGTGACGTTAATAACTGCCATGCCCAGCTTCTTGAGCTAGCTTGATTCCAGAAACAAAGGTCCTCTATGATTTTGCAAGCAAAGTTACCACAGGCATTTACCAAACAATGTGGCCAAACAAACTAGATAAAAGGAGTGAATGGCCAAAAGCCCTCAAAGGGGCCAAATATGAATCTTACAAAGTCTACCAAGGGGTTTCAGAACTGGGTAATGTTATTCATAAATGGAACATTTGTTTCGAAGCTAATCCCATCACATGCATGAGGCTGAAATGCATGGTTGGTGTGCAACCATGGGACACATTTTTGACGGACCTTTTCTATAGTTTTTCCAAAGTCCAGAGAGCTGCCATAGGCAGTTGTTTTGGGGGAGGGGAGGGATCTAACATAGCTAACATCTACTACAGTGGTATCTCGGGTTACATACGCTTCAGGTTACATACGCTTCAGGTTACAGACTCCACTAACCCAGAAATAGCTCCTCGGGTTAAGAACTTTACTTCAGGATAAGAACAGAAATCGTGCTCCGGCGGCGTGGCAGCAGTAGGAGGCCCCATTAGCTAAAGTAGTGCTTCAGGTTAAGAACAGGTTAAGAATGGACCTCCAGAACGAATTAAGTACTTAACCCAAGGTACCACTGTATAGACTTGTATGGTTTAATATACCAGCTCTAATGTGGTTTAATACAGCTCTAATGTGGTCTATTATAGCTAACAGACAATCATACAGCAGGTGGGGGTGAGCCTCAAACTCAGGAGCCAAACACAACCCTCCAAATCTCTCTCTCTCTCTGGCCCTCATTTCTCTTTCTGGGCCTAGGGCTGCCATACGTCCGGATTTTTCCAGACACTACCAGGATTTCAAAGGTGGAATTGAAGAAGAAGAAGAGTTCGGATTTGATATCCCACTTTATCACTACCCGAAGGAGTCTCAAAGCGGCTAACATTCTCCTTTCCCTTCCTCCCCCACAACAAACACTCTGTGAGGTGAGTGAGGCTGAGAGACTTCAGAGAAGTGTGACTAGCCCAAGGTCACCCAGCAGCTGCATGTGGAGGAGCAGAGACCCAAACCTGGTTCACCAGATTACGAGTCCACCGCTCTTAACCACTACACCACACTGACATCTGGGAAGAATTTCCGAAAGGCGGAATCCTGGATCTTAGGCAAGTCAATCAAAAAATCGCATTTTGGGGGCGTTTTTATAGAAAAATGCTAAATCGGGTCCTCCCTTAAAGAGGACATGTGTTGCGGTGAGACCTGGCAACCAAACCCTGTGTTGTGGATGGGTAAGATTGGATAGCCACAACACCCAATTGGTAGGTCCCTTGATGCAGGGTTTAATCAGACTAATGGGACGCAAGCTAAACGGATCAAGGGACCTATATATACCTATGCACGTGACCCAGAGCTTCCTCTTTCGGTGTGTGCATCAGAACACCTGCCCACCTCTCCCTACTTTTAGGGCTTGTGCACTTGACCTTGCTATGCCGTCGTGTGTCATTGGGACAGGGGCACAGCAGGAATTTTCCCCACTTGGCTGATTGGCTGGTACCATTTGGGTTTGGCCTGCTGCGTGGCAAATCGTCACAACTTGTAAGGTTGCAGCTAGGCTCTGGTTCAGGTGATAGGGATGGGAGAACGCTCTCACCATGCCTATGTGAAGGGTATTCCATTAGGAATCCAGGGACTCGATGGTTTGGTCAACCCCTGAGAGGGGGTTGTGCCCATGCCTGAGTACAGGGGGGCATTTGGGTGGTGGAGATAGCCTGTCCCCAGCTTTCCACTTATCCAGGTGTTCACCCTAGGCTGACCTATGCTGGTGCCCTGGGTCAGCACTACCTGCAATGGTGCAGGGAGCTAGTCGAACCAGAGCCTATGCAACCAGTTACTTTCTGTAATCAATAAAGTTGTGGCCCAAATTCTGCCAAAAACCAAAACAAAATTTGAGTCTTGTCTGAATTTATTTAAGGGGGAGGTTTAAAGGTCTGAACACGCAAACAACATTGGGGTTTTCCTTTAAAAAGCTCAACAATTTGGGGGTGTGCTGATTTTTACTTTTTGAAATATGGCAATCCTATCATTGCCACACCCCCTTCCCAGGCCCCTTCTTCTCACCAGCCTTGTCTCATGCCCTCCTTTTGCCAGCCTGCAATGTATCCTTGCTTGGAATGTGGTTTTGCCTGGCTAGAAAACATGGAGTGTCTATACAGCCACAGAGCCCCTGCCTTAGTGTTGCCCATTTGCCCTCCCAGACCTTTCCCATCCATTCCATTGCACCACTTTGGCAGAAAGAAGCAAAAACCACTGGAATTCATAAGACGTGCACATTCCCCTCTAAAATGCTATCCCTCTTGATCTTACTTTGTAAATATGTTATAGTGGGCTGGGAGCAGCTGGCCTGCATATTTGCATTTGTTTAATACAGAAGATTATAGGAAAACATCTCAGTGTAATCATTGTATCAATCATACTGCTTCTTACAACTACAGATCACTACTTCATGAAATCATCCTTATTAATGCAAATAATTCAGAAACGATAAGAAAACTTTTCAGAATCAAGGAGTATGCAGACTAGTGAAAGCCCTGAAGCCTGCAGCTGTAGGTACGCTTACTTGGGAGTAAATCCCACTGAACTTACATTAATTGTAGAATTGTGGAGTTGGAAGTGGCCAGAAGGGTCATCTAGTCCAATCTCCTGCAGTGCCCAACTTGCTGCTCAAACCCACAATTCTGAGATTAAGAGTCTCAGGCTCCACTGACTGAGCTATTGATCTGATGTGCTTAGGGTTCAGGTGGGCTCTCTCTCTCTCCTGCTGCTTCACAAATATATCCTACTAAAGCTGCAGTCCTAAGCACTTACATAAGCTACATAATTTTGCCATAGTGGACAGTGAGACAAATAACACTGATTTTGGCAGAAGATGAAGTGCAGCAGAAAAGAAACAGTGCTGCATATGTTAAATATGGAGTGGAATGGAAAACGATGCCTTCTTACATTCCAGGTTGACAATATATAGATACTTTTATAAATGTTTCAGTACCATTTTCCTTTTGGGTGACAGTGGAGAACTCTGCTCTGTTTTGGTTTGGTCCTCTGTGTCTGTCATTTGGGCTTGGAAGTCAGCTGTTTTGTCATGAACTTCGATGCTTGCCTTCTGTTAGCCTTCTTTCCCTTGGAATCAGACACACACTTTACAGTATTGTTTGGAAACCTATAAATAAGATATTAAGGTCAACAAGTACAAGTGAAGTTGTTCACTAACCTCATGTGTCCTGCCCTGCATATAAGTGATTCCATTGTGCAAGCAAACATGATGCAGACCCTAAAGATGGACTGAAAAGTTAAAATCTGACTGGCATGTGTTTAGTGCAGGCAAAAGATATGCCTGGATAAAATATGTCTTGGCCATAAAAATTTATATGGGCCATTATCTTTTAAACATATTGTTGACCTTTTTTAAAAAAAAAAAAAAAACACCATGCATTTCTCAGAGGGGCTCCTTTTACTAAAAACAGATGCCTGAGATGTTCTTATCATTCTCATCCAAATCGCTAGATCCAATAGCAATTCTGCTCCAGGCAAAATTCAGTCTTCTCTCATCTCTCAGCTTCTGCTCATCCCTTTAAGAGTGTTTAATTAATCTTCAGTTAACTGAGGCTTCTTCCATGAATCAATGATTTCCTATCAATCCTTGTTAAAGGTTTTCATGTTCTTAAATGTTCTGCTTATTGATAAGTTATCAAAAAAGAGCAACCCCCGGCTGATTGTCAAATCAGTGTTAAATTAATTTGACAATTCAAAAAGAGATTGGGGTGGGGGAAAATAAATCTCTTTACTATGCGCCCCAATCTTCAAAGAGGGCTTTTAATCTGTTGCTGACATCCATTTGCTTGAGATTTGACAAATAAAAATATATCCTTTAATGGCCAATCCTAATCACATTTACTTGGTATGGTTATTATGATTGTACAATTTAGGGTTGCTTAGCTTGGTTTCAGTTAAACCTACGGTATGAATAGAGGAAGTTTCTATAACCCAAGCCATACAAGTGGTCCATCTATTTCAGTATTCTTTATGACAACTGACATTAGCTTTCTAGGTTTCAGACAAGAGTCTTTCCCAGTTATACCTGGAGAACCCAGGGACTGAATCTTGACCTTTTTTTGCATGCAGAGCACATGCTCTGCCTCCTTGAATGCAAGTGCATTTATGATCAGGCATCTAAGCCATCCTCAAAATTATGGATGAGACCGTCTACATGTGTGTACCAGCAAGATGTATGTTACATAGTGGAGGAGACATGATCAATGCAGCTAACACTTGACTTAGGCCCCACAATTCATTGGGTAGCATTTGCGTTATGTCCCTAACATCTAAGGACCAGGTAATATCCTTATTGTTATTGGTGTTAAAACTATTTCTAGACTGCATCACTGCAAACAGCAGATCATTCTTGCTTCCTTATAGCTGCTGACCTACGAAGCCACCATGTTAAAAAGAAAGGTTCAGCCTAGCCTTTTCCCTGACATGATGTACTTCTCCATGTGCAAGCAAATTTTTCCTGGGGGAGTTTTTCAACCTGCAAACTTTCACCTGCAAGTTTGAAAAGGTACAGTCCAGAACAGTTTTACCACTTGATTTGGCTGATTATATAAATTGGCCTTTAAAAAGCTAGTATTAAGAAGTGGTGAATGATAAACACAAATGCAGGCACGCAGACAAACACGCACACTAAAATAAACAGCATTATCTCATAAAAGGCCACATCTGATCTTGTGCAAAAGGCATGTAAGAAATTCAGATTCCAAATTACCTTGGGTTTTCTACTCCTTTTGGAGAGTTCTTTGCTTTGGAATGTGGATGTGTTTAAGCATGTTTTTAGAAACTGTGTTAGCTAACCAGATGTTGACTGCAGCCTTGCGGTCAGCATGCGTTGGTTGGGATGCTTCATATGAAGTAATTCACATAGCACTGCACTTTGCCTCCTGTCGTGATGGTATATTAAATTGCCTGTTATTAAATGACAATTTGTTTCTCTGCAATATCTATGGATTTGCTTGTCATCGTTAACATGTTCTATTGTTTTGGAGGAGTTGATGCACATGAGATGGTGAGAAAGAGGTAATATTACTTGTATGTTCCAGAAAAATTAGCCTTTATAGTTATAGCCTTTCTCAACTCTGGTTCCCGAGATGTTCTTGAACTACAGCTCCCATCATCCCTGATCACTGGCCATGCTGGCTAGGAATGATGGGAGTTGTAGTCTAACATCTCGGGACCCAAGGTTGAGAAAGGCTGCTTAGGGCATATTTGTTGTGTGGATGAATAAATGTCACACTTTACAGAGGACCATCCTCTCTTTGAAGAGCTGTCTGATCTAAGTCCAATTAAAACATAATGCTTTGTATCTGAAGCTGAGCAAGCAGGGTTACATCCACAGAGTGAACTTATGTTTCTTCTCCTCTGCACACAGAAGACTGGAGTGGACAGGAGAGGAAGATGTCCCATTGTGTGCACAGAAGTCTGTTACATAAGTGGAGCTGCAGTGTTAGATATGGTTGAAGAACCTTAAGAAGAGAGAGCAGAGGCCTTGAAGTTGATCATCAACAGTCGAACCTGAACAGCAAATTGAGCAGCCAGCATACAAGTGACCTGGTCACATTCTGTTCCCCTACCCCATTTGATGGTGAGATGGATTGTATTTCTATTTAAGTTACAGTAATTGTTTCTAAATTTGCAACTACATCTCGAGATACCAGGGGTCTTCTGCATTAAAAGTTCTCTAACACTGAGCTATGGCCTCCTACAGAGAAGACAATTTGCTCTTCTCTGTATTTTATAGGCATGGTACAAAACAACACTTCATGCTTTATAATTTACAATTTCACCTGCTGATAAGTGACATGATTTAAATATCGCCGCCATAAACAAGCAACAGTTAGTAGACATGTCATACTGCAGTGTTTTGTGATGTTCTTGTGAACAAAATCCTAACTTGAGTTGTGAAAAGCATGCAATACTAATCTTGCTACTCCTTAGGTAGTGGCCTCCCATCACATTTTCTCTCTATGTCTTATTAAAATTCAAAAAAAGTTTGAAGAAAGGGAGGACATCATTTCAATGCCTTGAAGAAAGCCCAACACACAGTTAGCACTAAATACATATTAAACAGAAAGAAAGGAAGATAAGGAGCGGGAAACTCATTCTTGATTTTCGATGTGACAAAAAATGAATCAGGCCATCTTTTTGACTTGTTCTTTCCAGTCCTTAACAGTCGTTAGGGCATACTGAATATCAAGGATTCAAGGACATCACCCAGAAACCTTCAATTGAGGTCTACCTCCTGAGGATTGTGGGTAGGAACTCAGTCTCACAGAAAGGAATAGAAATCAATCGCCCCCAGTGATTGAAAGGCAGTATGAATTGGCTAGACCTTTTGTCAACAAAGCAGTATAGTACCTTCTACTTAGGGACGCGGGTGGCACTGTGGTCTAAACCACAGAGCCTAGGGCTTGCCAATCAGAAGGTCGGCGGTTCGAATCCCCGCAATGGGGTCAGCTCCCGTTGCTCAGTCCCTGCTCCTGCCAACCTAGCATTTCGAAAGCACATCAAAGCGCAAGTAGATAAATAGGTACTGCTCTGGCAGGAAGGTAAACGGCATTTCTCTGCGCTGCTCTGGTTCTCCAGAAGCAGCTTAGTCATGCTGGCCACATGACCCAGAAGCTGTACGCCGGCTCCCTCAGCCAATAAAGTGAGATGAGCGCCACAACCCCAGAGTCGTCCGCAACTGGACCTAACAGTCAGGGGTCCCTTTACTTACCACACTTAAACCCCCAGCTCCTCAAGCCACTGATATCACAGCTTCTAATCTGGATTTAGTACACCCATACCTAGATTTAGTATCCAAATCTAGATTTGTTATTACAAGCTTTTTACTTTCTCCTGAAAAAGAAAGCTATATGCAGATATTCCAGACACCACATGCTTCAACCAAGCCAAATGTTGTCTACGGCTTAACTACCAACAGTAGAATTATGAGTATAGGCCCTCTAACTTTATAGCCAGATGCTTTGTTCATTATAAAATGTCTGTCATCCTAATAATCATGCTTTAACTACATCAACTCCATTTTCTTGGCCAGCATTCCTTATCTAAGATACCATGCTATCTGTATTACTTTCAGGATACATGAATGGTCAGGAATGGTCAGTGGTTAGAAAACTTAGTAAAATCTCTTAAGTACAACCATTTACAACCTGGAAATGATACTCTTACAAATGGCAATGCCTGTGGGCTGTCAGGAGAATGAAGAACCTAGAAGTGGAAGAATGTCATTTCAGTGGCACAAACATTTCCTAGTTATATTTTTTTTAAAGGAAAAGGTTTGCTTCCTGAGGCCCTTGGATGAAGAATCTTATTATTGACAAGCAGTGGGTAGCTGTTAGCATCTCTAAAGATTGGCTCTTGCATACACACCAAAGTAAGTAATTAGAGCCTCTGCCCAACTTGGCCAAGAAGAGGGCTGCTCATTTTAACAAGGGCAGGGCCTTGTTACAAAGAAGTGATAATGGAGATGCGATTGACAACAGAGATATACCAGGAGCCACAAAAATTCCTCCTTTTGTCTCCAGGCAGATCACAAGAACAAGAACTCATTCACACCAAGAAAGACACAATTGCCAAATGCTTGCAGGAAGTTCTCACTACTGAATTCTCACTGGTTCAAACAAAAGAGAACCAAGCGACTTGGTTTTTTTAAAAAAGTGGCACCTGAAGATGCACAAATTCCACATCCACACAGTTTCTCTTCCACAATTTCCTACTGGCTTTTTTCTCTCTGAGGTTATCCTAATGTCCTGTCAGATCTCAGGTCCAGACTTTAATAAATAATAAGAATAATTCAAGTCTCTACATCATCTACATTTCTCATTTCCACCCACATTAGATAATTTCATATATTTTCCCCCTTTGAGAAAAAAAATTCTCCTCAGACCTAACTGTCACTTTGACCTCTTTGGGAGGCCTGGGTAAGTTGTGAAAATTCTGGGCCACAATTCTTAAGAAGGAAACTTCAAGTTCTTTCCGCTTCACTTACCCTTCACATGTCTGAGGCAGTTAACGCGGCCGCCCCATAGTCTGTGTGGCAGGAGCTGTGTGCTAGCTGTGGCACCTATTGTTTGAATTTTTCCTCTCGTTAGTCCCCTTGACCTTTTATTGTCTTACTCCTAAAGTGTCAGGTCAGATTTAGTGTAAGGTCTCCCTTCACTAAGGACTCCTTTCCTTTCGTGGATCACTAAACAGGACAATTGCTCTATCCATCTTTTCAGGGCCTATTGTGGAACACCCCCCCTGAGCAGAGAAAGGTTTGATTCACTGGGAAACCATTTTGGTCAAACAGAAGCCTGACTATGCGTTCTTTAAAGAACTTTGTCTTAATCACTGACTTTTTTTAAAAAAAAAATCTAGGATATGAAGAGGATTCAGGAGATCAAAAGGCTTGGGAGTACATGGGTTTGACCACAATTTTCCTACAAATAATGGGGAGCCTCCGCTGAAAAATGAGCTCTGTTACAATGCCCAGACAAGGAGGAATGCTACATAGTGCTCTCAGAACTTTTAAAATAATCAGGTCTTTCCATGGGGGAAATAAATGGAACATTTCATTTGGAACTTTATAATTAATGGGCCGAACAGTTTCATTTGCTTGTACATAACGTGAGACTTTTAAAAAAAGATGAATTGAGAAGTTGGGCAATCAATTCAGCAAACAGAAGATTATTTAGCTTGATTGTTTTATCCTATGGAGACATCTATGGCCATTCAGAATATGTTGCTATCAGGGAGACAATAAAAAATTACAGATGATTTCTTTTGCAGTTTTGCCTTCATCTTTCGCCTTAAAGACCAGGCGCAGCTTCCGATTGGCTGCAGGAGCTTCCTGCACTCAATCGGAAGCCAGGTCAGACTTTCAACTTCCCAAAAACATTCGCAAACTGGAACACTTATTTCTGGGTTTGCAGCGTTCGGGAGCAGATTTGTTCGAGAGCCAAGCCATTCGACAACCAAGGCACCACTGCACAGACAAAAGTAAGTGCTTCTTCACAACGTGCATAGTTAAACGATGGAATTCACTAGCAGAAGATGTTGTGAACTTGGACAGCTTTAAAAGGGTTGTAGACAAATTCATGGAGGATAATGCTAGCAATGACTACCAGCCATGAAGGCTGCGGAATGCCTCCAGCAGTGGGGGCAGCAAGTGGGGAGGATGTGGTTGTGCTTATGTTGTCCTGCTTGTGGGCATTTGGTTGGACACAGGGCACAGGGCAGCACTTGGTATGATCCAGCAGAGCTCTCCTTCTCCTTCTCCTTCTCCTTCTCCTTCTCCTTCTCCTTCTCCTTCTCCTTCTTACAGTTTTAAATTATTTTCATGTGATCTAATCTATTGCAGAATACAGATTTATAAAAGAAAAGGTTGAACATGAAGGGTACAAGATGGCACTTTCCATGGCCTTGTAAGGGAGGTTCCAATCACCACTCACTGTCCCTCTTCGATAAAAATGAACAGGACAAGGGCATATGATGTGGTCCCCGTGTTGAAGTCAAGCAAGGCTGAGTCTGTTCAGTGCCTAGGTGGGACACAGCTGGCTCCCCTTTGTTCCATGGTGCAAGAAGGGTAGGATATAAGATGTTAATGAAAAAATAAACCACCATGTTCATTTTCAAGCTTCCTGCATCTTTTGTCCCCCATTTTCTTCTTCTTCTATTAATTATTTTGTTACTTGTTGCTTCTTTTAGTTGTTTAATTGCTTAGGTTGGGAACTTATTCAAGTTCTAATTTTAGGTGCTAAATCAGTGCAAACAGCCTTAGTAATAAAAGAAGTAGTAATTCTTGTCCTCAGCTCCTTCACATTGGGCTTTGGTGATACAGTTCACGTTCTGTTTCTCCGGCCACTACTTACTTCTCCGTCCGTTTTTGGCAGCTCTTCATCTTCTGCATACCTCTATGACCACTTCCTTCCCTATGTTCCATTGCAATCCAGACAATGTGCCAAGAGTTAGTCCCTTGATGAGTCAGGCACTCTTTGTGTGTGTCAGCTTTGGAACTCCCTTCTCCTGAATGTCTGCCAAAGCCCTAGCAGAGCGTTTCTGGAGGCAATACAACTTTTTGTAAAAAGAAATAAAAACAGGCAATCATTTGCTAGCCAAGAATAAGCTGATAATTATTTTTCAGAAGCCTTTCTAGATGTTTTATAGATACATTTTTTTATCATTTCAAATAGTGAAACTACCCTGAGGGTACAAGACAGGGAATCTGTTTAATTTAGTAATGAAGCACATCCACTCCAGATCATGAACACACAGACGTAAGAAGAACTCAGTTCTAGTTCAGACCAAATGCTCATCTTTCCTGCATCGTGTTCCCATGTGCCCATCCAAACGCCTATGGGGAGCCCACAGGCAGGACCTGAGTGCCAAAGTAAAACCTTGTGATTCCCAGCCATGGGTTTTCGGATGCATGCTGCCTCTGACAGTGGAGGTACAATGTAGACGTTGTTCGGGTCTCACTGGGCACAGTCTTTTGCTATCCGCTTTCGCTACTTTGAACTTTTCGTTCTCCTTCTGCGCTTATTTACTCACTTTGAGTTTTATGTGGACTTCCAAATGTAAAAAGTGGACAGCAAGTTGTTCCATGAAAGAGTTGGTGCATCCACTCGTTGTGATTATAGGCAACTCCCCCAAATGTATGCTAGGGTGTTAGCGGTGTAAACCAATTTTTACATATTTGAGAGGTAAAACTTAAATTTGCTGAGCAAGAGTTGGAAAAGATATTTAAAGAAAGGAACGCCCTATATTTAAACGCTGCAATCAGAAAGAATTTCTGTATAATGGTCAGATGGAAATTATAGTACAGTCATACCTTCGAAGTCGAACGGAATCAGTTCTGGAAGTCCGTTCGACTTCCAAAGCGTTCGACTTCCAAAGCACAGCTTCAGATTGGCTGCAGGAAGCTCCTGCAGCCAATCGATAGCCATGGAAGCCCTGCTGTATGTTTGGCTTCCGAAAGAATATTCGAAAACCAGAACAGTCACTTCCGGGTTTCAATCATTCAGGAGCCAAAATGTTCGAGAACTAGGCTGTTCGAAAACCAAGGTACAACTGTATTGTTATTGGTCATGATGGGTCCTTTCTTATGATTCATGTTGCTATAACAGATGCCTAATTTGGTATCAATTTATATCTTAATGTGAATTTATATCATTTATATTTTTATGATTCTTTTCTTTCCATGTTTTAGTCATCTATTCCGTCTTTTCCTATGGTCTCAATTTCAACTTTTTGCTCTGTGAACAGAAGGATCCTTCATACGGAAAGGGTTGTGCACATGGGAAAGGTCCTGTTCTCAAAGCAAAAAGTGAGAACCCAGGTCAGTGGTGGACAACCAACAGCTGCTCCCACAATGTGACTTCTAGTCCTGTACCCTTAGCAACTCTGCTCTTGAAGATATTCCAACACACACCCTGTGCAGATTTTCAGGGTGCTTGCAAGGCTATAGAAGTTGGGAATCCTGTTGCGCCAGCACAAGTCCATTCCACTGGTGGGTGGCATTGTGGGATTCTACCCTATGTTTTCAGTCAAAATTATATCTAAACCGTTTTATAGAGAAATTACAGTGAGACAAATCAGAGGGGAGGGGAGTAGAGTAGAGTAGATGAAAAAAGAGAGAACACGTAGTTGCTGACTTCATTCAAGACATCTTTGACCTCCTTTATGAGAAAGATGGTCAACAGTGCATTCCATATTTTAACATAAAGACATTTGCAGTAATAAGTGTTAATTGCAGTTTTCTTTGTTAGTTTTCTTTTCATTATATTAACATGTTGTTTTGAACTGTACCATAAGTGCCAGCTGCTATTAAAAACCGATTTGTTAATCTTTTTTAAGAAAGAGATTTTCAAAGAAGACAACAATAAACCATAGTACTGTAATGTGTTTCAGACAGGATCTGTAATGTGTCATTTCTGCACACTAGTATTTCTTTTTAAAAAGCAAAAGTAAAAAATCATTTTATATTTATGGTGAGGATAAAGATTCAGTTCTTATTTTTGCTGTTTGGACATAATAATTTGGGCTAACTCAGGTCAATATTCATTGTGTCTTTCATTTCATCCCATTTCCTCCATCCTTTCACATCTTTCAGCCTTTTGCAAACTTTTGCTATTGTTCAGCAGTTCTGGACCCAAACCATGCTGGCGTTTATTTCTGAGAGGATGGGAAAAAGTGATCCAGGCATTTCCTATTGGCTCAGGATCCTAGAAACACCTGCTCAAATCATGTTGGCTGTGTTATGCTTTGACCTGCCCGTTAATGGAACTAAACACAGATTTACAGTGAAAAGTATCAAACTACATGGGAAAAAATGCAGCCTCTTAAAATATAGTCATATGAACAGGCATAATGAGGCCTATATAGTTGCAGCCTTGGAACTCCTGGAGAAAGAGCAGAGAGAAAGTTTCCGAAAAATCTTTAACTGTATGTCTGGGAAAGCCCTCTTGAAGGCACCCCCCCAAAAAAAAATCCTCATGCAGGCCAGTTCTTCTGGTTTTGTTAAAAATCCTGGAGGCAGTTCACGCAGACAGTGGCGGCTGCTCCGTCCTAATAAGGGCACTGCAGATCCTGAATTCCCACACTCCAGCAGAAGCCACGGAAGCCATATCATGCAACAAGCCCTCTAACCAGTGGCCACATTCAGGCAATCAAACTTGGCTTAATAAACAGCTGAGATACATGAGGGTCAGATAACTGCTTCACTCCTGCCTTCATGTAAGGGCCAATGCAAGCCAAGAAGCCATACTTAACCATAGTATCAAATACCTCTGAGCTGGGAATTAGTGGCTTCCAATCAAGCCAAGATATTGAAATCAGCTTCAAACCATGGTTTCCTGTTCTGGCTTGTGTGGAAGCCATAACCATTAGCCATAATGGCAACCTATGTTTAACTGCAGCTTATTGATTAGTTTGCTTGCTTGCATAAAGGGAAGAGCAAAGAGGTTGTGTGCAGGTCCCTGAAGCTTGTCCAAACACAGTCACTCTACATGTGGTTGCAGCCAATTCCTACAGTCGCAAGCTCATTTTAAAGACGCATTATGATGTGGAAATGAGGAGTGCTTGTGTGTGCAGTGATCACATACAGAACTAGCAACACAAGACGGTCTTGGCACAATCAGCTGATACGCAGAAGCTCCAAGGCAGCTGCTCACCTTATTTACGCAGTTGCTGACCTGATCTTAGCGACATGTTAAGCACAGATCAAATAATTTCTTTTTCTTCTTTTTTTACTGAAGTCAGTTAAGGGTTTCATGCGAGGAAGATGGAGGCTCAAGCAATGTTATAAGAAATCATTCACATTCATGTAGTTAAGTAAAATTGTGCCCTGCCTTTCCACTGAAGATGTTTTATTGTGTTTCTAATATTCTGTTAGGAGCCACCCAGAGTGTCTGGGGTATAAATTTTTTTATTATTATTATTATTATTATTATTATTATTATTATTATTATAGCCCAAGGTGGTTAACAGCAATAAAAATAACAAAACAACAGCAGGAAAACAAAGCGGGAAAAGTACATCAAGGAAGTAGTGCACAATTTAACAAGTCTTAGTTTTCCACCCTAGTTTAAATGATTATGAGAAATAAAAGGGGTGTGTAGAAGCTTGCTGGCATGCCTTAAACAGCAATAATTAATATTTACATCATTTAAAAAGGTTATTCTCCCTAAATTGAATCCAACTAATCTGTAATGAAACACTCCCAGAGTGTTAACATCTCTAGCCAGAAGTAAGTTGTACTGAGTTGAATGGGACTGACTTCCAGATAAGGGTATATAGGATTGTAGCCCAAAAGCACTCCTAAATTTATATTTGGTCTTTCCTAACCTATAATCTCATGTGCTGAACAGCATCATTCCTTGTCTTTGAAGTGCACATGAAATGGTGCTAATACAGGTATGAAATGTGGAGATTAGCTCTTCTTTTGACACAACTTTCCAATAAAATCTAAATAAATCCTCTTGGGCAGTTGATGCATATCCCAGAATAATACACCCTGTTCTTGGTCGCAAATGTATAATGAGGGAAGGTTGGCATGTCTACAAAGTTGTTTCTTTTTTAAAAAGGGAGGCTCCTTCTGCTCCAGTGGCAGATGCATCACTTTGGGTTTCCCGTTCCAAAATGCCTTTGACAGGTCACTTCCTCAAGTCACATGCATTTATAATTGGGAATTCAGAGCTCGAAATCAGGTGTTCAGCTGATAAAAATGGCTGATGCTTGAACTGAAGTCAACAAGATAATTCCGATTTGCACAAGCCAAATACGTGATCCAAGGATGACAGCATTGTTGTGTTTTTCCAAACCTCAGTTCAGCTGCTGCTGGTTGTACAGAAAACCCCATGTACAAGCCCTGCAGCTTTTAGAGTATTTAAGCCCTGCTTTCCAGTATAATAGCATGGTTCTTTTAAGTACAGCAACCTTTACGGATTTGATCTTTCTGGAAAGTAATTCAGAAAGTAATTCATGGGGGGGAAGAAAGGTACAAAGCATCCTGGCTGCATACAACACAGCAGGGCTGAAATGATGCCATTCTCAAATAATCCTTTTATAATCCTTTCCTTTGCAGACATGTTGCTTTATAAACATGACCACCCTGGGCACCTTTTGGAAAAGCCTGTTCAAAGTTTATTTAACACTGACTTTGGGTTAGATTTACAGCTTTTGGGCCTGTTAGCCAGCAAATAACATAAGGGCTTTCCGTATACAGCTTTTAACATGGTGACATTGCCTTTCATTTAGCATAAGTGATTGTATACGTTAGACTGTCAAATCACTGCATGTAGTTTTTTGTGGTCAGGGACTTGTTTTATCATAGAATTCTGCTGAACCACTTCCAAACCAGAACTCCCATGTGTCTAATTATATTGTATTCCCATTATATAAACTTTATTTTTTAAGACCAAAAACATATGAAATAATGATGGGAATAAGCCCTTCCTAGACCACCGCCTCTTATTTGTGGGAAGAAAAGTTTACAGGAGAGACTCAAAGGCTGTCATTAGTGCACAGGTAGGATGGATGGACAATCATGTGATCACAATCTCCCAAGAACTTTGAAACACAATCCCCCCCCCCTTTCTAGAAGGTTTTAAAGTTAAGGCAGGCAGATGAAGAGAATCTGTGCAAAGGTCAGGAGGGAAGAAGAAGCTTGCTGGAAATGCTTCACTTTCAGCTTATATGGAGATCAGCATCCATGGAGGAAATAAATATTTAGGTCAAGGCTACTTCCAGTGTAGCATTTTGCAATGAAGAATTCAACAGGAGGTATGGCAATAGAAATGTACAGTATGCATATAAGGTCATTTCCATCAAGGGGGTGGGGGATGGGACCACCATTGTTGTTAAGTGTCATCTGCAGGGCTATTTCTGCTCTTCCCAAGTCAGTGATTTATTCCAATACTAAAAGTTTAACAGAAAATTCCCCCAAAGAAGGAAGCCTTGGACTAACATGACAAGTTTGTTTGTTTGTTTGCTTGCTTGCTTGTTTTATGGCATTTATTAGTTGCCTACTTTTTTTTTACAAAAAGGATGAAATAATACGAACATTTAAACCAACTAAGAAAACCAGGTCAAAATAAAAACCTAAAAACATATCGTTAATGTATATAATAAGGCAGGGCTAACAAAACCCACCTGACCCAAAAAATAAAATAAAAAACATTGACAAAGCCACGCAATGCCCTCCAAATTAAGAGACAAAAGCCTGAGTAAAAAAGAAACAGTTTTGCCTGGTTCCTAAATATAGATAACGATGGCACCAGGCATGCCGCTCCAAGGAAAGCATTCCACAAACAGGGTGCCATCATTGAAAAGTCAGTTGAGTAGACAGTGCTGTACCTTGCTGTGGGTCTCTTCTGCTGTGTAGAGGTGGGGAGGGAGCATAAGAATTAAACATACTGAATAAGCATAGGGGAGGGAATCCCGTAGAGGTGTACTTTTACAAAAATGATACAATGAGGTTAAATTTTGAGCCTATCTGGCACTGAGGAGTTGGTCTTCTTGTTCAAAATCATCCATAAATGTCCATCAGACAAGATGCTTTCATCTTCCCCGAGAACTTAGTATGGATGACAAAAGAAAGAATAAAGACCGTAGGAAGCTTTCTTATACTGAGTGAGGCCACTGGTCCATCACATTCAGTGCTGTCCACACCGACTCACAACAGCACTCTGGGTTTCAGGCAGAGTGCTATAATAATAATAATAATAATAATTTATTATTTGTACCCCGCCCATCTGGCTGGGTTTCCCCAGCCACTCTGGGCGGCTTCCACAGAAAACCAAAAATACACTAAAATATCACAGATTAAAAACTTCCCTGAACAGGGCTGCCTTAAGATGTCTTCTGAATGTCAGGTAGTTATTTATCGCTTTGACATCCGATGGGAGGGCGTTCCACAGGGCAGGCGCCACTACCGAGAAGGCCCTCTGCCTGGTTCCCTGTAGCTTTGCTTCTCGCAATGAGGGAACCGCCAGAAGGCCCTCGGCGCTGGACCTCAGCATCCGGGCAGAACGATGGGGGTGGAGACGCTCCTTCAGGTATACTGGGCCGAGGCCGTTTAGGGCTTTAAAGGTCAACACCAGCACTTTGAATTGTGCTCGGAAACGTACTGGGAGCCAATGTAGGTCTTTCAAGACCGGTGTTATGTGGTCTCGGCGGCCGCCCCCAGTCACCAGTCTAGCTGCCGCATTCTGGATTAGTTGTAGTTTCCGAGTCACCTTCAAAGGTAGCCCCACGTAGAGCGCATTGCAGTAGTCCAAGCGGGAGATAACCAGAGCATGCACCACTCTGGCGAGACAGTCCGCGGGCAGGTAGGGTCTCAGCCTGCGTACCAGGTGGAGTTGGTAGACAGCTGCCCTGGACACAGAATTGACCTGCGCCTCCATGGACAGCTGTGAGTCCAAAATGACTTCCAGGCTGCGCACCTGGTCCTTCAGGGGCACAGTTACCCTATTCAGGACCAGGGAGTCCTCCACACCAGCCCGCCCCCTGTCCCCCAAAAACAGTACTTCTGTCTTGTCAGGATTCAACCTCAATCCATTAGCCGCCATCCATCCTCCAACTGCCTCCAGGCACTCACACAGGACCTTCACCGCCTTCACTGGTTCTGATTTGAAAGAGAGGTAGAGCTGGGTATCATCTGCATATTGATGGACACCCAGTCCAAACCCCCTGATGATCTCTCCCAGTGGCTTCATATAGATGTTAAAAAGCATGGGGGAGAGGACGGAACCCTGAGGCACCCCACAAGTGAGGGCCCAGGGGTCTGAGCACTCATCCCCCACCACCACTTTCTGAACACGGCCCAGGAGGAAGGAGCGAAACCACTGCATAACAGTGCCCCCAGCTCCCAGCCCCTCTAGACGGTCCAGAAGGATGTTATGGTCGATTGTATCAAAGGCCGCTGAGAGATCCAGCAGAACTAGGAAACAACTCTCACCTTTGTCCCTAGCTCGCCGGAGATCATCAACCAGCGCGACCAAGGCAGTTTCAGTCCCATGATGAGGCCTGAATCCTGATTGGAAGGGATCCAAATGGTCCGCATCCTCCAGGCGTGCCTGGAGTTGTTCAGCAACCACGCGCTCAATCACCTTGCCCAAGAATGGAAGATTTGAGACTGGGCGATAGTTGGCCATACTGGCCGGGTCTAAAGATGGTTTTTTAAGAAGCGGTTTAATGACCGCCTCTTTCAGCGGATCTGGGAATGTTCCCTCACAGAGGGAAGCATTCACCACCCCGCAGAGCCCATCGCCCAGCCCTTCCCGGCTTGCTTTTATTAGCCAGGATGGGCAAGGATCAAGGAGACAGGTGGTTGGTTTCACGCGTCCAAGCAGCCTGTCCACATCCTCGGGGGTAACGGATTGAAATTGATTCCATGCAACTTGACCAGACAGAGCTCTAGCACTCTCCCGCCCCAGCCCTGCTCCCACGGTGGTGTCTAGCTCCCTCCGAATATGAGTGATTTTATCTGCAAAAAACTTTGCAAAATCGTTGCAGGAGATCTTGGGGTCTTTACAAGGCCCCGGTGGTAAAGGTGGTTCCGTTAAATTGCGAACCACCTGAAAGAGTCTCCTGCTACTATTTTCTGCAGATGCAATAGAGGCGGTGAAGAAAGTCTTCTTCGCCGTCGCTATCGCCACTTGGTAGGCTCGAAGTTGAGCTCTAACCTGTGTCCGGTCAGATTCGGAGTGAGTTTTCCGCCACCGACGCTCTAGCCGTCTCAGCGATTGTTTCATCGCCCTCAGCTCCGAAGAAAACCACGGGGCTGTCCGGGCTCCATGCAATCGGAGAGGGCGCTTCGGAGCCAGACAGTCGATAGCCCTGGTTAACTCCGCATTCCAGCGGGCCACCAGGGAATCAGCTGAAAGGCCATCAACATGGGATAAAGCATCCCCTACCACTCTCTGGAAACCATTTGGATCCATTAAGTGGCGGGGGCGGACCATCCGAATTGGTCCCACCTCCCTGCAGAGGGGAAGGGTCGCGGAGAAGTCCAGTTGCACCAGGAAGTGATCTGACCATGGCACTTCTTTTGTTTCACTTTTACTTAGTGTCAGATCACCCACGTCACTAGAGGTGAACACCAGGTCTAAGGCATGTCCATGACTATGAGTTGGGCCAAACTTATTCAGGGACAGCCCCATGGAGGCCATGCTTTCCACGAAGTCCCGAGCGGCCCCTTGTAAGGTCGTGTCGGCATGGATGTTAAAATCCCCTAGGACAACCAAACTAGGTGTCTCCAGGAGAAAATCCGCCACGACCTGAAGCAGCTCAGACAGGGAATCCTTGGTGCAGCGGGGAGGCCGGTACACCAATAGGAATCCTGTACTGCCCCTATTGCCCAACTTCCAGAACATGCACTCAGAAAACTGGGTCTTCCCAGTAGGACGCCTGGTGCAAGCTAGTGACTTCCTAAAAATCACTGCAACCCCCCCTCCCCGCCCACATGACCTGGGTTGCTGTGCGTAAGAGAAACCTGGTGGGCAAGCAGCGGCAAGGACAGGCCCATCTGCTTCCTCCAACCAGGTCTCTGTCACACATGCCAGGTCAAATCCTCCATCCACAATCAGGTCGTGGATGGCAGTGGTTTTATTCATCATTGACCTGGCATTACACAGCAACACCTTCAGGTCATGTAGGTTTCCCCTGTTGATTCCAGTATCCATCCGGTCAAGGCCAGACCCGGAGGCAGGGATAGTCCTCAAACAACGACTAAACCTGCCTCCTCGGTAATGACATGGTCTGGTCTTAGCGTAACTCCGCCTCCTGGGACCTTTTGTATACATAGGAAGTGCTCTGCCCTTGGTTTTTGTTTTTTTTTTTTAATCCTGAGCTCCACAGAAGTATATCTTACTGAAAAACAAAACCCTCAAAACCAAGTCTGTAATCACTACAATTCAGGAACAAGTGAGCAGATCAAAGCACACACCACCAAGCACATGAGTCATCCGAGATAAAAGCTTAAAATCTCTCAAGGAGAGCCAATGTAAGGTGATATGAAGCAAAGTCCTCAAGGTAGGCTTTGGCAGTAGCTCCCGAGTGGAACATTTCTGCCCCAACCTGTGTGAGGAAGAGGTTGAAGCAGGAGGGCAGTAGTTTACCCTTATCGTTGGGCAGTCCCCTGTGTAAATCAGTTCTAGTCTGCAGGGCAAACCAATGATAAAAGCATCTTGCTTTCTTTCTCTCCCACTTCAGAACAAGGTACTCTACTACTATTTCCACTAAGTTAAAGGTGCAATGATACGGAGAGAAAAGATTTGTCTAGCAATCTGATTTAATATTCAGTTAAGGGGTTGAAAAAAAGAAAGATGAAAGTGATTTTGTTTAAGATCCTGGTTTGTCCCACCCAGACCTGTTAACGTGCAATTTGGAAGAAAATGATAATGGGATTGTTTGTTTCATGTTCCGTTTGGTTGCCCTTGGACTGCAGAGAGGAAGGGAAGCCTCTAACATGGGCCAGGGGATCAAGAGTCAATGAAAGGTCCCACACCAAGTCTTCTCGGGAAAATATCTTAACAAGTCCAACCTGGCATCACCTATGGCTAAAGAAGGAGCAGCTACAGGGAGCTTTCTTCCACCAACCCTCCCTGCCAGGAAGAACACTGTTTTCCATATGCCAGTTCTCTGGGGCCTGCAAGGTACAAGGGAAGCATGCTATAGCCATCTATCAGCCAAAGGATTAAGGGCTGCTGGGTTGTGCATATATCTGAGTTTGTGAGTGTGCTCCCATTGGGATTATTGTATTATTACAATAATTTTATTATTACAATTAGGGATGTACACAAAACACAAGATTTAGTTCAGATCCCAAATCAGTACATCATAAAACAGCCTGATTCAGCTCGGACTAATCTGGAGGGTACTCAGTTTGTCTTAGGGAACAATTCCCTATTTATTGTTGGGAAAATCAAAAAACATCTGTGACATTTTCCTCTTTTCACAGAAATGGATGGAATTTGCAGGCACACTAACTCTACCATAGTAGATAAACCTGCTAAATTACAGAGGAGTGGGCCTTTAAAAGCATATAATATATAATCCATCCAACACTCTTAAGCAGAAGTATTCCAATGACACTATTAGTTCCCTTTGAAATCAAGGAGGCTAAACTGACTTAAATCACAATACATCAGATTAACTGGGAAAGGAGCTGAGTGTTCAGTAGGATAAACAGCACTGCATATTGATATCCATCATACTTTTTCTTGGGGCACTTGCTAGCCACATCACTCCTGCTGATCATGCTCTCCATTCAGCAAGCATGTGTAATGGGCAAATGCATGTAGACCCTGTCTATGTATTTACATCAGTATCACATGAGGTCCCTCCTCACACTCACCAAACATGCAGTCCCCAGAGGAAGTCCATAAGTCCCTTGACTATTCTTTTAACACATGACAGGGATGTCCGAATCATCCCTACAGATTTGCAACACTGGAGTGAAATATATTCCTCTATGAAATAATACATTCATGATTTAAGGAAGCATCTCGAGAGTAATGCGTAGATTTGAAGAGGCGGACTCCGGTATACTACAACATTCATAGAATAATAGAATTGTAGAGTTGGAAGGGACCCCTAAGGACATCAAGTCCAACCCCCTGTAATGCAGGAATCTCAACATTCTAACTGTGCAATCCATAAAGCATGTTTACTCAGAAGTAAGTCTCAGTGCGTTTAATGAGACTTGCTTTCTATCTGACATTTTTCTTTCTTTCAGAGTGCTGTTTATGAGTCATCCTTCACATTTAACTATTCTACCTCATAATCCATTAAGAAGTTGATGGATGTCTTATGAATCCTCTATGTGCCTTCATAACATGCATTTTGAAGAATGTCCTTTCAATGGCTCGGCAAACATTCAAAGAAAAAGGATTGACTGGAATGCAAATGTGCACATCTGGAAACAGACTATGATTAAGGTGTTTTTTTTACAGTATGTTTATGTTTTCAGGAGTTTTATATTATGCATGCTTTGTCTCCTGGAAGGCATGTTTAACCCCAGCTTCTTGGGAATAGAAAGACATAAGGGGAAATACAGGGTTCACCTACAAAAGTCATTAGGTTTCAGTCAGAGATGAGATACCTGGTTGGACTTCAATAACCATCAGCCCAAGCCAGCATGGCTAATGCTGAGGGGTGATGGGAGTTGTAGTCCAACAACATCTGGATGACCACAGGCTCCCCAGGGATGACAAAAAGTAAATTGAGTGAATAATTGTGGGGGGGTTTAGTCAGAAAAATTCAAAAAAATCACTGTGATTCATATATTGGTAACTTTGTGATTGGACTTCTGTAATGCGCTCTACATAGGCCTTTCCTTGTTCCAGAAGTTGCAGCTGATGCAGAAAGCTGTGCCCAGGTTGTTGAGTAGAATACCTGAGTGCACATGTATAGCACCTATGTGCTATGTGGAGGGAACTGCACTGTGCCTATCAGCCGCTGGGCCACGTTCAAGGTCTTGTTGTTAACATATAAAACCCTGAACAACTCAGAACCAGGTTACCTGAAAGACCTTCTGCCACAGTACAGATCTGTAGAATTACTGTAATCATCATGTGGGGAAATTCTGCTGGTGACACTGACTCAAAAGTGGACATTTGCTGCTGTTTCACCAATTCAATGGAATGCCCTCCCCTCTGCCATATGCGAAGCAGCAACCATCAGTTAACCTCAGGTGTCTTGTAAAGACTTACCTGCTTGACCAGGATTTACTTAAACCATACAATCAGATCCCTGGTGTTTTATTTGCTTTTACCTGTTTTATTATGCTGCTGTTGGTTTAAGCGGCATTTTGTGTTCATGCTGTTGTGTCCAGACCAAGGGAGCAGGATGCAAAACAGAAGCAGCTCACCAGGTGGGGCAGAGCCGCAAAGCTAGCTTCCTGGCAGGTGAGTCATTGTTGCTTACTGGGAGGGAGAGGCCAGCATGGTACAAACACAATGGCAGGAGTGTGGGATTTGTTCTGCTGGTGTGTTTGCACTGCACTAATCTCCCCGCTGCCTCACCTCTCCCCATGTTCCTCCCGGTAACCAAGAGTGACTCACCTGCCAGGAAACTAGCATGGTGGATCAGCCCCATCGTCCCTCTCCTGAAATCCTTCCCAACAAGATAGTTGATGCTAGATAGCTCAGTGGCAGTGGCATAGGGGGAGGGTCTGTTCCACCACACGATTGCTATCAGTCATCCAAAGTTTGAACTTCCCCAAGAGTCACAAAGCAAAATTTCTCTGACCGGTGCTCTAGTCCTTGTGTAGAGCAATGGGAATTAGCAATCAAGCAGCATGTCCATGATTAAGAATGCTTTCATGCATCTCCACCTGCTGGCTGGCATTTCATTCATTTCAGTTCTCTCGAGGGATAATAACCACGCGGCTCTAAAATAAAACACGTTTGTTGAAAACAAAGATTTACCGAATGAATAAGGGCTATAATAATACATAGCATGGTAGACAGCACTTTAGCTTATCAATAAATGCAGTGGATCTGCTTACAGCCATGGTTAAAGCGGACAGCCTGGGACAAAAAAGCAGAAGTCAAACTAAATCCTTACAACTCCTATTGTTATAGTAATAGATGTCTAAAACAGAGAGCAGAGTGTTTTGCAGCACGTTGTCCTGATTTCCAGATTCCAAACAGCTGCTCCTGTGGTTCCTTTTACTGTCTACTTCCTTTTGTTTGCTATTTTAAAAGCACCTTTTAAAGGGTCTTCTGATTAGAAAACAAGAGAATGGGACCTTTACAGCAGAGGATAACAGTACAATTGGTTTATAACAGAATACAGGACTCTAGTTTCATCAGGTGGGATTCGTTCACACACAGGCAAATTTAGGATAGGCAATGTTGATTTGATGCTCTTGTGCAACAAATCTGCTTCTCCCCCCCCCCCCCAAAAATGGACTTTTTTCAATAAGGAAACAGGGGAGGAATGCAATGGAAAGTGTGGGATAGCAATTGTTTGACACATCATCATATAACCTCCCTGCAAATAAACAGCCAACATTGTCTAACCTACCCAGAAACTTTATGTAAATGAATCAGGGTGAATGCTCAATAAACAGGTAGCCTACAAGCAAGTACCGGTCGAGTTTCTCTATACGTATCTGATTAGGCAGAAAGGCAGGATGCAAACAGGGGGAGAAGGGATAACCATAACTTTAAAAATTGCTGGGGAAGATAAGCCTACTAATGAAGGAGTAAAGAATGACATGAGCTGGGCATGGGATGAGCAGCATCTACTGGCCCCTTGGCTCACCCAGGGCCAGCCCTACTATTGGACAGACTACAGCAGCCACCTCTCATGGCAGATACTGGGCTGCTGGCCTCAAGCATGCTCTCACATTGCCAGCGTTGATGTGAGATTCAACCACCAGCCTAGTTGGCTTCTGAATATGGAATCAGTTGTGTGTGGGTGCCAACTTATCCTTTGCCTCAGGCAGCAAAATGTCTTGAGTCAGACCTGGACTCGCTTCTCTGGCTTTCATACTCAAGCAACCCAAAGGACCAATTCCTGGGACCAGTGGAGATTCTTGGGGATATTCTTGTTAGACTCTGTCCACCCTGTAATTTATGTCCCTTGGGTACATTGGTCAAATGAGACTGCAAATCCTAACCCCACTTAACTGGGCATAAGCCCCATTGAATTCAGTAGGCCTTACTTCTGTAGCAACATAATTAGGATTGTGCTGTAAGTTGTAAGAGAAGCAGATGTAAGAAGCAGCCGCAAGTGTTCTCTGCATATAGCTGCTCATTAACTTATACAGCGAGGAAGAGGGTCTGTTCTTTACATGCAAAGGAGCATGTGAGGCGCAGGCCGTGAAACCCATTTCTCTGTCACATCTTACCTCACTGTGCTCCACTCCTTTTGAAAACCTTCTCCCAGACTGGCTCGCTTCCAGTATCAGAGCCAGGTTGGGAGAAATGGCTTAAAGCAAGGCAGCTTCTCCTCCTCGTGGATGCTCCTTTTCATGTAAAAATTCAGTTTTCCCCACCCCACCCTTCTTTCCAATTCCCACTTTATATGTCAGTGGAGCAGACACATGCAGATGGCTGTCCCATCATGTTGAGTTTGGCCCCCAGACTGGAACTCCTACATTTTTTGGCAGCTTGACGTCAGAGACATTATTTGCTGTGTCTGTTGGTGGAGAGCTTCAGCATTTAAACTGCCTTTTGGAAATCCTCAATGATTTACACTAGCTAAGGGGCTAGCCAGCTGTTCGTACACATCTTCGCATAAGCAACCACCCAGCGCTCAACTGGAGATAAAGGCTGTTTTCCCAACAGCATTAGAAACAATCCAAGGCATGAATTCTTTTGTAATAGGAATGTCAAGAGTTCAGTTACTAATGACTTGTAACCTTGCTGGGCTGGGATCACTCTGTCTGGGGCAGTTTTCTTTATCCTAGTCAGTTTGGTAGGTCTACCAGAAGTACCACAGGAGAGAGATGCAATGCTGTCCACTCCTCCATGGTTACACTACTTTGTGACCTTTCCAAAAGTTTCCTTTCTCCTCCTTTAGTTCCCCGCTGCATTGCTTAAGGGCAAAATCACTTTAAAAACACTGTTGCACACCACACCTATCTCTGAGGGGTGCGAGATTCCAGGGGTTCCAGGCTCTTACCCAGGGTTTGTGTTTCCTTCGGAATGAGGTACAAAGGAGACTGTGATATCATTATGATATATGGTTGATTTGCACATATACATAACCTGAGCCTGTGATGGAGTGGCTCATGGCAGTAACACTCCAAGAGGGCCTTGCTTCCCCCATAGCCACAGCCTTGGATTCAAACATCGTTCTGACTCTCTGGCTTCCCAGCCTGTTGCTTCCTGCTCCTAGCTCACATCTCTCAACTCTCACCTTTGTCTTTCTAACTAGCAGCCACGTGAAGGAGGGCTCCCCACTCCTGGTCCACCCATTTGTCATCTGGCACAGATCCACTTCCTTTGTTCTCCTTAATGGTCTGTTACCTAGACCAGGCATAGGCAACCTTCAGCCCTCCAGATGTTTTGGACTACAATTCCCATCATCCCTGACCACTGGTCCTGTTAGCTGGGGAACATGGGAGTTGTAGGCCAAAACATCTGGAGGGCCGAAGGCTGCCTATGCCTGACCTAGACTATCACCTCACCAGGAATTCTGGGAATTTGAATCCTTGCTTATATTTTAACACTTGCTAGAGTCAAGGATTGTAAGGGTATCAGCACACAGCCCAAATTCTTAACAATACACAACAACATCACCCTGTTACACTACACCAAGGGTTGGATCCAACAAAGTTGTCCTGTCAGCACAAGGTCTTCGGTTTACACATTGGCACTGCCTCTCCTCCCCTGTGCACCCTGAGGGGTGAATTTTGCAAGTAGTTTTCAGGCAAATATACTATCTGTCCAGAAGAGGACAGATCTCTTCATGACTTCAACTTCTAACTCCCCTTAACTGGAATCATGATCGGTTCATGCGTCAAATCCACTTTCTGCCACTTACATAAATTACCATAGCCGTTAAATGATCGTTATGCATTGTTAATTATTATGTGTGATCATTCATACAATATAATATAAGATCTATAATGCTTTTGCTTTTACCGCTGGTACTGTTTGTGTAATGGTTCAGCCACAAAAATTCTTTTCTCTGCCATGTGGCTTTTTCCACTCAGGGATCCTGTCTGGGATAAAAGAGTTTAAAGTAGGGAAAGAAATAAAGGTCTGGTAGAAGGGACTCGTAGGGGAGGATTAGCAGGCATGTGAAAGTTTAAGCTTCCCACCTCTGCTCTCTCTGATTATACTTGTCAAATGCTCTTCCCAGCCACACATTAGCTGTATGAGAGAACACAGGTCCATTGGGCTCATAAAGCATAGAGCATCCTTTGCAGGTAACTTTGGAAGAAATATCCATGATTAGAAACTGAAGGAATTATGCCTTCGGCTCTGTGTATAGGGTATTGCCAGGTTCTGCTGATAAGATCATTCCTTTCCCCATATTTTTGCATCACTAGGGCACTAAAAGAAAGCATTTTGGCAGATACAGTGTTCCTCATATAGAGAAATGGAGGTGGTACATCGCCAAAAGAAAGCATAAAAGGACACCGACTGGAATAGAATTTCCTTGTACTAATTTATATTAATATGACCATTTATTTATATGCATTTAGTTATATGCTTAATGTCAAGATGACATCTAAGTGGTTTGCCCAAAAAAGACAACAACAATTGCACAACATTGCATAGAATAATTAAAACTACACCATAATTAAAATACATAATAAGGTGATGCTATCAAAACATTAAAATATAAATGCATGTGATTAAGATATGCTGTAAAATAAAACAAGTATAGATATTCTGTATCTATATGTATATACACATATTTAAATTTAAGTTTTAATAAATAAATGAATACTATGCATCTCACCATAGTTGGGAAAGAATGTGGCCAGGTGTGTGCCTGCTCAGTTTGTTTTCCAGGTACTATCTGTTGATGGGCAGCTTCAAGGCTCCTCCTGTTCCTTCTTGTGGTTCTTTTATCTTTAAACTAGACTTGGACAGGCCAGCCCTCTAGACAGAGACACTATTTGATTGAGAGCTATGAAACCCAGGATCAAATCTCTTTTTGGCTTACTGGATGGCTTTGGACCAGTCATAAACTCTTGGCCTCATTTACCTCAGACTTCTTTCCACCACCCACCCAGGAATCACTCAGAGAAAGAGTGAAATACAAATGAATATATATGGAGAGAGAGTGAGTGAGTGAGTGAGAGAGAGAAAACCTGGAAAATTAAATATTAAATTAACACTTAAATTTAAATTAAGATCTTCCCCTTCCTGAACAGAGCATGCATTCACTCAAGGTACCAAATTTTCAAGGCTTTGATTTTCAGAAAGTGTTGAACAATCTATTTTAAATTCTATCTTGGAAATCCTAATTTCTTGATAATAATAAAAATTAAACCCCAACCTTGAAGTGCTTTAAGCAGACATAGAAACAATGAAGGCATCCCAGGTCACCAGTCACTTTCAACAATCTTGGGCTAGGATCATTATTAAAGAGAGACCTCTGCTGCATTTTCACTTTATCCACAATAAGCTCTGATTACAATATTGCCCACGGCCATTTGAGTCATTACTGTACACTTCATGAGAAATCGAAGTATGAGAGCTATGGAAATTAAACTCCCTGACCTGAACACATTTTTCCCTCTTTGATGCCAGTCTGAATAGCTGTTTTGACTGGGATATAATTTTACTTTTTAGACATACAAGCTCTCATGACAGCTACAACACTTGACTTTTGGAACCTTAAAAGCCACGCATTGTTTTTGGTCCCCTGAACGACAGGGAAGCCAGAATAGTTACAATAAGAATTTTGTAAATGCTGTGGTTCACAAAACTGTTCTTGTGGCAATGTTCAGATCAGACTTTTGTTTCTCAGAGGTAGATCATACTACCTGTCAATGCCCAGGCACCTCAATAAGGATGATACTGATGATGATGATGATGATGATATAGTTGCTAGGAAAATTTCTTGGTTTTATTGTATAATTTACCACTGAACTAACTGAACATTGATTTTCCAAAACTCCTTGATATTTGTGAATGTTCACACAGTATTATACTCTTAAAATTATGTTCCTGTGGTAGGGGGGATGAAGAGATGGACAATGAAAGTGGATCCTGAGATCTCTCATGTTTGCAAGGAAATTTATATTGTGAGCCTGAAAGAATAAACATTCACATCTACTTTTCAGTCTCTGACATCCTCATTGCCCTTTCTACATTTGAACATATACGTTTAATCGTCCATCTCCTTTAGATTCCTATTTGGACACATTGACTGTCTATATTAATTTATATTTTTAAGCCGTTAGTAACTAATACTCAATATTGGTTATCAGATGCAAGCCTTAAGAATCACAAAAGATATAATAATTGGAAAAGGTTTATTGAATATATGGAAAATAACTGTGTACTGCTGAAAACGCATTAAGATAAATTCAACAGGGTAAATAAGTTTTGATGGATGCAATAATGGAAAGCCGATTGGTATAGTTTTTGTAAAATATGCAGGGATATAAGATATGCAAAATGAAGAATGGAAAGGGAAGTCATTGATATCTTAAGTATGTAAAATGTTTATTTGAAATTGTAAAACAGAAAATTTAATTAAAAATATAATAATAATAATAATAATAATAATAATAATAATAATAATATCATCAGTTTGGGAATATATTCTTAGTTATCCTGGAAGCATCTTACAAAGAGCAATTCAAATTAGTCCTATCATTTCTTTATATTTCTTTCACACTGTCACATAAACAAATATTCTGATGCACCAAAAAACGAGAAGAAAATGGGATAGTCATGGCAACAGGCACTACCATTAGGGAAAGTGCGGGAGCTGCCTCAGGCAGCAGGTGCTGGGAAGCAGGAAGTGGTGGCGAGGTATAAGAGGACACAGCTTTTTGTGTCATGGGGCTATCCTGCACCTGCTAATCTAGCCTTCTGCCCACCAGTATGGTGGAAAGCACTGTCCAGTTGCCATTGCTGAAGCAAGGTTCAAGAACCAGTCCAATTGGCTTCTATACATAGAATGGGGGTGGAGAGGTGACCATCTTCTCCTTTGCCTCTGGCAGCAAAATGTCTTGGACATTTTGTATAGGACATTTTCTTGTCAATGAGAATATTCCATTGCAAAGCTGTTTAAAAGTTGGATCCACCCAAGACATCCTTATACAGTGGTACCTCGGTTTAAGAACAGTCCGGTTTAAGAACGATTTGGTTAACAAACTCCACAAACCGGAAATAATGTCCCGGTTTGAGAACTTTACCTCGGTCTAAGAACGGAATCCGAACGGCGGAAGGGCACTGGTGGCGGGAGGCCTCATTAGGGAAAGCACACCTCGGTTTAAGAACGGTTTCGGTTTAAGAATGGACCTCCGGAACGGATTAAGTTCATAAACCGATGTACCACTGTACTCTCCACCCCAATATTCAATTGTACTGTAGAACATCTGCAAAGAGACCCTGCACATGGACAGCAGTATTTGTGCAAGTCCTCCTTGCTAATGTTTATACTGATTTTGTAGATCTCAGAAGGTAAGGCCAGAAGATGCATAGACATGGAGGGTAAGGCCAGTGTGAACAGTTGCACTCCTCCTCCTTGGCTGTGGGATATGAGTGGCGAGCTTGTGAACAGCCCATTAGTGCCTGCTTTTTTCCCCAGGAAATTAGGTTCCATGGTCTTCTCCCACACCAAACATCACTTAGTTAGTTTAGAGACTGAGAGTTCACCCAGTGAGCATCATGGCTGACTGAGGATTTGAACCCAGATCTCCCTGGTCACAGTCTAAAGCTACTCAGAGTAGCTTTCTGTGGGCTGATCCATGCCTCTAACCCAGTTTCATGCAGTGTTTGTTTATCTTCAGAAAGGTATGTGGAACCTACCTGAAGTGAGATACAGACCATCATTCATAACATCTGCGCTCCCAAAAACATCCCCACTTTGGAGTTACTCAGTTTCAACATGTTATTGAAATATGTGCCATGTTCCCCTCTCCACAAGCAACTCGGCAACCTCGAAAGCACAAGGAAACATCACAACCCTCTAATGCAGATATTCCAAGTAAATGAAACCTTTTTCAGTGTGGTTGCCTTTGTAATAACAGCCTTCTTATATGGTAGATACTTACATAACAGAAGATGAAAAGACATTTTATAGCCTTCTGGCCAGAGGACTGAAAATTAACGGCATACCTGTGGCTATTCAAAGCCAGGGAGGGAGTCACTTTTGGGCCATGGGAAACTCCAGGCATTTTGCTTCTTCATTCCTGCTTCTTGACTAGCCTCTACTATTTGCATAGGCCTGGTTTGTTTTTCATGAAGCTGATACATTTCAAAGTAAAACAAACCTCCCAACATCTGGATGGTAAAACAAATTCTGAAGAAAGCGTAATAATGGATTGTTTTAATTAATGAATTAACCTTAAGTAATGCATTTCAGAAAAAAAATACAATTATATGAATAAAAATTAATTTTTTAAAAAATATTGAAGCTTCTTATCACGTCAGCCCAAGTAGTATGCGTCAGATCACTGGGAGCTAGAAAGCACTTGCGTTTTGAAAATGCCATGGATTGTCATATGTGATAAATGCACTCAAATATACTTTGCTGCTGAAAATATATAAGAGGAGTGGTCGGTGGCGCATCAAAATGGCCTCCATTTTGTAGCGTCACGGCTACTTACCAAGTCAGTGAAGAAACTGCTGGTGTACCCTGAGTACTCTCTTAAAATATGGAGGTAAAGTGGCTGACAAACATATTGTCGATCTTTTATTTTTACCGTTGTTGTTTTTTAAAGCACAAAACACCTCTTGTGAACTGGGACAATCTTTGTCTCACCATCTTAACTTTAGATTTATTCATTTAAGGAATATATAAGCTGCCTTTTTAGGACAAAACCATCCCAAGGTGACTTCCAACAGAATACGAACAATATAGAAATATAATGAATTGAAGAAAACATGACGATGAATCAACAGGAACCAGCAATGACCTTAAAACACTAGGCCCAGTAAAAACATACAAATGTAATAACCAAATTAGAGATAAAAAGAAGGACCAAAAATGCTGGATCCCAATAATATTGTGAGAAAGTCACAATGAACAAATAAGTTTTTAGGACCTGCTTAAAGGCCTGCGGTGATGGCACCTGCCTTCAAGTTTTACAAAATCACTAAAGGGTTGGATATGCGCAAATCATGTGAACAGCAGCATTCTGGGATAAATATGTCACCTTTTCGGAGGGGCAGGTGAGGGTGAGCAAAGATAAGCGAAAGGAAAAGAGAGGGCACTAGGAGACAGTGGGCTCTTACCCCTAATATTCCCAAGAGCCTCTATTATTGTTTGGCTGAGTTGGAATGCCTAGGTACATTGACACAGAACTATTTAGAAGGGAGATAAGGAACTCAGTTCACATTTGGCTTCCATTTCAACATGCCTGTTGTTTCACCGGTGATTGGAAATTTTGCTTAGCCTTTTGACCATAGTCAAAAATGCTGTTGTTGTTGTTAGGGGTTGAAGAAGTATGTAAAGGTGTTTAACCATCCCTGATAAACTCTATTGCAAGAGTGTCTAATCTTCCTTTACCTGATAGTTCCCTGGTTAGGAATGCGCCTGCATGACCTCTCAAACCTCCCCAATTGGTCTTCTGTTTATCTGAATTTTGTGCAAAGAAGGTTGGAAACATTTTCTTTTCTCTTTTGTATGTCAAAATGAAGTTCCATGCTTCCGGAATGGGGGAGAGAACGGGTGTACAAAACATATTAGAAAAGAGTAAAACTACTTTCCTCGTGAAGGGTCTTTTCAGGGCCGGCCCTGAAGACTGAAACTTGCTGCTACCACCAGAGTCACACAACCCCGGTAAGCAGGCTTCAGCAGGGGTGACCCCTTCCCATTTCGCCTCAGGTGGCAAAATATTCTGGGCTGCCCCTGGGTCTTCTACACATATAGCAATCACTACCATGATACATGTCATGTGCATTGGGGGATTCTGGGGCCTTCGTTCCTTTGACACTCCACTCCACCAGGAATGGAGAATGTGTGGTCCTCCAGATATTGATGGCTTCCAACTCCCCACCCCCACCCCAGCCAGCTTGGCCCATAATCAGGTATGATATGATGCAAGATGAGGTCCAGCAACATCTGGGCAGCCATCTTTATTCACACTGGAAAGTCATTCAACTCAAGGTCACTGGCTTGAAGGTCTTTGGATCAGTGACTTTCTCCAGAACCATGCCAGCTAGAGGGAGGGGGGTTGAGTTTCTTTGGGATTATAGGGCTGAGAATTCTTTGGGTGGGGGAAAAGAATGTGTTTTGAAGGTGCTTCAGAAGTATAGTGTGTGCATAGCCCAAGACTGCTCCTCCACAGGAGCTAAATGCTATCAAGTGTTTCCCTAGGGCAGGAGCGGGGTACCTGTGGCCCTCCAGCTGTTGTCAACTCTAACCCCCATTATCTTCAGACATTATGATCCAAAAGTCTAGGATGATGGAAGCTGCAGTCCAGCAGCATTTGGGGGGCCACAGCTTCCCCAACCCTGCTGTACGTTATGGTACTGGCAACTTTTTTATATACACATCAGACATCAGGAAGCCCTCAAGAGGATTTTTTTTTTTTGTCAAGCCTTGGTACTACAATGCTTACCGTACATTTCTAGAGTAGAGATTAGAAGCAACAACACTGTGCAATGGGGGGGGGGCTTTTTCATTCACATCTTGCCGTGTAAATCCCCATATTCTGCTCCTTTCCTGCTGGATTTCTGGTTTCATTGCAACAGACAGTGCAAGGCAAAGGCAGTCTTTTTCAGACCATAAATAATATAAAGCCAAAGCAAAATCTTACCTCATACTTCAGGACAAATAACTCCCTTGGGGAAAGCCCACATTCAAGCTTAAAGCACATGCTGATATTTGAAAAGTCCAACACCCCAACCAAGTCCCTTTGTAATAAACTCTTACACTGTACCTTTAAAACTTAATGGTCTGTGAAAGTTATTATTGGATGTTTTTAGCATGACGTGCCATTCAGACTCAAGTTTATGAAGTGCATGAGGGCTGCTTCAAAATGACAAAGCTCTGTACGGAAAGTCCTTCCACATAGGAATCACTGTGCAGCCTGTGTGGGGTTGTTTGATGGCCTTATATGCACCTATTTGTATATCTCTTTTAAATTTGAAATAAAATCCTGAATTGCCCAAAATAATCAATTTTCACTTATTAGGATACCATGTGTGCATGTGTATCCCATCCACAAAATAATGTATGTATTGTGATGTTTGCACATATAAGGGAATCCAGTTCACAGCAAATCTTTGAAAATACAGTATTTTTCCAGCATTTCAAGCAAAGCACACATACACTTTTCATTTTAAAAAAACCCACATAAATAAAATATTGTTTATCATCTTATAGAAGAATAATAGTGAAGCAAATAATTATTGAATTTATATCCTTTCTCCCACATAAGTCCAGGCCAGCAAACCACCCAGAAAAATGGTGTTACTGAACAACCTACATAAATGGCACAAACAAACAAAATAAAATTTTTATTATTATTATTATTATATTATTATTATTATTATTATTATTATTATTATTATTATTATTACACTGCCTCTCAACCTTATTCTGAGGTATTTGTACAAAGAATTTAAAAGTTGAAAATTGCTGTGGTAGATAAGCTAGAAATGTGTTTTTGAAAAAGAGATACAGTGGTACCTCGGGTTAAGAACTTAATTCGTTCTGGAGGTCCGTTCTTAACCTGAAACTGTTCTTAACCTGAGGTACCACTTTAGCTAATAGGGCCTGCCGCTGCGCCGCCACCGCCACACGATTTCTGTTCTCATCCTGAAGCAAAGTTCTTTACCCGAGGTACTATTTCTGGGTCAGCAGAGTCTGTAACCTGAAGTGTCTGTAACCCGAGGTACCACCATAGCTTTTGAAGGCTTCCATGCTAGAATGCAGCTGAGGCAGAGGCATTTAGATGGATGGTGCTTCTAGTCTGTTGCTGTTTTAGGGTGGGATTCCTTTTATACCAGCAAATTTAAGTTGCACAATGATAGTTGATTGGGAGGTCTTGCGCAATGAACCAGCTCCACCCCAAAATTACCCCCCCTTTTTTTTGCAATAAGGAAAGGGACAGGAAAATGCACTGGAAACTGTGGGCTAACACATGCTTTGGCCCAGCGTTGTCTAACCTCCCTGTGAGGTGAGCCAACATCATCTAACCTCCTTGCAATCAAATCAGGATGAATGCCCAGGAAAACAGGGTGTCTGGAAGCGCCCAGAGATTCAGCACTAGCACGGAATATAGTGCTATGTTCTCCAGCAGTGCATTTGCCACACAAATCCTCCTCTGACTACTCACAAGGAAGTCCGGCTCAACAAAGGTCCTTTCCAATCTTAACTTAAAATTCCGAGGTCCTGTGTATTGTTGCTTCCTGTTGAGCATGGCTGGGGAATTAGTGATGAGCACTTTTATTTGTCTTTGGAAGAATCTCTGCAGTCCTATACACTCTTATCTGGGGGTCCCAGTGAACACAGCGGGGATTTCTTCAGAGTAGACCTGTCTAAGATTGCATTGTTAATTGCCCTCACGTCAGTTTCTGGCCTGTAGGGAGTAGGCTTTAATTACTGATTTCCTCACATTTTTTCCTTGACATTTTTATATTGAACTAGCATACAGAACGTAAGGGGGAAACAATAATTAAAGCTTCTCGCCGCTGATGCCTCAGCTACAACATATTCCCTAGGCTACAAGAAATTGGGCAGGATGTACAAACTGGAAGCTTGTTAAGGAAAGGCACAGCAGCTCCAAAAAGCCTTCAGAGCACTTAGCCTGTCCACAATGATGCCTGCAACACATCTGATTGCAAAAAGAGAGACGCTAACCAGGTCTTTCTTGACTTTGATGCATGCAGGGGTAGCCAACGTGGTGCTCCCCAGATGCTGTTGGACTTCAGTTCCAGTCAGTCCCAGCTAGCGTGGGCAAAGGTGTTTTGGTGAGAGGTACTTTAGTGAGACCTACCTTAGGAGATGTTTGGCCAAGAGGTGAATCAGAAAATAGGAAAATGGAATGTACCTCTCCATTTTATTTTTCATCCGTCTAGTTTTCTAACCAGTGGCTGGCCGAAGGTCACCCCATAATTTTCATGGCCAAGAGAGCATTGGAATCATACTCTTCAGGTCCTAGTCCAACACTCCCATAGCTTTTAGGGTTCTTGCCTTGTTTGCTTTTCATAGTTACCTATATCCCATGCTTCCACTGAAGAACAGTGCTCAAGGCAGCTCACCCCACACTGCCAGCAACCGAGGACGTAACATGAAATAATAATGATCGAAGAACACAAAATCAGAGACGGTGATGGCAGGTCAGATAACTTCAAAACAAGGAGCAGCATTACTTACCCTTCCAACAGGTAGGTTAGAAGGATATTTAAAAAGAAGCCTAAAGTCAACAAGCTTTGTGGCTGAAAAAGGAATTCTGATCTTGGTTTCTCCCCTCCCCACCCACCCCAGGTATAACAACACTCTGTTTCTTATGCCACACTATCATCTAGCCAGCTTGCACTTCAGCTGGGGCCCCCACTTTTCTAAGCGCCTCCCCTCAACTCACCCTGACTCTTTAGGTTCTCCTCAGCTGGGAAAGGGGTCTAGCATAATCACTTCCAGAAAGAGGAAAGCTACGTAAGATAGTTGAGTACGGTTCAGTTCCATGGGATCAGAAGGACATGGATGCACACAACACTTGAGTAATGTATGCACCACTGTGATCTGGTGCAAACTGCAAAGTATTATTATTTATTATTTATGGAATTTATATACCTGGAGGTACCAGGGCGGTTCACAGAACAAAATCAAAATATAAAACCACGAAATATATAATCAAAATAAAACAACAGCCCAATAACATGCCCCCTCAAAAAAAAAAAAAACACTTTAAAAGGGCAAAGGGCAATAAAATGTCTGGTCAGGCAGCATTTATGTATTTTTCTTCCTATACTTTGAGCAATATGCTTGAACACTTAACTCTAGTTATAAAATGGGAATAGTAAGTAACCAACATCACAGGACTGTTGTGAGAGAAAATGCAGTGAACACTGGTAATTTATGGGCAAACTGAAAATGCTGAATAAATGATTAAGTGTGGTGCAATTATTTTCTGGGTCTCATGTGTATTTTTAAAACATTCAGTTTCAATCCATAAGAAGTCAACATAAAAGGGGGAATAAATGAGAGATAAAGGTTTGACCATTTAAAAAACACATAAACAACGCACACTTGCAGATAGAAAGAAACTGAAGCCAGGGCCTGAAATGTTTTCGCTCTGCATTTAAAGTCAGAAACAGGAGCAAATTCTTTCATACTTTCCCAGACTATAGCAATGCCCTTGACAATCAGATAACCCATAGTCCGCAAAATCTGAAATATGTCATCAAGACTTTATTTTACTGCCCAATGTTCCTTGGCCCTGTTGCTTCTCTCAGGCTCTGCTCACCCCCACAAAGCTTACTAGACTATACAAGCAAAAGCTAAGCCAATGAGAGGAAGGGGTGGGCTGAAACATCAAAAGAAGATGCGGTGAAAAGGGGAGCAGGGCTACATACGCCACGGAACGGAGCAGTACAGAAAACAGTGAAGTAAAATGCGATGGAGCAATCTTGTTTTTGCCTCCCACTTCCGTGAGCAATGGGAGGTTCAGGGACGCCTTCAGCAAGAGTCTGGGGGAGCGGACAGGGAGAGAGCTTTGCAGACTTAGGATGATTTTGTTAAAGCAACAACAGCAACACAATACTATTAATCTGAAATGTCTAAGTTGAAAAGTCGGAGGTGCAGCAGCAAGTATAGGCACCGCTGGTCTCAGACTATCATTCCAAAGGCCAACTGCCTGAGTGCGCAAGCTAGACAGCTGTCTTCAACCCAGCAGCTGCCACAGAAACACTGTCCAGCCCTGTGGACAGTGGCAATACATGTTATGTGGAGCTACCATTGTGCTTGGTCCAGAAGCTCCAGCTGATGCAACATATTGGCAGCTAGACTGTTAGTCTAGTCGTTTCTGGTGCTTTCAGTGGCTGCTCATATACTACCAGGCCAAGTTCAAGGATTCACAAGGCCATTCACAACTGGGATCAGTGATGCTTTAAGGGCTGCCTGATGTCTCATATCCCTGCCTGTTCACTGGGGTCTTTGGGGGAGCTGCTGGTAGTGGTCTCCCATAGCAGGAGCCATGTGTTCACCAGCACCAGATTTAGCTAATGCAGGTGGTTCCCCTGCACAGGACACCAAGCCGAGGGGCCCAAAACAACAAACTCTTTCTTATATTAAGGGGGAGCCAATTTTTTTCCTTGCTCAGGGCACCATATTACCAAAGTCGACCCCTGTGTTCACTATTGTGGGCCCAAAACTGTGGATGAGATCACACAAGTCCCAGCCCTGTTGTTTTTTGGGGAAGTATTTTTTTATTATTATTTCGGCATGCATTTAAAGTCAGTTTTCTGTTCTTATGGTTAATTTTAAGTTATTTCATGATGTATGTTGCATCCCTGCTTAGAAACTACAGGATTAAGCACCGCTTAGAAACAACAGCATTGAGCGGAATATAAATGATGAAAATAATTAAATCAAATAACTTCCAGAAAAAACCCACAACTTTTGTTAAGCTGGACCAGAAATGGGGAACTCATATTGTCCTGGCCATTGCTCATGCTGGCTGCGGTTGATGGGCTTTGGTGTCCAGTTACATCTGGAGAGCCAGCTTTCCCCATCTCTGGGCTAGACAGTCAGATGGCTTCAAAAGGCTCCTTATTACAATGAGTGGCTAGCTCAGCCAACTTGTATTGTAGCCATGGACAATGGATGAACCCTACTGCTGGAGGTGGGCAAGTAGCCCACACTCTGCATGGCAAATACAGCTCGAACATTAGAATGTTATCAGTTTTTCCTTTTGAATATGTAAATTCACTGATAGAAGTACATTTGAATGATAGTGTTATTACAACAACAAATTAACATGTCTTGAAAGAGGTATGAGCAGCGACAATAGTGTCTCGTTGTTGTTGTTGTTGTTGTTTAGTCATTTAGTCGTGTCCGACTCTTAAATGTGAAATCCTATTGGTATCTTAAATGTGAAATCCTATTGTCAATATGGCAATCAATATTGCTGTTAGGTTAGGCTTTACTTGGTAATTTACGTCCATGAATCAAATTAAATTATTAAGTAAAGCAGTGTTGTCTTAATGTGAGACAATTATCTTAAAATTCAACAACACAGAAGGGAAGGTCCCCCCGATATATGGTGGCTCACATTGCTCAATCCATACTTTGTATCAGACCTCTCTGAGTTGGCCCACCTCTTCACCATAGTCACCATTGCCCATTCAGTGACACACTCCCTCTGGGTCCAGTGTTCCCAGAAAGAACATCAGGAGGAAGGTGAAGGATGCTGTTCCAGCTTCTCACTCTTGCCACTGCTTGCTTGCCCAGAAAGGTAACAGTAGGAAGGAAGGAAGGAAGGAAGATATATGATTTTAAATAGTATAAGCACATTACAAACAACAATTCAAAATCCAAATATCAAGATTATTCTGAATCTCCTGACTTCCCCCCATACCTTCCATGGGTCCTGATGATAATATTTACAACTGCATATCAATATTTATCCAAATTCTTATCCTTCTAAATTATCCATACTTTCTGTTACTTTACAAGTGTGGTTAAAATCCTGCCAATGTTTTAACCTGCTTGCAGTGGTCTCGTAAGTAAATCACAAACTTTTCCCATTTTCTTTTAAAGTTCATGTCTTCTTGATTTCTGAGCTTCCCAGTTAATTTTGCCATTTCGGCATAGTCCATCATCTTGGTTTGCCATTCTTCTCTGGTCGGGGCTGTTTCTTCCTTCCATCTCTGGGCTAGTAGTATCCGTGTAGCTGCTGTCACATACATGAACAATCTTTTCTGGTCCTTTGGAATCTCAGCACCTATAATTCCTAATAAGAAAGCTTCTGGTTTTTTTAGCAAAAGTTATTTTAAACATTTTTTTCATTTCATTATATATCACCCCCCAAAATTTTTTAAATTACTTTACATATCCACCACATATGATATAAGGTGCCATCCTTTTCTTTACATTTCCAGCAAGTTTTTGTGCTCATTCTTTACATTTCTGCTAATTTAGCAAGGATCAAATACCAAGGAAACTCTATTTTTTTCAATTATGAAGAAGAAGAATATGTATAATTTGGTACCCTGTTTTGTTGATCAAATAAACAAAAGGTGACATATAAATGGTCCGTATGTGAGTTTCCCATATAAACCTTGTTAACCAAAATATGATGTAATGTAGATGCTATTGAAAACTGGTACTCTCATCCCACCCCCCCAATTAACATAAATATTCCTGCCTTTCCTTTCCTTTGTATCCCTAATCTTTTGTTCATTTAATTCACTTGTAAGTACTAAGCAAGCAAGCAAAAAAAAAAAAAAAAAAGGCCCCACCTTCCCAAGTGAAGATTACCCAACAAAAGAAATTCATTTGGGCTAAATAGGAGGCCATTATCATACCTTGCATTCCCTGCTGTCACAAACTATATTTCCATGGGCAAATGAACAGGTAAAACTCCCCGGATTGGGGAACAAGGCACATCTTCGAGGACTCTATTGAAAACCTCAAAGTAAACAGCAACCTGGAATGTATTAGGGACAGTTTAGATGTAAATGGTTCTAACCTTCACAAGGACTGTATTTTATCTTTACCTGTTTTATTGGGAAGGTCTTTCAAATTATTGCATTAATATCCCACCTTCATCAGCAGAATTCAAGGCGGCATATGCAGGTTGATGTACCCAATGTTGGCTTTGCACCTGCAGAATGCACTTCCTCTCGTCCTAGTCAAAGCACTGAATTCCCAAAGCACCGGTGCCCACCACCAACTGCAGTACTCTGTGCCACCTTCCAGAGGGTTCACCAGCACACACCAATTGGGTACACAAAAATAGGTAGGAGAGCTCGGCAAAAATGGGATGCCTTGCCTTACATGAGTCAAAGCACTTTCTGCTAGTGCAAAGTCACCATCCATGCTTCCCAGGAGGTCTCCCAGCCAGGCACTGAGACACAGATCTGATGATTGTGAACCTAGATGATGTTCTATGCCTATAGCATACATGGGATTTTGTTTGTACCTGGGATGGAGGGAGGGGAACGGTGTTTGTCTACTGGCACATTCAAAGTTTCTTCCACAGATATGGCCACTGTTTCTTCTTTTGTTAAAAAACGTATCTATTTAAAATGTATGTCTTGCTTTTCCATAGCAACTGAAGCTCATAGTAGGTTAGTGGAACAATCATTAAAATAATATAATAAAATATTTAAATATTTCAACAAACATCTGTACAACACTAACCAGAATAGCTTCTAATGGTAAAAGGTGTTGCCGTAAGTCATTGCTGCTAACGTTGGTAACTTTAGTAATTGCTTCTAATCTCATTATGTTTTCTCATTACTGTATCTTACGAAATCTGGTACCCCACTTTGAAGGAGCAACCACACTTTAAAAGGTGGTATATAGAGCAGCTAATAGACAGACTAAGAGAAGTGAAGGAAATACTTTGCAAAACCATGTTTAACTTTCCATTCTAACAGCTAAAGGCGGCATGCACTAGCAAGTAAACCCAGGAAGCAAGTTTCACAATTGCAAGAGCGGAACAGAAAAGGCTAAGAGCAATGCTTCATTGAAATACCTTACCATGCAGGGGGTTGGTGAAGGGTGTCAAATGGGAAGATGCATGGCTGGTTCAGGCTATCCCTAGAAAAACTAGCATCTTGGATTTTGCCTGGAAACCAAAGTGCCAAAGCATATCAGTGATATCCATCGCTTGATAACAATCAAATCAGTAGCATTAAGAAATACAGTAAGTTTAGAATCCTCAAGAATAGCCCCACAAAGTCCACATGTTACAACAATTTAAAATACAGCATTAGAAATGGTTAAAGCATATTACGGTCCTGGGAATAGGGTGGATCCTGTAAACACACAGTGTTGATGATCCATGCTATAAAAGTAGGTGAATACCTCTGCAGGGGCTGTAACTTGGCAGGTTATCAGACACACTTGTCCAAGGATCCTGTCTGCATCCTCTCAAGCAACAAAACCTGAAACTAACCCAAAACAATTCCGGTAAACAGGAGTTATGAGAAACCTCTGGCCCAGACTGCAGCAATGATGGAGTCCAAGCCACATCACAACAAACTCTGTCTCTTAACTGCCTTCAAATTAGGCACGGTCAGCAATTGAAAATATGCAATAGACAACAGTAATACCAGCGTGTAAAAGCACCCAGGAGAAAACAAGCTACAGTTCAGAAAAAGAGAGACTGCGCCACTTTCTTCCCAATGTATTTTATTTTGGGAGGAAATGTTTTCTCAACCCAATGCAAGACTTACAGATCTGGAAATTAGCTATGTATTGATTGTTAAGTTTATATAAACAAACTTTTAAACTCCTCCCCACCACTCCAGATACTTTATTACAGCTGTTTACACATAATTACTATATTACATTTTTATCCTGCCCTTCCTCCAAGCAACTCAGGGCAACATACATGGTTGTGCCTCTGCCATTTTATTCATACAAATGCCCCATGAAAGATAGTGACTGGCCTATAGCCTATAGCCACCCAGTACGTTTCATGGCTGAGTGGGCCTTTGAACTCATGAGACACATTGGGTTGGATCTGGTCTAAGGTTTCGGTGGCTTGTTCTCTGGTGGTGATCCTAACAGATTCGCAGTGCAGGACGTCTAAACAAAGCAGAGAAAAGCATAGTGCTAAAGTTATGGGAAAGTGTACTTAGAAACAAAGTTGTTGATAATGTAGGGGAGCTCCTCAATCTATGGCTCAGCCGCAATAAATAGGTAGCTATCATTCTCACCTCCCAGAAAGTCCCCCAAACCAGTTAGCTCCAGACCATTTTCTCAGGAGATCAGGCTGACTGACAAAGGCGGTTAGAGATTTCAAAGCAGTGGCTGGCCGTCCACCAGTCAGGGATGATGTAGTAGTTAATTCCCTGCATTAGCAGGGGCTTAGACAACATGACCCTTTAGGGTTCCTTCCCACTGTACAATTCTGCTTATGACAAAGTTAAATGGTGATTGCTGACCAGGTCTGTATATCTTGAAAGCTGCGATCTTATATACATTTACAAGTCCCACTAAGCTTGAGTAGAATTGCGCCGCTCGTCAAAGAGTGTTCAAATGCACAGGAAAAACATGCATGCGTTCAAAGGAAACTGGCACATTCTAGGAAACGCCACTCAAATTAAAAATTGGCAGTGTCTTGTTTTGCATACAGTCAATCAATCAAATTCAAAAGCTCATTTTTGTTTAAACTATTTGGGTCAATTTTTTCTTCGTGTCTCTTGTCATAGCCTAAGAAGATCTTATCAACACAGATGAAGCCAAAAGTTCCCTTTCTTCATTCAAAGAAAAGTGAGCTTTAAGTGTTCTTCAGAAGATAACAAAACCCAAGGTACTCTCCAGTCCGGTGTCCTTGTGCTGAGTCACTTTAACTATTAACATCCTGGCCTACATTTGTTGTTATTTACATTCTGGAATCACAATGCAATTAATGACTCTGCAGTGATGTCCAAGTGCCCTTCTCCTATAACTGCATGTCTGTCTTTTGAAGCATTCATATGCTAAAGCCCTTCACAGAAAGTGACTATTGTTCCTCTTTGGCCTTCCTTCATCTCCACTCAGGCTAGTCTATTTAAATGACAACATTCAAAAGGTTAACCAAGCCACCCAAGTGCCTTTTTAAAAAAAAGAAAATAAAGGAAATCCAAGTCTAGTAAAAGCAATAAAAAAGCAGAGTAAATTGCAGCTGGCTAAATGCCAGATGAAAATTAAGAGGGAAAATTTGAAAACCAATATGCAGCCAAGACTACGGAGGTGCGAGAAAAGAAAAGAAAGACATTTCGATTAGACTTGCAAATGTTCATAATCTTCCGGTGTTATACTTTTGCATCACTTCTTCACAAAGAATAGGGGGATAAAAAAAATGCCACCCCGTCATAAAAATGAGATTATGGGGAAGGCGGGAGTGAATCAATAAAGGAGGCACTATGGAACAAACTCAGTTAAGGTCTTGGGGGCAATCTGGAGAATGTTGGGGGGGGGGGACTAAATCCTATTGAAATCAATGGAACTCACACTGGCTTTTAAGTTGAAAAGTGCTTCCCAAAGACTTGGTCGGCACTGATCTTTCCCCCAGATCAGTACTTTGCTAAATTATATTAATAATTGGGCTAGCCTTATTTCAGTTTGAAAAAGACCCTACATCATACTGTAACAGGTTGTGCCTCTTAAGAGGCTCCAGTTCTGCTTGGGTTTATATTGGTGGCAAAACGTCTGTTACCACAAGCAAAAATAGGATCTAAACCAAGCACGAAAGTGATTTTGTATTTTTTTAAAAAAGAAAATCAATTAAACAGCTGCCACATTTCAGCTATTCTCTTTTAAGTACTTGAGAGCAGTGTACTGTAGTAGGTCAACTGTTCTGAGTATCAAGTTTGAGGATATTGGGTAGTTTTAGGTTCAAATCCCCAATCACCCATGGAGTTCTCAGTCTGAGGTACCGTTTAGTGAACCTCAAAAGGATATTCCAATAACAAACCACAGTGTCACATAAATGGTGGAGCAAATTTGCTTTCTGATGCTCCAGAGGTTAGGACCCAAAAGAACGGGTTCAATGAACAAGAGGATTTTGGCTAAATGTTAAAAGCAGACTGCCTCAGAAACTGGTGGAAACTCATTGCTAGAGGTTTTTATGCAGAGCGTGAATGGCCACCTCTAAGTTATATTGTGTCTGATTTTCTGCATTGAACTATGGTCAGATTATCTCCTTTCCATTGCTATGAGTCTGTGAAATAGGCCATTCAGTAGTATTTCAACCATATACATATTTAAAGTTTTCATTTTCAATCGCATATACTGATGCGGTGAGGGAGAAGGGGAATTTTTACTTGCCCCATATTCTGCTGCAGATTTTATTTCACTGGGGGACAGCAGGGGTAGGACAACTCTGTAATTCAGACCAAATATTTGGTTGCACATTTGTTATGCATAGAATTTATCCAAAGCAACCTCTCCATTCCTTAGCTGCTTTGAGATGCATCTCACTTTGGGAAGCATTCACAAATTCACTTAACACTGATTAAAGGTAAAGGGACCATTAGATCTAGTCGGGGTCGACTCTGGGGTTGTGGCGCTCATCTCACTTTACTGGCCGAGGGAGCCGGCATACAGCTTCCAGGTTATGTGGCCAGCATGACTAAGCTGCTTCTGTCAAACCAGAGCAGCGCACGGAAACACAGTTTACCTTCCCGTCGGAGTGGTGCCTATTTATCTACTTGCACTTTGACGTGCTTTCAAACTGCTAGGTTGGCAGGAGCTGGGACCGAGCAACGGGAGCTCACCCCGTTGCGGGGATTCGAATCGCCGACCTTCTGATCAGCAAGCCCTAGGCTCTGTGGTTTAACCCACAGCGCCACCCGCATCCCTAACACTGATTAATGACCCCTTATTGCTCTTTTGTTCACACAGAGTTGTTAGGATTATTTGAAAAGCCTTTAAAATGCTACCTTTTTAAAAAAGGCAAAATACAGTCCTTCCTCATCCTTGCCAGTGATTGAGAGAACAAGCCTACATTAAATACATTGTAAGAAATTAGGGTGTGTGTGTGTGTGTGTGTGTGTGTGTGTGTGTAGGATTGGTAACCAATGCAGTCAGGCCTGGACTGGTGTTATGTACTCATACCCATCTTGCCCCAGTGAGCAACCTGGCCTCTGAATTCTGCACTAGCTGAAGTTTCTGAGCAGTCTGCAAAGGCAGCCATGTATAACACTGCAATGCGTGGTAACCTAGAGGTTACCAAAGCATAGACAAAGCTGAAAGGAGATACTTCATGCCACCACAGCCACTTGAACCTTGAGTAATAGATTCAGAAATACCCGCAAGCTACTTGCCTGTTCGTTGCCCATCACAATATGATTTATGCAGGGACCAAGCAAATGTATTGACTCCCCATGAGGACTTTGTACCCACTTGGCTCCTCCTCAGGCATTTTAGCTCTGTGTAGCAGGATTTCATCATGCAGGATTTGGCTTAGCGTTGGTCTGAACAGGATCATAATTAAGCACGCTCCTCAGATACAATCAAGAACAAGTCTTGGCTACAAATTGTGGCTGGGGAGAAGAGGGCTTAACCACGATCCTGTGTTTGGACAACATGCTATGCCAAACCTGGGCTAAGCTGCCATGCTATGCTAAGCTAATAGGACCAGGGGAGGAGCAAAGGGGATGCAATGTCTAGGAGCCAGCATGTTTGCACTGTGTCATGGTTTGATTTAGCCCCACACGCAAATGGAGCAATCGAATCACACAATTCAAATATGGTCAGAGGCAGTAATGCTTTTGAATACCAGTTGCTGGAAACTGCAGGAGGGGGAAATGTACTTGCGCTCTGTAGCTACTGTGGGGACAGGATGCTGAACTAGTTAGTGGGCCTGATCCAGCAGGCTTTTCTTACATTCTAATGTTTATACTAGCGGGAAGGTAAACGGCGTTCCTTGTGCTGCGCTGGCTCGCCAGATGCAGCTTGTCACGCTGGCCACGTGACCCGGAAGTGTCTGCGGACAGCGCTGGCTCCCGGCCTATAGAGTGAGATGAGCGCACAACCCTAGAGTCTGGCAAGACTGGCCCGTTCGGGCAGGGGTACCTTTACCTTTACTGTTTATACTAAATAAACCATCTCACCCCTTGCTTTTTCCTGTAAAACCAATTGCAGTCGTTAACAGTCGTTAACAGGTTTACCACACCTATCAGCCAATCACCCATTCCCACCACCCTTCTGAGTAATACCCCTCCCCACCCTCTCCCTATATATGGGTCTGGTGACTTCTGTTTCAGTGTATCTGAAGAAGTGTGCATGCACACAAAGCTCATATAATATTAATAATAATAATAACAATAACAATAATAATAATAATAATAATAATAATAATAATAATAATTTATTATTTGTACCCCGCCCATCTGGCTGGGTTTCCCCAGCCACTCTGGGCGGCTTCCACAAATACCAAAAATACACTAATATGTCATACATTAAAAACTTAGTTGGTCTCTAAGCTGCTACTGGAAGGAATTTTTTTATTTTGTTTATACTAAATAAGTGTGTGAATTAGCTGTATTTAAGGCATTATGGTGAAAAGCAGTCCATAAATGCAATACATTAGTAAAATAAAAATGTCTGCAGCATGCTTCCTACAAGTCGCTCAGGATGAAACACAAGCAGCTTTCCCACTTTCTGTTCCCAACCACCCTGTGATGAAGGTTGCACCAAGGTAGCAATGTGAGATGTTTTAAACATGTTTTGCTGAGAGTTCCAGGGGTTATTTGTGCTTGTGACAGCACTGAGGGTGTGCCCTCCTCTCCCCCAGTTCCAAGCAATGAGTGAAGGTTTGAACTCCACAACTCACCTGGCACACTGATGAACAGTCATTAGATGCTATATATAAATTGCAAGTAATAGTAAAGTAAAGCTGGCATCTCCCAGGGACACGTTAGCAGGCTTGCACATTTGCATATATGCATCCACACATTTTATCTTGACACTGCAAACTAGGGGGGAGGGGAAAGAAATAATCACCAACCTTTCAGAAATACTGATGTTATCAAGTCCTGGAACAGCTGAGTCACAACCTGGTGCTTGACTGATCAACTCTTCTCAGCTATCTGAAGTATTTACAATGCGTCATCAAGATGGTTTTGGTCTTTCCCTCTAAATGCCAGTTACTTAGTGAATTCTTGTTATTCCTCTCTACTGGCGTGTTTTACTGGTGAGTTCAGGTTTCCTACCTGAGTGTGACATGGATCAATAAAGGGACTTTCTTCAGCAGAAGGTACAAGGCTTTTCATATATGGTGGGCATGTGAATGGGCGGAACCATTTTGGGAAGGGATATTTACAAAACAGAACAAAGCAAAATCACAAACCAGGACGTGCAATGCAATCCATGCCTAGGTTTATGAACAATCTTCAAAGATATTCAGCAAGGAACTCACCATTTTTTCTTCTGGTAGCGGCACAATTACGGTACTTATAGCAAAGAACCAGAAAGGACTTGATCGCTTGCACATCACACAATGGAAACAGAAGATATGGACAGTTGCTTTATCTGAGACACTAACTAATAGAGTAAAAAGGTAAAGGTACCCCTGAATGTAAGGTCCAGTCACGGACAACGCCCTCAATGACATATCCAATATGGACCATCCTGTTGGATTATGGCACTCTTTTATACAATATTCAAATGAAAAACCTGATGATTGGCAATCGTCAACTACGCATTTATGGGGAAATTTGATGCATTAGTCTTCTGTTTGGGGGGTGGGGATAGGAAGGGGGAAATCAATTGTATTGTTGTTGTTTATGTTCATGCTCATATTTTTCTTGAAAAATTAATGAAATTAAAATAAAGGGACTTTCTAAATATTCTCTCTTTCATTTAGAGGACAGAAAAAGGAACAGGGGACAACTATGGAGTTTTCATGGTCCGTGCCGGATAGGATTCTGAATGCATTGAGGCTGCAATCAAATGCAAACCTTGTAGGAAGTAAGTCCTACTGAACTCAATGGGACTTAGTTCTGAGGAAACATGCTTAGGATTGCACTGTGATTGTCTCAGAGGTCTAACTCTAGAAAAATGTGTGTGTTAATGACAGTAATTTTCTTGGAATATGAGGGAAGAGAACCATGTTGAGCTGCATGTCCATGTGAAGTGTCACTTTGGGGCTGTGGGTGTAGGTGAGCTGGTTGAATTCAATCCATCATGGCTGTTAAGGAAATCAGTACCTGGGTAAGGAAGATACAACATTATGATTCCTGCCCACCTGGGAGAACGCTGGCAGTAAAGGAGAAAATGGCAGCAATTCACTTAGTTGGGCAAAAAGTACAGGGGTCTGTTCAGGGGCACTGTAAAAGCATGGTAAGGGGAACACATGAATATCAGACTATTTGGACCCCTGGCCAAGTATTGCTACTCTACTGGCTGGCAACAGCTCTCCAGCATCTTTGGCAGAGGTCTTTCACATACTTTACCTCCTGCTTTTCTAACTGGAGAGGCCAAGGATTCCACCCGAGACCTTTGGCATGCAAAGCATGTGCTCTCTTGCTGAACTATGACTACTCCCATTGCAGCACCTGAAATTGTCCCTGGATTGCCATCTTCTTCTGGTGGGGGAAGGAAACCTATTTGTTACTTAGATATTTCTGCCTTCTTTTCAATGCAAAAAAAAGGGCTTGGCAAAGTAGCTTACAATATATCTATGTTAGCGAAAATATAATTTTGGAACCGTAACAAATAGTATTACCAAATATATTTATCTGAGTCCAGTTCTATGACTAGGTATTCCCCAGCAGTAGATCCTAAGTATGCTCTAGAATGATCATAATGGGAGCCTCCGAGCACTGAAGCTGCTCCAACCCATGTTTTGGGGTTACAGCGGTGAGGGACCCTGCGGCCCTCAGCATGTTGCTGGATGCCAACTCCCATAATGGCCAAGGGTCAGGGAATGATGGGAATCGGAGTCCAACAACATCTGGATTCAAGGGCACCAGACTCCCTATTCATGTATGGCAAAAACACAACCCACTATATTGTATGCAATTGTATGCCTACGAGATTTGTATAGTGGATGCTCGGGTTGCGAAAGTGATCCGTGTGGGATGCACATTTGCAACACGCAGTGGCACGTCTGTGCACACACGGGTTGTGATTCGGCGCTTCTGCACATGCGCAAAGCGCAATTTAGTACTTTTGCGCATGCACGACCGCCGAAACCCGGAAGTAACCCATTCCAGTACTTCCAGGTTCCAGCGGTCCGTAACCCAAAAAAACGCAACCCGAAGCACCTGTAACCCGAGGTATGACTGTATACTGCTTGGCATTTACTGTACTCCCTTTCCGATTCGCAAGCACAATTAAGTATAATAGCGCTTAACAAACTGGTCAGGGAGAGTACAGCACAATATGTGCATAGGGCTCCTTTGCCAATGAGAGCGTCAGGAAGACTCTTAGTGACTCCTTCTGTATCAGGGAAGATTATTACATTCTCTTCTTCTACGTCCCTACAATTGTGTTGTTCAGTTTACTTCCCAGTCCAAATCCGAAAACTTGTATTTTAAAAATAATAAAGCTTACTGCTCATAAGCAAAGCACCGGGCTCTATTACAGCATTAGCAACAAAAAAACTGACCTTCCCTTTAGTCTTAAAAAACAAAAAACTATTGTTGGAAAGTTTTCCAAGGCACTCAAAACAGCAGTTCCTGCGATGAAAACAGCGAGCTGACGTGAATCCCTTTCACAGTTCCGACGGGTCCTCGTCTTAGAGACATTACGGTGCGCGGTGGTGATAAGAGAAACCATGTGGGCTTGTTAACTTAGGCACAGGCAGGAATGATAGGAATTCGCAGCGCTTCCATTTAATGATCAGAGCACAGAAGCCTCAATTAAAGCGATATCGCCCAATATTTCTCCCAGCTTCGGGTTCGATACAAAGCCCACAAACCTTGCCTAACCTACGAGCCTCGGCGTTAACTTATAACGCGCTTAGGATCCCTCCCGGTTTAGCGTGGGAAAATAAGGAGAACCGGAGCATTAAATGAGCAGTGTCTTTTTTTATAAAAATACAGATGCTGTTCAGCGGCGCCCCCCCCCCGCTCTTAAAACACACACAAAGGGAGCAGACTACAGACGTATCGTATATTAAACATCTCCAAAAGCACTTTGAAACCGGTAGCTTCCCCTCCCCCTCCCCTCCCCACTCTCACAGTTTCGGAAATTATCGAAAGAGCCCAGATTTTCCCCCGCCCCCCCCCAACTCCGCCGCAATCATCATATGCATTATCCGGTTGCATTTTGATCCATCGCTTTTATTCAAGTACAATGTAGGCAGTGGCCCTTACGTAAGGGGGACCCTTTGCTATTTTGCTTTTTTAAGTAGGAATGCGCACAAGAAAGCCCAAGATTATGTAGCTTCGCTCGCCAGACGAGAAAGCTGAGAGAGGAAACTCGTCTTAACCGCAACTCTCCAGCGCAGCAACAGATAACTTCTGCTTTCTTGCTTGCATCCCCCTGATTGGAAGAAGGTTGCATATACTTTTCTCCTTTTTTATTTTTTGGAAAGCGAGGCGGAGTGGGGGGGGGGAGAGACACAAGAGGAAAAATGTTCATTACATCATGAGAAAGTGCCTGCAAGATTCCTCTTCTGCGCGCGCGCACACACACACACACACACACGTTTCAACTTCCTGATGTTGCTGCTATATCCAATCCAAGCAAGATCAGGCAGAATTTCTCACAGCGAGAGCGGGAGAAAAGCACTATCAGACGGCGGCGGGAAGGGGGTGGCTGGGTGGGTTGAGGATTTCACGCATTAAGCACGTCGCTGGGGTCGGTTTGGGAGGCAATGCCTTGCGAGAAGCGCGGCTGGCCAAGATACACGATGCTTGCAAACAATTGCAGAGGCAAGCAAGACGCAGCAAGCCTCTGGCAAACGTGCGCGCCGCGGTGTGGTAGGTAAACCTCAGGAAGAGTATGCGCCCCCGCGCAGCCCGGCCAAGGTACAACAACCCATGCGGCGCTGTGCGCCGACAGACACAGATCTAACCACGGGCCCTTCCCAAATATGTGGCCGGTTTTGTTTCATTTAGAATGCCAAAGACCTTTTCACATATAAGAGGGTGGGTTTTTTAAGGGACTCAGAAGACGCTTGCCAGAATCCACACGGGGGAGGGGGGTGGTTAGAGAGAGCCAGTGTGCGTAATTGCAACATTTTCCGCCGCTCGACTGGTTATTAATGTCATCTGCACAGACGGCAGTCCTTTGCCCCCTTACCTAGGAGCAAGTCGCACTGAACACAAGGGCGCTGGGGGGAAGCTTACTTCCGAGTAAACGTGCATAGGAGCGCGCAGCACATGTGCCCTTAAGGGCGCCTCTTCCTCATACGCGCCTCCTCGGAGGAGAAGACGAGCGGAGCAGGAACCAACCCCGAAGCCAATGCAGGCTGGAGGGAGGAGGCGAGATCGCCTGCCGCAGCCCCCTAACAGCCCCACAGCTCTCTTTGACTCGGCGCCCCCACTCCACCTCTCCTTCCGAGTCCCTCAGGAGTGATACCCCCACTCTTCTTCATAAGTTTTATTCTAAAAGAGACCCACTGATTGCAACCAATATTTAATAAAAAGGGATTTTTTGGGGGGGGGTTGACAAACCGAAAGACCTCGCCGCCACCTCCCGAGTTGCAACTACGAGGTGTGTTTTTTCTAAAAACTTCGGTAAAGCTGTCAGAACAAACCTAATACTTACGTGCCGTTTATATTCGAGCTCTTTATTATTATTCCCCCCCCCCATCAAAATCGTGAGTGAAAAATGAAAGAGGGGTGCACTTTAGCCAACACCATGTGAAAACGGAACGTGAGACCTAAAAGGAGCTGCATTTTTTAATGAGAGCCTTGGAAAGATTTAACAATGGAAAACATTGACCGAGCGGAGAAAGCGCGGAGAGGAGGGGGTGGAGCGGAGGGGGCAACGAACTCCTTTAAAGTTGCCGATCAGGTATCTCGCTCAAGGTGAGATTCCACCTACACATGTGGGAAGTGGTTTGTTTAATTTATGGCATTCTTACAAACAAAAGAAGGCTGGTTCCCGGCGCTGGGGATCGAGGGGAAAGTGCGCACATCTGAAGGGGCAGAAATGCCGGAGCGCATATGCGAAGCTGGTATATCGGATGGTCCCTTTTCCAGTTGAAAGGGCAATCGGCCCCCCTACCGTGGAAGACAGCAAGGTAATCGTTGATTTGAGTCATCCCAAATCTATGCAGGGAATGGGCAAAGGGCGAATGTCCAAATGCGAATCTGTGTTTCATATCTCATACATAACCACCTACCCCACGCGCGCGCACCCCAAACTGCGGTTGCCCTACACTTTCCCTTTTACGGGATCTCTTAAACCAGACACGTGCACTACGAAAGCCCCCTTCCTGGCTTCAGCGTCTGCAAGGCTGCCAACGCTTTCCCAATTATTATTCGCCATTAAATAAAGAGCATGTCGGCTCTCTCCGTTCTTCCTTTTGATCGTTGACCAAGCGGGGAAGTGCAACTGTGAACGTGAGAAAAAAAGCTTCCATCAAAAGTTTCCTGTTCCCTCCCGTTGCAAGTCCAGCGTTCACGTTTTTCTTCGGCTCTCGCACTTTTGCCTCAACCCCTTTTGTCTTGTCAGAGAGAAATCAAACAAGTTCCTAGTTCAGATCTGCCTGATCCGCCTGGTAACAGATCTATTCCCCCATTGGCTTATGCTAATTCCAGTTTCCTCTTGTATTGGAGCCCAGTTGGGGAAAGGGGGGGGGGGAGTTCCCTCCAGGAATTAGAGCCAATTTTGTTTTAAGTGGGCGATCTCGCTCCTGCAATATTGCCACACGCAGCAGAAGCCGGTCTTTCAGTGCAGCCGTCTCAGCTGGAGGGTGGTGGTACAAGGGGGGCTCCGGAAAAGCTGTAGCTGATACTGCTCCGTCTCATAAATCAAGGGCTCCTGCCACACCGACGCAGATTTTTATGAATGAAAAAAACAACAACATTGCTCTCGTCGTGGATCCCCCCCCCCGCCACTTCCCCCCCTCCTCTTTAAAGGACTGGAAAGGGGAACCGACTTTACAAAGCAAATATTGTTCGGTAGAAAGGGAGTGCGCGCAGCTGGCCACTGACCCGAGTTATATTTACTAAACGCAAATTAAGAAATAAAAATGTGAGTCGCAGATAAGCGGACGAAGAGCTTTTAAAACGAGGACGGAGACACTCTTGACCATCTAACGTTAGTGTGCTTTAGAAATAGGGAAAGCGAAGAGACCGGGGGGGTGTATTCCAAAAGACTTGGGAAGGTTATGCAAAAAAACACATCCTTTAAGTTTGCATATCAAGGCGTGCCTGGAATTTGCGGGGAGTTTACTTAACGTTTCACAATGCCAGGCTGCGCTTCAATTAGAAGGCACCCTGGAGACAGAGAAGCTGCACAGGAAATATATATATACATTCATATCCGTATATACACTCACGTATGTCAAACAGCGATGTACTCGAACTTTGGGCATGCGCAGAAAGCTGGGGTTGCAAATTCTGCGCATTTACGCGGGAGGAAGCTCCAATGACCTTACTTCCGAGTAAACAGGACTGGGCTGTCAGACCTCCTCCCTAGTGTTTCTCCATTATATCCTCCAGTCTTATAGAACCGTGTCCGACGGCTCTATCTTTCTTACTTTGGATGAGCCCCATTGAAGTCATTGGGACTTAATTCTAAGTAAGATTACCTAAAATGCGGTGATAATGCCTTATGCAAAGCAAACAGCAGCACATCCCCATCCCTAAACGCATACCACATTTGGATGTTGAAGTGAAAGCCAGGGAGCCAGTTTTTAAAGGCGGTTTTGATAAGCGTCATATTCAGCAGTATTGCTCAATAATTGTGGCTGCGTACTGCAATCCTATGTGTCTGCTCAGAAGGAACCTCCAACTGAGTTCAATGAGACAATATCTCCCCAAAAGTGGTTGATAAGGTCCTACTTTTCCCTCTCCAGTCTGGAAGGGTTTTTAGTTTTCCCTAGATGATGATGATACGTTATATTAAGTTTTGGGTGGCGTGGAATATTTCAAATGGGTTGGAATCCCACGCCTACTTACCACGTGTTTTATGATGAAGGCGCAAGGGATTAGATGCATTTAAATTAACAGTTCAAAGTATCTTTCCCTCGACTACAGCAATGAAATCTAAATTCACTCTGAAAAGGGGGGGGGGCGGATAGAAAAGTGCACTTCCCGTCCCTTCTTTGGGTTCCGGCTAAGCACGTTGGAGGAAATAATGGCCACCATTTTGCTTATGCCATGTTTATGGCATTTCTACGGCAGGCTACCAAAAGATCTGCCACATCTTCCGGGCGAAGGGCTTGCCCCGCTCCAAAATACATTAAATTGGAAACCCCATTGGCTGCAAGTTTACTTCCAAGCAAATGCATGCAGATGCAAGGCTGTATTTTATTTTATTTTTTACAGAATGGTCAAGGGAAGTTGGAGACTGCAATTCTATATGCAGCAGCCCTTACCTGGGACTAAACTCCATTGACAATAATGAGACTTACGTCTAAGTAGACGTAATGTACGGAAGTCGAGGAGCCTTTGTCGCGCGTAATGAGTTTAGACTCAGGCTGCTTGGACTTCAAAATTAAACGCCACAAATAATTTGGATCGTCTTTTCCTTATTATATCTTCTCTAGTCAGTGGCAATAACTTCGGCCTTCTGTGCAATCTTAAGTACGTACATGCTCACACAAAGAAGCCCAATGTGCTTACTCTCTAGAAAGTGTATTTAGAACAGCTGCCCCGGGTTCTTTTCCTAACTTATCCAGAAAATGAGCTTGCCTTCTAAAATAATAACTTAAAAAATAAAATAAAAATAAACACGGCTAAGAATGCTGGTTTCCTAGATGGATGGCCCACGACGCAGATGATATCTTCCAAACCACCGTAGTGGCGGTGGGGTCCCTTCCTTGGAAAAGGAGCCCGAAGCCCCTACTGCCTGTCCGTGTCTGTGTGTGGCCTAGTCTCATTCATCATTCGGCTGCCGGAGCCCTCTCCATTTTTAAAAAATTCTGCCTGATCCAGTGGAAAGACAATTTGGGCTTCCCCCACCACCTCTCTCTGTCTCTGTCTCTCCCTCCTTCCTTCCCCCGAAAAGGGGAAAAAAAAGAAAAAGAAAGAAAGCGAGCCCTTGTCCTCATTTGCATTTGCATTAAAAGCCCTGCTTCTGTCTCCGCTAAGCAAAGGGGGAAGGACTTGCAGCCTATGGGATGGCTTTAGGGCTCTGCCCCCTGCTTTTGGCTTCTCTCCCTCTCCCTTCTCTTTCGCATTCTCCCCGCGCTTTGATCTCTGCTTAACAACAGTCACGTCACGGGGGGACTCATACAGGAGAGTTTTGTTGGAAGTTAGAAAGTTTTGCAGCCTCCAGAGGGCTGTAGCAGCAGTAGCAGCAGCAGCAGCAGCAGCAAGCAGCATCTGAGGGACTCCTGGAAGGGGAAGAGCCAGAGAATCTGACTCAGTCCTTTGGAGCAAAGCTGCGTCTGCAGGAGAAGGAGCAAGGAGGAGGCGGAGGCGGCAGACATGGAACATCAGCTGCTCTGCTGTGAAGTGGAGACCATCAGGAGAGCCTACCAAGACACCAACCTGCTCAATGACAGGGTCTTGCAGACGATGCTGAAAGCAGAGGAGACCTGCTCGCCCTCGGTCTCCTACTTCAAGTGCGTGCAGAAGGAGATCTTACCATATATGAGGAAAATAGTGGCCACTTGGATGTTGGAGGTTGGTAAACGCGCTTTGCAAAAGCTTGCGCTTTCTCGCAATAAAACCATTCCGGAGTCTCTTCCTCTCTTTTCTGTCTTTCTTTACCCCCCTCCAATTTCCTGCACCCTAAAACATACTGTGAAGCATTGATTTCTACCCCCCGCCACCCCCACCCTCCACGCCTTTCCCCTCTTTCCTATAGACTTGGGGTAGATAAGATAGAATGCAGCCTTTACGCTGTCACCAATAACGGGGGGCTTGTCGAGTTAGTATATAGAGTCAATTCGTGCAAAAAAAGAGAGGGGGGAAACAAGTTTTGGAAGTTTCAGAAAGACGCCCCCCTTCCTCGTGCCTCTGCGGGATCCTAAAGGTGGGATCGGCAGATCCCTGGAGCATGCCCCCCTCCGGATTCTTCGGCAGCCCTTCAACCTTGCCATGAATCGGACTAGGATTTTATTTTAAATTAATATCCATGGACACGTATGCAAGTGCTCCCCGTGCCAGTATTATGCGCCATCTTTGTTCTTTTATTGCAAAGGCCAAGTGTTTATTAATAATTAGAAAGGCAGGAGCCCGCGGAAGGGGGAGAGAGGAAAGTGGGGTTCCCGGGGGGACCCCGGGCAGAGGGGATCGGGCTCCTGGCTTGCAGATCTTGGGGAGTTGCTGCTGGAAACTTTTCTTTGTTCAGAGAGCAGAAGCGAGCCTCTGGGCTTCCCCCTTGGAAGACATGCTTCTGCTGCACGAACTTGTCGGCAAGGTCGCCCGGCAAAAACCGGTGTGGATTTCGCCTTCCGTCGGCGACACGTGTTTGTGGGGGTTCCCATCAGGACCAGGGGCGTCTGGGCTACATTTTCAGCCCTTTTGCGAAGACCTGCGGTCTTGCGGTCTATTTTTAATTAATTTTTGAAAGCCGGGGCGCTGGCAAATGTCGCACGTTGCTTCCTGAGGGAGAGAGAGAGAAGAGGACTGGGGAGCCCTGGAGTTTGACTTCGGGGTGTCCCCCTGGAGAGTCCCCCGGGTCTCATCCCAAGGGGGATCGGTAAAGGACCCCCGCGGCGGTGTTTTCAGACTCTTTTGGGGGCTCTGCAGATTTTTTAAATATTTTTAAATATTTTTTGAAAAGATGACGTCTGGGGAAAAAGGCTTGCAGCTGCCTCACTGGACGCCACCTTTGTGTCTCGACGAAAGCGGGGGTCGGCAGCTCCCAAGTCAGGGGGAGCCAATAGGGGGCATCTAGGCCGTGGCCCCCAACGGGTTGAAACCCCCTTCCCCAATTTTTTTTGGGGGGGCGCTTGCCGTTCAATAGGGCCCCCCTCAAAAGCTCCAATTTTTTTTCTTGCCCGAACGCCGACCACGTTTTTGAAAGCCACATTTTGCTCAACTTGCGACTTTCTCTTTCATTTCTTCTCTTGCACTGTTTCGTCGGTTTATTTGTTTTTATTCAAGGAAATTCACTTAATTTGTTCTGTTTTTTCCCCTTCACCACCTCATAGCCACTGAAAGCAAGTTGGTTGCCAGAAGGCATGGGGAACTCCTTGAGGTTTTTTATTTTACTTTTTAAAGTGCTAGTTTCAACAGGCTTTCTTTCCCCTCCAGGTTTGTGAGGAGCAGAAATGTGAAGAGGAGGTTTTCCCCTTGGCTATGAACTATTTGGACCGATATCTCTCCTTCGAACCCCTCAAGAAAACTCGCCTGCAACTGCTGGGAGCTACCTGCATGTTTGTGGCTTCGAAAATGAAGGAAACCATTCCTCTAACTGCAGAGAAACTGTGTATTTACACTGATAACTCCATTAGACCCAACGAATTACTGGTAATTTCCTATTTAATTTCATCAGGGAAACAAAGCTATAAACCTCAGCAAGGAAAAGAAATAGATTTATATCCTCATCATAACCCACACCTCTCATTTGAGGTTTGAGAACTGTGTTTGGCTTTCCCCGGCTTGCGCTCTTCCCGTGTTATCCAGACAAGCTTCTAGACTACCTGAATGGAAATAACAGATATGGCCAATATGGTTCTTGAGATTTCTGAATGACAAAGCCAGGGGTGCATAATATCCCTTCCACATTCCTTGTGGGGCGTGAGCCCTATTGAACTCCTTAGGATTTATTTCCAAGTAAACATGCGCCAAGGAGACAGACTTGCTGAGCTGCAATCCTAAGCACACTTTTCTTTCTTTTTTTGTGGCGGGGAGTAAACAAATATTTTTAGCAACAGTGTATAAAGTCAACCTCTGGACGGCTGCAGCCCATATTGTGCAGTAGATTAACTGAATGAAAATTCCCTAATATGTTAAAGCCTTATTATTAACTCACAACGAGGAGAAATACAGTAACAAGATGGGGGAGAGGCGGAAAAATGGGTGGCTGGCGCCCTCTTGCGGTAGAAACCCATCCGTCCGGCCGCATGCCTGGTTAATGGAGCGCTGGTTCAGAGCAGCTGGGTGGTGGGGGGGCTGGAGTGGGGGGGGGAGGGAGGGAACAGAATTATGTAATTTTCCTGTGGAAAGGCACCTTTCCCGCCTGCTTCTGTTCTCCTCCGGTGGCATTATGGCTGCTGCCATGTTTGGCAACAGCCCATTTTTTGCTGGCGAGGCTCACCCTCCTGCACAAAGCAAGGCACCTAAAGTGAAGCAGACTTCAGGATACAGTGTTAGGATAGCTACTCTGCCAACAAACGCTGCATTTCCAGGTGCTTATAAAGGGAACTTTGTAATCACATTTTTCTCTCTTTCTCTCCTTTCTTCCTCCCCCCCCCCCTTGTAGCAAATGGAACTGCTTCTGGTGAATAAGCTGAAATGGAATCTGGCTGCCATGACCCCTCATGACTTTATTGAACATTTTCTAAGTAAAATGCCTGTGGCTGAGGACAGCAAGCAGATCATCCGTAAACACGCCCAGACTTTTGTGGCTCTATGTGCTACAGGTATGAGCCTTGCACTCTCCAGAAGGCGTGTTGTGTGTCTGTGTACCCCAGCAAGCACACCCTCCTCCCTTTACCCGCTGCCCAGAATCCCATAGGCGCACCCTTTAAAACTGGGCACTAAATTTTCAGCTTAGCTCATGCACTAAGCAGGTGTCTCCTTTTCCAGAACCCGGATTACTTTTGCCAAAGGTGAGTTTGCCAGAAAGAGGCATTTCCTCTCTGTTTCGAGGCTGAAAATCGCTTTGCGGAGTGTGGTTCAGCCTGGGGGAAAGTGGTTAGATTAGTTGTCCGTTGCAGAGCGTCATGCTCTCAGAGGTCTGCCCAAGAGCTTCAGGGCTGGATGGCCTTGGAAACCTGTTTTTTCCCTCTCTTGTTGTTGCTGTTCTTGCCATTTTAAAGTCATTGGGGTGCAGGGTTTGTGTCCGCTTTCTCTGGAACATTTAGAATTGAACCTCTTCCCGCCCATTCCCAATCCTTAAGTGCTGCTGGCAGAGGGCAGGAGCAAAGAAGTTGAAGTGGGCCCAATGTAGAAGTTCTCTGGCCAAGAGCTGAGTCTCTACTGTCCACACCCTGCTGACCACGTGCTGTGCTGAAGCCATGTGCGCTCAAAACCGCGGGAGGAGCCAGAGACTATGACAAAGCTCCAGGATTTCATAGAGAGGGGACTGGTTTTTTGTTTCAAGGGCAATCTTGTGTGCGTGCGCATGCCAGCACTTTTAAGCACTCTTCCCCCGCCCTGCCACTTCCCTTGTTGCCGTTTCATTTCCTTGATTCCTTATTCCAACCACCCTATTCCTATTCCTTACTCCTTTCACCCCCTAAATGACAAGCAGGAGTCTGAGACTGGAAATGTGTTGTTGCATTCCTGATGTTCAGGTAGCACAGCTGGTGCTTCTTTGCAGCAGGCCAAGTGGGGAAGGGGGGGTGTGAATATTAAAAAAGGGGGGAGAAAAATTAGTTTTCCTCCAGTGTGGCAAGAATGATTTGGAAATAGCTAAAGGACAACGAAGCAAAGGTCACCAATGCTCACGTTCCTTTGAACGGAAGCCTGCAGTGTTGACTCTTGAGGATCAAACTGGTGTTTTTTGCATACATTCTGGGAGTGTTTCTATTGGTGAAATGCGATTTGTCATTTTCCCAGGTAGGCACGGGACAATTGAGCTTGAATAGACTTCTCTGAGCTTGGAAACTTGAATTGCATTTAAAATCCAAGTTGATGCTTGAAGTTAAAGCCCAGCAGTTTGTGATGTCACACCTGAGATGTATTTGATGGAAAGATCCAAGAAAAACAACAAGCAGATTTCCCCCTCACACCCACCCACCCACCCACCTCCCCTTGTTGGTTTTAAACAGGCCGTCCTACTGCAGGGTTTGGTTTAGAGAGGTAGCCGCAGACTCTCCAAAGAGAAATATGTAAATATTGTAAATATTTTTCAATCTCGCCTTTCATCCTGAGCCTAACTGTAGGACTGTATGCAGCTCAGGGTTTTCTAGAAAATGCATTCCTCACCATGCTCTTTAAAAACATTAGGGCATTTATTTGCTTTTTAAAAATAGTTTTTAGTCTTAAGCACAGTTACCTGGGAGTAAGCACCACTGAATCCACTGAGACTTGCCGCTGAGTAGACATGAACAGGAGTGCTCTGTAAAAAGAATCAAGTTTTGGGATATAAAATAGATTTGTTTAGAGCAAGCTAGCAAGTCCCAATGGTGAGACAAGCCTTGTAACCACAGAGTGGGTTTTCGAGCCTGTTTGTTTGTTTGCTTCTTACCCCCAAACAGCGTCCTCTTTTGGATATGGGGATGTTTAACCTGGGTTATTGCGCTGGCAGCAGCAGTTCCGCAGTGATGAAAACAAGAATAGTTCAAAGGTCGGAGGCTTGCAAAGAGCCAAGTTCTTTGATCTGCTGTCAGTGTTGTTACGTTTCTGGTTTAGAAGGCACGTCTAGAGGCCTATCTTAAACATTGTTCTAAACGCCATACGTAGAACCGGAAAATGAATTGGTGAATGCAAACCTTGTCCAGAAAAATGTTCTATGCAGGCTTTTAAAAGAAGTGTGTGGAGGTCAACAAGGGAACCCCCAATCTTAATGAAGTCAGTGGGAATTTTGCCTAAGTAAACAGTGTTTAATAGGGTTTTATGTTGGTGAATTTATCCTTAACAGCCACATTTTAGAAAGAAAGAAAGAAAATTAATTGAGGGCTGCTGAGACAGAGATCAGGAAATGGATGCATGGCCTTTCTACAGATAGGATTGTTTTTTACTGTTTCCTCATTCTGCTATTCTAATTTGCCAAGCTCCCATCTGGATGAGTTACAAACCCTGTTTTATTGACTACTGCTGAGGCTTCATCCAAAACCCCATTGAATTAAAGGTCCGTTTGGCCATTAGAGCACAACTTCCACTTCATGCGGAATAAAGGGGGAAGGTTCCTAGAGGACTTTGCAATAGAACTACTTACTTTTAAACAGTGGGCGAAAAAGTTTAAATGAGGTGAAGGCAGGGTAAAACAAATGTTTGAGGATTTCTAGAAGTGTGGTTTTGTTCTAGATATAAAGAAGATTACAAGCAAAGGTGATGCTAAAAGGAATTCCCTTTTATGTTCCTCCTTCAGCTCTCTGTCTAACCAGACTGGATTTGCCTTGTAATTTCTCTCTCTCTCTTCTCTTTCACATGTGTGTGTGTGTTGTGTTGTTTTGTTTTGTTTTGAATATGTTTTCTCCAAAGACTCCTTTTGTGTGGTGGGAGGCTTGGGACGGAAGAAGAAGAAGGGGAAAAAATTACCACGAGTTGTTTAGCCTAATGAATAGGGCCCTGGCATGGCCAAGGAAGGCACAGATCACACAAATGAAGTGAGCTTCATTGATCCAAGCTGAGACCACTGCTTAGGGAAAAGGCCCTGCTCTAAACAAGCAGAACGATTAATTGGGACAAATATTGGGAGATTCGGGGTTTCATTCTGTTCCTCCGGCTGTCTAAACATAATTGGGTCTGCCACTGCTGCTCCGCCCCCCCCCCCATCACTTTTCTTCCGCGGAGGATTATTATCATTATTTAATGTGATTTTGCTGGAGAAAAGCCCTCCCTTTGAAATGCGTTTGCCACAATTCGCCTATTCTGCGAGCCTTTCTAAAATTGGAAGTCTCAAGGTATGCGACCAGTTGAAACCTGTTGCATCTCGCAGCCAGTGATTTATGTTCGGAGTTTTGATTTGCCTCAATGAAAAGATTTTCATTCATAGCCCCCAGCTCTCCAGACGGATGGAATTGCTGCTCCATTTAAAAAGGAAAAGGGGGTGACTTGCCTTGTTAGGAATTTTTTTTTTTTTTAAAGCGCTACAGCGCCTAGATGCCTGCTTTGTCCTCCCTTCAGGGTGGCTGGCATTCTTCTCTCTCCTCTTTCCTCCCCCCCTCCTCTCCTTTTAACAACACTGAAGTTGTTTATTCTTTTTGGATGAAGTCTCAGATAGGCTACTGGGGATGTGTGCTTCAATTGAGGGGCCCCCTTCCCCATTGTAGCTGTGTCAGGTCTAATTCATCTCACCGAAGCCCCCTTGTTCCTGAGCGCTCAATAGCGCAAGATGAGGCAATGGAGGCTGACAATGATGCCACACTCTTCCCTTGGGAGCATCCAATTACAGCCGAGAGGGGCCCCCTGATTAATATGCTGAAATTAGTGGTCTCTGCCACAAATAATTCCTTGTTGTGTCGCAACAAAAAGTCTGTCCATGCCGCTTGTCTAGAGTGGTTATAGGGACAGGCACAAACCAGTCATTTAAACTTCATTATTGCTTTTCCACCTTGGGAAGAAAGAGGGTGTGACTAGGAATTCCTCTTCCTTTTTCTCTCGCCACTTTAAAAGGAAGTACTTTGTGCATTCCCAAACTTGCTACTCTTTGAATGATCTCATGATCACTTTGCCCATTTTGGAGTCGGGGTTTTGGTTTGGTTTGGTTTTAAAGGTGGGGCCTTCATTCCAAATTGAAAAAAAGCAGAGTTTCCAAGATTGGAAAAAGAATTGAATCTGGGTGATGTAGAAGTCAGAATGCCAGATCAGGGTGGTCATTTCTGTGCTTCTTCAAAACCCTTTAGAAGCTGTACAGCAGTTAATTGGTTTGATGTGTATTCATCCAGTGGGGCTGATGTTGAAAATTTATTGATGCCTAGGCACGGGCCTTTGTAAAAGGAAAAGTAGGAAGGTAATCTCAGGCAACATGGCATAGTGTTTAAATAGCAATACATATAGTCCACGTCTTAGGGGATCATTTAAGAGTTGAGGCTTTGAGCATTTAAATGTGTGTTGCTCTGCACCGCAGTGTGCAAATGCTCCTGAATTGTGATTTCCCTCAACAACAAACCTGAGATTGAGTCTCATGATCTACCAACTGAGCTATCTCTAATCTCCCAATATTTTAAAAGGGCATATTGCCCTACTGTCAACATTTTAAATTGGAATAAGGTGCCAATATTGGGTAGGGATACTCCCAGTAGACCTATTGAACTTAAGGGACATGACAGACTAAGGTATTTTCAATGGATCTACTCTTAGTAAGACCTAATTGAATGCAAGCCATTACATTTAACAAGGAATGCGAACGAAATGATTTTTGCATAGTCCTGGAGGTGATTTTGCTGATAAAATATTCTCACACTGGTTTTCCTGAAGAGCAGCTGCAAATCACAATTTAAAATATTTACGATTTTAAGAAAGCGTTTAGCATAGTGGGCTATTGGAAGGGAAATTGCAATTCTTTAGATTGGGGTTTGTAGGTGAGCGGATGGATTGCCTCCAAGCTGCTGGGAGCGTTTATTAAGTTGATGTACATAGGTTGGCATTTTCTGCTTTCATCCTGACAATCAGATATTGAAACATGTTCCCACTCTCTTAATTTCTGGTCATGGTCAAATGAAGGCATGAATCAAACATGCCTGCTTAGGAGCCTTAGCCTCAAAATGTAAATGATTGCTTTTTTGTTGCTGTAACATTCTCTATGGCAGCTATAGGCCAAGCAATCATGGGAGTGGCTTTGCCGCAAGACCTACAGCAATGCAATTTGGAAGTGGGCCCAGGCTCTTGTCAGCGTGGTGTCATATCAGAATGTAGCTTATTGTCTGCCAGTTCTTGGGACCCCCTTACACTAAGTCCCCATTGCCCGGGGCAGTCACAGATAAGGGAAAGGTTGAAGCAAAACATTTACCGGAGGAAGTGCCCATTTACATCTGATTTCTCTGTTTCACTGTAGTGGTGAAGTCCTTGTATATGTGGGGTTCAAGTTTCCACCTTTATTTATTAGAAAGAGTGAAATTTTTGGTCAGCATATGTGGTCAGAAGTATGTTTAATGGAGGATTGGAACCTTGAACTGCAGTCCCACTCACTTCAGAGTTAATCTCATTGGACTCAGCAGTGCTTTTAAAAAGTACTATACATTTGGGCTGTTCTGCATAGATTGATTATATGAAACCATTTGGACAGAAAATTAGAAAACCCTCTAAATGTGCTCTCTCTGAACAGTGTTGAAACCAGGATTCTATACTAGCTTTAAAAATTATGGGGGGGGGGGGATTCTATACTGGCTTTGCTTGCAAACTCATGGTCTGATGATGAATGCGTTCTTTTAGCTGCTGGAGACTGAACCATCCTGAAAAACAATAGAATGCAAGATGGTGGTCCAGTTTCAAAGGAGTTGCTACAGCCTTTGGTGCAATAAAGTACCACAAAGCCCTAAATCTATGCAGCTACATGGGATTTGAAAAGGAGCTCTGATGGATTAGGCCAAAGGCCAATTTAGTCCATCAGCATGTTCTCACAGTGGCTGACCATATGTCTATGGGAGGCTTGCAAGCAGAACATGGATGCTAATACCAACACATCTCACTGAAGGAAACGATTGCATGGGTGAATTTATATGCAGGTTGGTTTTCATGGGACTGTTCACAGAGCTGGGCCAAAAAATGTTCCAAGAGATGCTGTAAGAAAAGCAGTAAGCCTAGATGCATATGTTCACATGGACACGCTCTGTTAAGCCACCTTCGCGCCTGCCCATTGGAAACCTTTGTGCACTGGGTCAGCCGCCTTTATTTGCACCCATGAGCGTAGGGTGGTATGTATATGCAAGCTCACTTCTATTTCTTTGTTTTTCCCCCCAACAGATGTTAAGTTTATTTCAAATCCACCTTCCATGATTGCAGCTGGTAGTGTGGTAGCTGCTGTGCAAGGCCTTCACCTTGGAAACACCAACGCTTTCCTCTCTTACCAATGCCTCACACATTTCCTCTCGAAAGTCATCAAATGTGACCCGGTAAGTGATGCTTGATCCGTAGTCCTGGTGCCTCCTGGATGGGGGCATCAATTCTGTTTGTGGGCCTGAAATCAAAGCAAGGCTCAAAAGTTGCTTCACATCTGACACCTTCTTCATCTTCACTTATTTATTGTCTACATTAGTACCCAAATGTCTCCTTTATGTATTGTGTGGGCTGAATGCTACCACTAGTTCCAAGCCGTTCAATGAAGAAATACCAAGAAAGGAAAAGAGAAACTCTTAATTTAAGAGGACAAGTTCAGAGGCTGTATTGATCTATAGATAATTAAATTGTGTGGACAAGTGCTCTTAAAAGTAAGGCAAGGAACTAGTGATTGCAGTGAACAGAGCTTTCTCTCTCTTTTTTAACCACGCCTGAGATTCTTTATATTGCTAAATGATGTGTGGGGGAAATGTTAACAGAATTTTAATGGTTTACAACAAGGTAGACCTGCACAGTAGATCATACTGAATTCCAAGCCCTCCCCATCCCAGCTGTTTTTTGTTTTGTTTTTTAAGTGCCCCATTATTTCATGAAAAGGTAGATGGTCCTCATAGGACTCTTCTTTTTGCCCCGCAGCTTCCTGGAGATGCTCATCAGTAACTAGTGAGCAATAAACCTTTCATGAATGAATGGGCAGGAAGGGAGCCTACAAGGAAGACCTAAAGTCAATGATCCATGCCCTAATGGTGTGTGAAGTTGGGGCAGAGTTTAGCTTTGTGCTGGAACAATGTGAAAGCCCAATAAAAAGATGCTTGGAAAAAGGTTCTTGTGAGGTCTCCAAGCACCAACAATGAGTCAAATAAAGTCAGCCCTGAGGCTTGCAACCAAATCTTGGAGGCACGGCTAAAACATTCCTTGTTTCATACGTCCATAAATATATAGAAAATATAAGAGCGCAGAAACGAGAGCTGTCGCAATTACAATGAGGTTCCTTAACGTCCTGAGACTTCATAATGAATGGAATATTGTGGTACTTTGATTGCAAATGCTTGCTTCACTACTGAATTATACATGGGTTCATGATGTTATTTTTTATTTGTCTTTCAAGCTGCCAAAGTTTTGGCTATAGGCAGTCTTTTTTCAGGATTGGATGTGCTCAGTCAGTGCAAGCAACATAGATGCCTGCGCTGATCCATCATCTGCCTGCATAGCAAAAGAGAGAGAATAGTGAAGACACTTTGAGAAAAGCAGCCTGCAGAAGCAATATTGGCACTAGGTTCTTTTAAATCACATCCTGCCTACTTTTGATTTGAGGCCAGATTAGGAGCTAAAGAAAGCACCACAGAGCTGTGTCTTGTTTTGTAGAAAGAACGCTTCATTGAAAGCAGTGCTAACTTACATTTAGTGTCAGGGTTGCAGGATGCAGTTTACCTGAGCCTGATCTACTCTCCTCATTTTTCATGAAGCCTTTGCAGAGCTCACAAATGATCCCCCTGTTGTCTTGAATGAAGGATGTGTTTTGCTAGGTGGTAGTGGTAGTGCTAGGTGGATTGAGTCACCTTGTCATGCTCAAAACTGGTTGATTTCAGTGGCACAACTTCAGCTTGAAGACTGTACCTGAAGTGCTTCAGTGGCACCAGGTCTAAATTCACTCCTTAAGTCTTGGCTTCATTTCAGATGTTGAAACAAAGTGGGGTCAGCCTTATACAGATGTTGAACTTACAAATAAGTAGAACATGTGAACGAGGAGAGCAGGGATGTGCACACTTGCTCTACCCTTTCCCAGTTGCTCTCTACAAGTTTTGAGGGTGGCTGTCAAGACATGGAGCATTGTAGAAGCATTGTAGAAGCTCGATTTTCTAGGATATACATTGCTTAGGGAGTGTGCCTAGGAAGAGCAGGGTCTCTACTGCAGCCTGTTGACCTCAAACTCTTGAAGCCCAATGGGGGTTAGAGTTAGTGCCCTTGCCTCTGCTGTCTCTCAACTTGTGTGATAAACTTAAAGGTAAAGGGACCCCTCACCATTAGGTCCAGTCGTGACCGACTCTGGGGTTGCGGCGCTCATCTCGCTTTATTGGCCGAGGGAGCCGGCGTACAGCTTCCGGGTCATGTGGCCAGCATGACTAAGCCACTTCTGGCAAACCAGAGCAGTGCATGGAAACGCCGTTTACCTTCCCGTCGGAGCGGTACCTATTTATCTACTTTCACTTTGACATGCTTTTGAACTGCTAGGTTGGCAGGAGCAGGGTGGTAAACTTAAGTTGGCTTTAATATCTGAATTGCAGTCTTGTCTGCCTATGAACCAAGTAGGTTCTCCACTGTACTTTGCCTCTGTCCAGTGCAATACATTTGACTTAGGGGTTCCGCAGCAGTTAAATGACCTGCTATCCTGCACTGATCGTGATAAGGAAATTATATTTAAGCATATTTTCATGCATAAGATGGAACTGGAGTCTATTGCATTGTGGTCTTCTGAATCATGTGAAACAATGCATTCTTACATGGTTTGGTCAATATCTGAGCTTTTCTCGGAAAGAGGGATTTTTATAATTAAAAACAATGGTTTGGATCCAAAGGTCCTCTTCTGAAGGAACATTTTACACATCACACTGGAGTGTTACACAGGAAATAGGGGAGCGGGTGGCGCTGTGGTCTAAACCACTGAGCCTCTTGGGCTTGCCAATTGGAAGGTTGGTGGTGCAAATCTGGACGACAGGGTGAGCTCCCATTGCTCTGTCCCAGCTTCTGCCAACCTAGCAGTTTGAAAGCACACCAGTGCAAGTAGATAAATAGGTACCACTGCAGTGGGAAGGTAAACGGCATTTCTGTGCACTCTCTGGCTTCTGTCACGGTGTTGTGTTGTGCCAGAAGCGGTTTATTAATGCTGGCCACATGACCCGGAAAGCTGTCTGTGAACAAACGCCAGCCCAGCTCCCTCAACCTGAAGCGAGATGGGCACTGCACCCCAGAGTCACCTTTGACTGGATTTAACCATCCAGGGGTCCTTTACCTTTTTACCTTACACAGGAAATATAAAACCTAAGATGTTTGGTTACTTGCTGAAACTCTTGCACAAACGGAATCACGGTGCAATTCTTTCTGTTAGCACTTGTCCAAGCCCTTGGGAATAGCATTCACAGCTGCTTTCCAAAGATTTTCTGTTCTTTGGATTCAACCCACCAGTGTCTTTCAAAAGAGCTATGATCCAGAGAACTCTGTTCAGTATGCATTGGGACTAAATTTTCCTGACCACAGAAAGGAGGTGAACCTCAAAAGGTGCTAGAGAAAATGGTTTGTGGTTTGTTTATTTACAGAAGCACTCAATTTCTTGCCTCATGCATTTTTAGTTACTATGTTCATCATTAGACACAGCTACAGACAAGAGTGTGATTCAAGCAATTCTATTATAAAATTTGGCACATGAACGTTATGTAGAAACACATTCTTAAAAATCTCTGAGGTTCCATGGATATTCTTTTGTAAAAAAAAAAAAAAGGCTTGATGTGTCTGTACATAATTCCAGTTTGCTAAATTTTATGTTGTCATACTTTTGAATTGTTTTTAGGTGTCTCCAAGAAGGAGTATGGTGCACTAAAAATGCAGTGGACAAAAGAAAAATGGGGTTATTCTGTAAATAAAACATTTTTATCAGCTTTTGAAGCTTACCACCCTTTGGCAGTAGAGGCTGAATGTCAGTGATGCCTCCCCCTTTCAAGCTCAGTTTTTATCTAATAGCAGCTTCTGAACTGTAGGAACATGGCAACCTGCCTTTAACCAAGTCTGCATTGTCTGCACAGGGGACCAGCTAACTTGTGGCCTTCCACAGCTGCCACCATTCCTGGCTGAGGCTGATGGTCCATAATCATCAGATGGATGGGAGTTGCAGTCCAAAAATCAGGAGGGCACAAAAAAGTTTTTCTGGGTTGCTTAACATAGAATTTGCACTTTATCTTCTACAAGTGCATGGGTTTTCATAATGTGTCACACACTCGTCAACTTTAAAGTTTAAAAACCACAGAGATCAACATTTCATTTCATTTGAACATCATAAAATATACTTAAAATTCTTGGCTGGAATAGATGACCTAGAGGATTTAAAAAATAATAATTTACAGTTAATTTTTTACTTTTAACCACGAGAAAGTAAAAGCTAAAATTAATAGCACCTGACTGAAATTCCTTTATGGTTCATTTTGGTAGGAGTCCAATTTCCCATTTTGCTTTTGATCAGTGGTAATTAGAAGTCAGATAGCCACCATTAGACTCTTGGGCTGTCTTCCATCGGCTCTGTTCCTGACATTCATTTCAAGGCCAGAAAATTGCTACATTCAATTTGTTTTCGATGCTATCTGTTAAATACATTGGAATTTGTGTGGCTTCACACTGGGAGCATCTTGTCTGTAACCACAGTGGACCAGGCAATAAATATTGCAGGATTCTTAAGTTGTCTCTGTTACTTTTCTTTGATCTCCAAATCCCAAATTGACTGACATACAGCCTGATCACAGCTTAGTTATAGTAAAAAGTTATGTCTTTATGTTAGTAGAGCACACTCATTTGCTCGCAACTCTCAGGCCTGGTCTGAACAAGCTCTAAGTAAACTTTCCCTAATCTGATGCCCTCTAAAGGTTGTTGGACTACAATTCTCATAATCCACAGGTTCCCTGTTTTAATGTCATTATCGATTGATGGTTCCAATAATTCAATACTAGGCAGTTGTAGCCCAATGCAATCAAATATATATTAGTTTCTAAGGAACAGGATTCCAAAAACATAATCACAGAGTCAGCACTGCCAGACATAACTTTAATACTACCACCTGTATTTCTTCCCTGGATGCCTAGTGCAAAGTGAGAGCTTTTGGCAAAGTTGTTGAGCTTGCCATACATTCCAGTGATTTCCACCCAGACAGTTTCCGACTGCCGTATTCCGGCTATGCCCGGGAAATTATGGACGTATGGCAGCCCTACACTTCTCACGAGGCTTTGGAGAAGATGGGATGCTGCATGAGTTTTGCTTGCTACTTTTGAGATTCCACAGTGTCTGGCCCATGGTAACTCCCTTGACATTCATGTCAAGCATTGAGAAGGGAAAGTCAGAAACAGCAAGGTTCTAGTTGGTTCCAAAGCTCAAAATTGAGTTTCAGACATCAATACCAACTCTTGAGTTCCCTGCATCTGCTGAAAGACTTGCTAGTAATCACTGGGGAGAAAAAGCAGCGTGGAGCTAAAATTTGCAGGTCCCCTCCAGTGACAACGAATCTTTTGGTCACAATCCCTAAAACCATATGTGCTATGCACCCAGTTTTGTTTGTTTTTACAAATCTTGTGAGTGTCCAGTCACCCTCTAGCAAGCTTGATGAGCTTCAGCATTCCTCCAGCCCAAATCCTGGGAAGATGTTGGGGTATCAGCTCCACAATTGGACTGCACTTGGAGAAGGGAGTAGGGATCCCACTATGGGATCCCACTATGGAATTTGCTCCCACAAGAAGCAGGGGTGGCCATCAACTTGGATGGCTTTAGAAGACATTTATGGAGGAGAAAGCTATCAGCAGCGACTATCCCTGATGGCTGTGTTCTACAACCACTGACTGAGGCAGTATGCTTTTAGGACGGGGGGATGTTGCTGTGCTCAGGTATCTGCTTGTTTCCCACAGGCTTCTAGTTGGCCACTTTGAAAACAGGATGCTAGGCAAGGTGGGCCACTGGCCTAATCCAGGAGATCCTTCCAACATTTCACTTTGCTTCAAAGGCATCTTCTGGTGGGCATGTGTTTGTGTGTGTGGTGATTTCCAAATCCAAGAGCAGAACTGGGGGCTACATCACACTGTGTTTTCAAGTATCTTCACAGCATGAGTCCCCGTCAGGAAAAAGGGCAAAGGATAAATAAATGATAGTAGTGGTGGTGATGACTGCCGAGAGCATTGTGTTCCTTAACTCCAAGCTTAGAAGAAGAGTTTGGGGCTAGTCTCTGTCAACACCGTAGTTGTAAGATGCGACTGCCATATTGGAAGTGTGTGACAGAAATGAACTGCATGCTTACTGTGCATGGAGATGGGATGGGGCTGAGGATTGTCCCTGATGTCATGCTGAGTTTTGGAAACTACAGCATGAATTTAGGGGTAAGACCCGTGCCCCCTTGGAGCAGCTGGAATTTGTGGACGCCAGAGGTCTTGCTTTGTTTAGAACTCCGACCACGTCTATAGGTTTGATAATGCTTTCTCAGTTGTTAATTTGTGTGTACGTGTTTGTGTGTGTGTGTGTGTGTGTGTGTGTGTGTGTGTGTGTGTGTGAATATGAGTTCCTCTTAAGTGTTATAGGTAAGCCTTCCCCAACCTTGCACCCTGCAGGTGTTTTGGACCACAGCTTCCACCAATTCCATCCAGCACAGCCCTACAGACTGGGGCTGATGCGAGTTGGTGTTCAAAACACCTGGATCTCACCAGGTTGGGAACGACTCCCGATAGGTGGAATTGGTCTGGCCACTCAGCTTAACAGAGTCCCAACAGGGGACCTTCAAGTGATGAGTGTATCACAGGTGGGTGGCCAGTATTTGAATATGAGAAAAAATATAATATGCTTTCGTTCAATATGGAGTTGTTGACTATACTGTTCAGTTATGGTTGAATCAAACTCACAACTTTCCCCAAACTTTCTGAAAGTGATAGAATATGTTTTTAAAACTCTTGTGGAAAAGCCTATATATTTCTTTTTATATTTCTTATTTGGGTTAAATAAGAATGTGTCAGATCAGAGTAGGTACTTCATACCATGGAAACACCATATTCGTATCTATTAAGAAAAGCCAGCGCTGTGTAGGGTGCCTATGGCATAATTGCTTTAGGATATAGGGTGTTTCTTTTTGCAATTTAAAATACTGTCTCTCTGTCAAGAGGAAATATTACACTAGAGTTTAAACCAGTAAAGGTCAAAGGTTATTTGTTTTCAGTGAGCTGTAACTGATGGTCTGATCTGCTTAGAGGTAGGATTAACCTCCCTCTCTCTCAGAAGAGGCTTGCAGAGAATTGTTTGCTTGGGTTTTTAATCTTATTTTACCCCCCAAATGCCATGTGGTAGAGAAGGTTCTTGTGGCAGCGGAATCAGTGAAAAGCTGGTAGGTCACACAAGAAGCTTCTGAATGAAGGCAGAATTGAAACAGGAAAATAAAGAAAACAGCAGGCAGGTCACCATCTCAGGAAAACAACATTCATTCTCAGTCATGCACATCCTAACACTTTTGACGGCAATTTATCATGGAAGACTGGGTTCACCGCAAGGGCTAGCACATGTCATAGGTTAAATCAGAAAAGGCAATCCCAAAAGGAAACTTCAAAGTTCTTAATACACAGAGTTAAACATATTGAAAAAAGCTTCTGCGATGTTTGTTAGAAAGACAGGAGTAAACAGTGAGCCAAAGGAATTTCGGCAGACTGCTGTGGGATTGTTTGTTTTGCCTATTTAAAGCACTTGGCACTGAAGAAGGTATCCCACCAACACACAGGGATGCATGTACTGGTGATCAACCAGGTCTCATTCCAGTCTTAATTCCTAGTTGGCATGGCTGATCCTTTTGGGACCAATTCCAGAAAAGTAGCCATGTTAGTTTGTTGCAGAAACAACAAGGAAGAGACCTTTGGCACCCAAAGTTCATGCCGCAATCAATTTGTTACTTTTCTTAAGATGTCAAAACTCTCCTTTTTGCTGTTCTTATGCTGTTTAAATGTTTCCAAATCTCCTAAAATATCCTATCTCAATGCATTTTCCCTGCAGACAGTGTGGATGAGTACTAAGTGGTCGCCATATAAAATACAATAAAGGGGCTCTGGGTAGTATTTTCAAAATAGAAAAGTATGCCATATTGTCAGAGTATATTAAGTTCGTTGAGCTGTGTTTACACTGCCGGCATTCAAGAAAAAAGCTTGGTTCATCAGCTATGATGTACTCTTTAAAGCCCTTCCTGTAGTTAGACATCAATAGATGCTTACCATTTTACTACTGGCGAAAAACCCCCACACAGCCCTATATGTTAATAGCTTTCTATACATTCTGACCTCTGTTGCATACATGAAATGGCCTAGTTCATGTTGTATATATGAAATCCATAGTCTTCAGCCATTTCAGACCAGAAACCCACCTATAATTCAAACATGGATTTCTTAATTTTTTACTATCTGTTTGCTTCTGCTACTTTAGATCAGGCCATACTCTGGTACTCTGTCCCGACCCATCAGTTGAAAACCAATGGTATATATTATAATAGCCATTGAATGGGAAACTAAAGATGGCTGTGGGCTTCATGCAGAATTATTTAATATGCCTAGCGTCACATTAAGTTTTCACTTCAGAATACATTTGCCCGAAAAAGCCTATATCTGCAATGAGCATTGAAGGCTCACACAGCAAATATGGACAGTGATTCAAAGTTCAGGCTCTCAGATTTGTTTATTGACTGGGTTGTGCACTACAGGAGGGAAGGGGGGGGAGAGAGTGGTCCTTCAAACATTGCTGGACTATAATTCCCATCATCTCTAGCCATGAGCAATGCTGGTGAGGCTGATGGGAACTGGAGTCCCAACAGTTCCCTGTGGCCTGGAGGGCTACGAATTTCCGCCTCCTACTCCACAGGAAGGCTTCTTTACTCATTCAGTTATAAGCGCAAAGGAGCTACTTCCTTTGAACTGACTGGAGAAGCCCAGATCAGAGCGCCCTCGGAAAGAACGACAAAGCCTCAAAACCTAGCTGGTGAATCTTCCAGTGATTACTTCATAGCTGTTGATGATACTTCTGTCCTGTAAGGAGACCTAGAGAAGATGCTCCAGTGGTCTGCTTGCTTACTGGCTTTTCTGTTGAGAATAATAGCTGTGGACCATTTAGATTAATTAGTGGTGACCTTCTATTGAAATGAACACTTGCACCCTCTGCCTTGGGTGATACTTGCGTCTTCCGCCTTGGGTGACTTGGAAGTTATATGTGCAGAAGCAGAAATTGCATTCCGCAACGGGCAACCAGCCTTTTGCGAGGAATTGGAGACATCTGGGTGCCAAGTTTGGCACCTAACATCTCTTAACTGGCTGGCACGGCTGCAATGCGGCACCAGTCAGCTGTTATGTGGGGCAGCACAGAGCTTAAAAATGCATGGCTTTTGGTGTTGCAGGGCCCTGCGAATCACCTGGCTTGCGCCACACCAAAAGCAGCACACGTATCAGGCACGCCCAAAACAGTTGCTACCTGTATTCATTATTTCAATATTTTGTGTGAATTGAGTTGTTGGCTGTTTTGGGGACGCGGGTGGCGCTGTGGGTTAAACCACAGAGCCTAGGACTCGCCGATCAAAGGGTCGGCGGTTCAAATCCCCATGACGGGTTGAGCTCCCATTGCTCGGTCCCTGCTCCTGCCAACCTAGCAGTTCAAAAGCACGAAGTGCAAGTAGATAAATAGGTACCGCCCCAGCGGGAAGGTAAACGGCGTTTCCGTGTGCTGTTCTGGTTCGCCAGAAGCGGCTTAGTCATGCTGGCCACATGACCCGGAAGATGAGCGCCACAACCCCAGAGTCTGCCATGACTGGACCTAATGGTCAGGGGTCCCTTTACCTTTACCTGGGGAAGAAAAGCAGGATACAAGGAATAAAGGAAATAATAACAAAGTGTGAACATCAGGGGCCAGGGTCACCAGGCATTCTCCTGATTTTTCTTCCCACCTCCAATTTCATATCTACATCACGTGCATTGGGCTTTTGAGTTGGAGAACACAGTGGTGGCCACTTCTGTATTATTATGGCTTATTTATGACTTACTCTTTTCCATTTGTTTATTTGCTTTCTAGGGATAAGCTATTTGGCTGTGCACACTTCTCTCTGTTTTGCTAAAGAGTTTTCCCCTTCTCTTTCGCAGGATTGTTTACGAGCCTGCCAAGAACAGATTGAATCCCTCCTTGAATCTAGTCTACGCCAGGCGCAGCAACACAACATATCTTCAGAAACAAAGACTGTTGAAGATGAAGCTGATCTTTCCTGCACACCCACTGATGTTAGAGATGTGAATATTTAAGGAGGACTTCTGCAGTTGGGTTTGCTTGGCAGTACCAGCAAACAACGAAAGGGCATCTGAGAAGGAAGTGGAATCAGGATCTTCTCCCCCCGCCCCTCCCTCCCCCCACCCAGGAAAACCTTTTCTCCAGGACTTTTTATACCAGAAGGGAAAATGTCATTCATTCTTTTCTTCGCTATTCCTTCCTACCCTTTGTGACTCTTAACAGACAACCCCCCCTTCACTCTCAACCGTCTTAAAAAGAAAAAAAAATAGTATTTGCATGATCTCCAGGGGTTTGTGCTACAAAAATAGAAGATTTTATACAATAATAATCAATTAGTTTTTTATATATTAAAGTGTTTTTGTCTTTATGTTGTAAAAATAGGCATTAACACACACACACACACACACACACACACACACACACACAGTCTCTCCAGGGGAGGTATTAGATTTGATTCTTGCATATTAAAAAGCCAACCATTTTTAAAGTAGAAGAGGGTGTGTTTTTTTAGATAGGTTATATGTGTTTTGGGTGTGTGTTTTTTTCCTTTAAAAAGCATAGCTTTAATGCAGTTCTAGGCTTTTCTGTATCTTGCTTGCTTATGCATTTAGTCACTTTATAATTCATCTGTAAATGTTTATTTTATCCCCTTAGGTTTTTATCCTCTTCACCTTATAAATGGTTTTAATGTAACCTTTACGTTAGTATATGTTAGCAATCAGCATTATTATATGTTAATCTTCTGTGCCTGTGGATTACCTGTGTGTAAGGCTTCTAGGGGTTCCAGCTTAGCATGGCCAGGAAAAGATCCGACATTCTGTTCCAACATTAAAGAGAAGTTCCAATAGCTATATAATATATTTTTGTAACCTTCCTATTTTTGTAGTGTACAAAAACGTGCTGGTTTTCACCCAAACGATACACAGCCTAATTCTATCCAGGTTGAATCCACAGTTTTATCTTCTTTTTTATTATTATTATTGTTTTAAAACCATTCCATTTCAAAGCACTTTCAGTTCATTAGGTATAGGAAATACTTTCTTTTTTTGTGTGTGGGAATTTTTTTTTCTTCAAATGGAATGGTTTGGAAATTATATATATAAATATATAAATATATATATAAAGTGCTTGTGTGCAAACTCAGAATTGCAAAGCAAGTGCATTTAACTATGGTGTGAGGAAAGGTGGGGTTGTTGTTTTTTTCTGAAGGGTTGTGTTCCAGTCAGAGAAATTGCATTCACAAAATTGCCAGGATATCTTCCTAACCTTTTCAATAGAAGAGATGTTTAGAAATCTTTTGGTGCCAATTCATTTTTTTAAAAAAATATAAATTTAGGGGCCTGAAAGGTTTACCTATAGGACACATATTTTGAGAATTGTCTCTAGATGTTGTACAACTGAAGGCTATTAAACACTAAAATATATAATTTATAGTTAAGGCTAAAAAGAATATTTATTGCAGAGGATGTTCAGAAGGCCAGTATAATTTGTAAAATAAATCACCCCCTTGATTCTGAGAAAACAAAAAGATCTTTCTGCCCTTGATGTTGCAGTTTTAACTCATCTTACTAAGAAATGAGGACATGTCAAGATAGTACCACATTCGGCCCAGTTGTTTCCAAAATAACCACGAGAAAGCACCATAGTTAAAAGTGTAGAATTGGTGTACTTGAAAAGAAAAGTAAAGTTCTTAATCCAGTGTAATTCCCCTCCTTTTTTTTTTAATTTAGCTACAAATAGAAAATTTGCACATCTTGGCTATGTATCTTTTTTATTATTATTGTAGAAAGTAGCTGAAGGGACGTGGACATAGCTGTTGAAGTTGATGCTTGAGGAGAATGTGATGGCAAAATGTATGTGAGAAACTGCCGCTAAGGTGTTGATTGTAAAAAACAAAAAAAAAGTTTTAAAAAGGAAAAAAAAAGGAGCGGACGCTCCCATTTTTTTTATTGAGCTGCTATGGATAAATTCCCAGCATGAATTGAAAAGAAAAATTAACATTGCTTTTCTGTATCTTTGTCATTGTGTTTTGCTGCTATTTTGTGGTCTTTTTTTTTTTTTTTGGTTATACAATGTCATATACTGCCATGTTATAGGTTTTAAATTTTCTCATAGAAAATTATATTATTGACATTTTTTGGTAGATTTTTTTTTTTTATGTGATCAATTTTTACTTAATGTGATTTACTGCTCTATTCCAAAAAAGGTTCCTGCTTCACAATACCTCATACTTCAGTTAACCGTGTTTAGATCAGGTTTTAATGTTCGTTCACAATGCCTCATAGTTCTACTGCAAGCTGAAATGCATTGGACATTATTCTGAATGGGTCTCGCGATTTGCAACTAGTTTGTGCTAATGTTAAAACAGCAGACATTTCAGAAGATTGAGTAATGTCAGGTTCTTTTGGTTATGTGTTTTTTTGTTTTTGTTTTTTTATAAAGTGGATTCTTTTTTTCTGATCTGGGGTTTATTATCATAGTAGTTTTTAAGCTGTGTTATTAGCCACATTTGATATATGAAAGGTGCATTATAATATAACTCTTATATGCCCGATGCTTTCCATCACTGGGGAATCATCATGCGGTATGATAGGTTATCTTCTGGAATTTAAGTATTGTGTGTGTTTAATCTGTTATGATATATTAGGGTTTTTGTTGATGTTAATTATAGCATAATGCTAATTTAAAAAAAAAATACAAACAACAACCTGTAAATCTCATTAAGTAAGCCAGCTAACAGAGTTGTATGGTGAAGAATAATCTAGTTGCCTGTATGCTGCTAAACCAAAACAGAATTAGAACTTCATTTTTGAGGGCAAACGCAGTTAAGATCCTACCTAAGCTTATTCAAATGGAAATGGACAGCAGGCTTTTAAGGCTTCTAGCATCCGCAGGACCCACGAGGACTGGATTCATTCTGTCCAAATTTCAGGAACATTTCTTACTGCTTACCTCATAGACATTTCTGTTTGTGGCATCTCTGTGTCTCTGAACCAAACAAGATTATTGAGTTAGTGGTTGTTGGTTATATTATGTGTTGCTCACTGAGAAGCGGCAGCGTGTACTGCAAAATTTTAAGTATTGTATGTACTAAAAGGCCAAATGCTGTTAAGTGGGTTCACGTGCCAACAGAGATGCTTTATTTGTCACATTGTTATAACGATCTATAGAAAGCAAAACAAATCAGATTTGTATCTTTAAAAAAATAATAATATTGTACTTATTGGCATCACTGGTCTGAAATGCACATGTTCACCAACAGACCTGTAACAGATAAGTTTCCAGCAAAAGAAAGAAGAATAAAGACCTCCCCTAAAAGTCTAGAAATAAATTTGTAAAACCCAATGCTTGTGTCCTGTGCTTTTATTCAGTAGGAACGGTTTGTGAACCACAAATCTGCTGCACTCAATTATCCTTTATTTTTAGAAGCGTTCATGATTCAGTATACTGAATCTATAAAGATTGAGATGTTGAGTAATGTTTTCACACATTGCCAGAATAAAGCAATGATCAGAATATATTCTTGGCACAAGCCTTCCCACACTCACTAACACAATGCAAAGTTTCTATATAATGGATCACATTTTTTAAAGAAGCCTTTATTTCACAAATACGATGCATTTACAGACCCATGTAAAAAGGTTGTCTCAGTCCTTGACAGTGTTTTGCAAAGTTCCTAATGAAATATATGGGCCAGCATTTTCTTTCAGTTTGTTAAACATGACCAAAAAAAGCTTTCACTTTTCTCTTAAGTGTAACACTAGATTCTCTACCTGCTCTGACTAATTATATTAGTTTTAACATGTGGACCACATCCCATACCTTTACAATGCAGTCTTCTGATGTCTAGGTCCTTGCGCTTCTCTTGTGTGCCTGATTCTGTGAGTTACAACATGTCCTGATACTATGATCGCCCTATGCTGGTGGGCAAGAGTCTCTCAATGGAGCTCCCTCTCTGAATGGGCCCTCCTTGCCACAGTTACCACTGCCCAGACATTTCGTTTGCAGAGTCCACACAATTGCCCATTGGAAGGTACTGATCTATCTTGACAGCAGCAAAAGCCAGGGGGCTCCAGGAGGTATGGCAGTGGGGACCCAGCCCTGGTGCCATCTTGGAAGATGCCAAACAATGCCAACCCCTGGCGCTGGTCCTGCGTTTACCCTCAAGACAACTTTGCAAGGTGAACATAATGGTTGATCAAGGTTTTGAACTTTGATTTCCCTTGTCCAAACCCAACAAAATTAGTTGCAAATTTAATCCTCCAAGGCCATGCAAGATGCGTAGGCTTAAGGGGGGATCCATTCAAAGGTAAGCACTTTTAAAAGTCTTCGTTATTTCAGTGTGAGAAAGTGGAGCATGTACTACTTGCAGCTGGACTTGAAAATTAGAAACAATTTGGACTTTCCTCCTGTTCAGTATCTGAATGATAAGGCATTAGAAATTGCACATACAGAAACTAACACTAGCAGAAGCCAATGCAACAAGCCCTGCTAGCACAACTGGACTCCTGTTGCTGATACACACAGGCCAGCAAAAAGATATCAACTTTTATCCAAATATCAAACAGAACCAGAACAAATTGAAAAGTGCAAGATTAAGTGAGCACAAATGATAGGAGAGCGTATTCACCTAGATCTTGGTAGAAACGTACGGGAAGCGGCTCACAAATTTTCTTTGAACATAGGCATAAGGAGGAAACTATTTTATAGTAATGACAAGATGGTATAGTACTCCAGCCAAGGTACATAAAATTAGTAAGAGCCACACTCCCTTATGTTGAAAATGTCAAGAAGCGATGGGTTGTTCACATGTGGTGGAAGTGCAAGATGGTGAATAAATATTGGAAGATAATAAATCACAAATATGTTACCTATGAAATCCTGTTATGCCCAATTATAAAAAGAGTGTCAAACAGTGAGATCAGAAGACAAAGAATTTCCTATATAGTAGCAGAAAATAAACAAAATAAGCTTTTGCCAAATTGGTAGAAATTTACTTACAATACAAAAAGACACCGTTTGGGACCACATAAGTCTTCTGGGCTTACAATATATTAATATATCTGGGTAGCTGAATTAATGCAAATCAGATGTTAACATTTTGGGTTTATTATAAGAAAGGTTAATGAATGTTTGAAATGAAGTGTTAAACCTTTTAATAGATCAAGAGATTAAGATGATTGGGTTAAGAAAGCTCTCTGTTGGACTTGAGTTTTTATAGATTGAATATAGTTTTTGTTATGTACTTGATTTTATTTTTCATTTGTATATGTCTGGTGATATGGATTCAACTGTAACTTTCAGAATATGGATGATTTGGATAGATCTTCGGCAATCAATCGTAGCCAAGTAAGATTGTCTTCCATAAACACGGTTTTAACAATGTGTCCGTAAGTGACTGTGGACGCCAATTCTGGATCCAAACGTCCTTCCACAGTGGGGACATTGGTTTCTGGGCGGGAGTTGATCATGGTGTGGATTTGCCAAGTGTGCCTTCCTCTTAGCACATTTCTCCCTTGCGTTCTAGGTTTGAGTGTCTTCAAAGTCCAGAAGAAGAAGGACGCACTTAATCTTTTTACGTGTCTCTTAAGGTCTTGCATGTGTAAAAGCATATTAAAAAGTTCACAACTCTCCCCATATTTTTTGTTGTCACGCTATAGCAATGAGCATTCATCCTGATTTGCTTACAGGGTGTTTACACACCTTCCTGTCAATAATTCATTCATCCCACACTTTTTGATGCATCCAATGCATTTTTAATCACTTTCCAAATTGTTAAAAGACTGTTGTGTGTGGTTTTTATTTTTTAAGTAGATTTATTGCTCTGGGACATGCCCTATAGGTAAAGGTACCCCTGACCATTAGGTCCAGTGTTGTGACCGACTGGGGTTGCGGCGCTCATCTCACTTTATTGGCCGAGGGAGCTGGCATACAGCTTCCAGGTCATGTGGCCAGCATGACTAAGCCGCTTCTGGTGAACCAGAGCAGCGCACGGAAACACCATTTACCTTCGCGCCGGAGCGGTACCTATTTATCTACTTGCACTTTGATATGCTTTCGAACTGCTAGGTTGGCAGGAGCAGGGACTGAACAACGGGAGCTCACCCCGTCACGGGATTCGAACCGCTGACCTTCTGATTAGCAAGTCCTAGGCTCTGTGATTTAACCCACAGCGCCACCCATGTCCCTTCAGACATTGCCCTGTAATTCACTTTATTTGTGCAAACCCATGTGCTCGAATCCCTGCTTCAAAATAGCGACACAAGTCTAGAGGCAGCCTCTCTTTGGATTCTCAGAGATAATCCTGGAAGATCATTCCATCCAGCCTGACTGAGGAGATGCTTCCCAACTGGTGCCAGTTAATTCCAGTGCTTCCTAGTATCCTTCCTGGGCAGTGAGAGAAGCTTGTTTCCCCTGCATAGGCTTGCCACCACGGACCCTACATGGACAGCAGTAGCAACAAACAAACAAACTCCAGAGAACCAGAGGCATTCTCTTCCCAGTCCCATTCCAGCATATCTTTTGCTGCCCCTGCCATCAAAAGAGGAGTTAATTTGCTTTGTCACAATCTGTTGCAAGGTGCATTAGGGAATCACCAGACTAAAATGCAGGGTCCATACGTACCTTAAAACGGAATAAGTGCATAATGAATTGGCTCAGTTTTTATATAACAGTATCTTGCTTTTATGAAGGAGAAAATGCATTTCTAGAACATGCAACCATATAAAATATTATCCTATTTAAAACAGAGTATATAAACTGACGGAAACTTTTTTTAAAAAATAAGTGTGGTCCGTGTTTACATTTTACAGATTGCATCACATGGCATAGCTCTTGCGGGCAAAAGATACGCGGGAGAGGCAATGTCAACAAACCAGTTATGCCATTGTTGCTATTTTCTAGTTTATGAGTTGGGGGCAAGAGGAGTAGGCTGTATGCAGATACCTTCCTGAGCCCTGGATCCAGCAAGTGTTAAAATAGAGGTCAGGTTAGCTCCCTGATGAGGTGATCGCCTGGGTGATGGGCCATTAAGGGAACCCAAGGAAAGGGGCTCTGTGTGAGATGGCAAATGGGAGGTGCCCCTCCACCAGCTCGTGGTTAGTTAGCAGGAAAAGCCATAGTTGAGTTGCAGTGATGGTGGATAGAAGAAAAAACTGCAGGCTGGAGACAGAAGCAGAGCAACATTTGATTTCTGTTTGAATTCAAGGCTATGGGAGAAAGAAGACCCTTTTTGTGGTGTTGATGTTGTGAATACCTCCATCGTACACTCAGGTGGTATATATGTGTAAATAAACCTTATATCATAAAGACACCACAGTCTCTGTTGTGCCAAATGGAAACATGAACCCTTGGTAAGTGCCTGGAACCCCTGCAATTTTGGCACTGCTCAGGGATTAGGGTGGCACGTTACTCTATTATTGCCAAATCTCGACTGCAACAACCATAGAAAGATGCAGTCTTGCATTACTTTCAGGGGGTGGGCTACCTCTCTGGTAGCTGTTCACCATGACCAAATTGTATATGTGGCTGCATTTGCTTATAAAAATAGTAAATTGGGCCTTAAAAAAAGTGTGCCTATACAGAAATTTGTGTTGGGTTTTTGGAAAAAAAAATTTAAAAGCCAGTTAGAGAACAATGTAGGCATGTGTTTTTAAACTACTGTTCGTGCAGTCTGGTCAGGACTGTGTGACACAGTATACAGTGTTTTGTCATCCAAGGAATGTCTTTGATCAAGAGTTTATGCAAGAAGGGGGGAGCCATGAAACCCTAATCCGTTCCCACAGTCCAGTAAACGTGAGCTGGACAAACACTGGACAATAGCAGTAAAGCTTGCTGTTGGAACAATAGCACCAACTAAAAAAATTAAAGGGCTGCTGACTCACAGTTCCTACATTCAAGAAAGATTCCATGCAATATTGATTAGTCCCCAGATTCAGAGGGGGCCGAAAGATTTAAAACTTTCCTTATACCTTCAGATTATTTGAAGAAAGCACTCACTCATGCTCCAACGAAAAGCAACAACATATGCAATCGATCTCCATTTTGTACCAATGCTAGATGAGGAGGCTGTCTAGGCATCGCACAATCTTTTCCTCAACAAGGGCCCTAAAAATAGGCAGACCCATTTGAAAATACAATTGTTGTGTCTGCTATGAAATCATTGAGCCCCAGTATGAAACACTTCTAAATTCTATTCAGCAAGACAAATGATAGATGCTGCTCCCAAAATGTATTCAAGCAGGATTTATAGTTAAGAAGCATGATGGAACATTATTTGGGGAAAGGAAAATGAACACTTCGGGGGAAAACAATAAGAAATGGTTGTTGTAACATTTCTGCTTTTAGCACAGTCTATCTAAAATTGGTATTCCCAAAATTTAAAAGGCTGAGGGCTACTTTGTACTTGATAGCTTCCTTTGAAGTGCAGAGTAGGCTTTTTCTACCTTACAAATACCAAGTACAGAGCTGACATGTGCAACACTGTTTGTTGTACTCACCGTCACTTTATAATTTTTAGTTTATAGGAATTCTCTAAACAGGAAGTTGACATTTCTCAAGAGTTCTCCCGCTTCATTTCAGAGGCAGTTGTAGGATAAGTTTGTTTTCATTGGCAGGTGACATTGCCATTCATGAGAAAACTGTGTGAAGATGTTTTCATACATCCAAGCTATCGTTAGAGAACCATAATCATTTTATGAGAAGTGTGGTTTTGTAAATGATAGTCATGGCCATACAAATTCTCTCATCCAACTCTTTCAGAAACATTCCCAATGGATTTGACACACAAACATAGCACCTGTAATGTTTTCAAATTGAGAAAGTTACTGTTAATTTGCTGACAATTTCTAGCTGATTATGTCATACCATACAATTGTACAGCATAAAAGCATGTTAATTACACACAGAGGGTTACCTAGTTGATAATTTCTTCCTCTCACTTCAAGTATCTACAGGACCATACCAAGACATTTTGTTGCCTGAAGTGAAGGACAATATGGCACCTCACAAGTTTATTTAATTTTAGCACCCTCCACCACAGGACAGCAGGTTAACTTAGTGACACACACAACTTGGTCCTTCAACGCCTCAAGACCATTCCTTATCCTCCAATATCTGCTGCCTGAGGTGCCCCTGGGACTCTGCATTATAGGAAGAACTACAAATAGGTAGAAGATGCATTGAGGACACTGAGAAGATATTGGGATGAAAGCAATAGTAGTACTGGTAATAAGCATATTACAAATGGCAGGCACACTTGGTATAGGGCACACTAGCAATCCTTATAACAGCTTTGGGCCAATATTTTGGTGGTGTTGGGAGCTAAAACTATGAAACTACACACTACATTTAAAGCAGCACCATACTATTTGAAGTAGTCAAGGCTCCCCCCCCCAAATGCTGGGATCTGCTGAAAATTGCTAGGAGACAACCCCCCCCAAGACCTGCATTTCCCAGAGTACAGTGGTGCCTCGGGTTACAGACTCCACTAACCCAGAAATAGTACCTTTACTTCAGGATGAGAACAGAAATTGCAGTGGTGGCGCGGCGGCAGCAGGAGGCCCCATTAGCTAAAGTGGTACCTCAGGTTAAGAAGCTTCAGGTTAAGAACGGACCTCCAGAACGAATTAAGTTCTTAACCCGAGGTACCACTGTATGTTAACAGTCAATCCCTCTTATCTGGGAATTGTAGCTTTGTGAGGGGAATAAAAAAAGGTAAAGGACCCCTGACAATTAAGTCCAGTCGCGAACGATTCTGGGGTTGCGGCGCTCATCTTGCTTTTCTGGCTGAAGGAGCCGACGTTCGTCCGCAGACAGTTTTTCCAGGTCATGTGGCCAGCATGACTAAGTCACTTCTGGCGTAACCAGAGCAGCACACGGAAACGCCGTTTACCTTCCCGCTGGGGCGGTACCTATTTATCTACTTGCACTTTGATGTGCTTTTGAACTGCTAGGTTGGCAGGAGCAGGGACCGAGCAATGGGAGCTCACCCTGTCGCGGGGATTCGAACCGCGACCTTCCGATCGGCAAGCCCTAGGCTCAGTGGTTTAGACCACAGCGCCACCCGCGGGGTCTCCTATCAACTCTCAGCACCCTTAACAAACTGCTGTTCCCAGAATTCTTCGAGGGGCAGCCCACAACTGTTCTAAGTTAAACTGTTCCCTCATTTCTCATAATTTCTCATAATTTCTACAAATTGTTTATCTTGTATTCTTCTGGTCATCCTGAATATTTTTATTTGCTGCTGTTTAAAAATAATCATGAAATAAAAACTGCAGCAATCATATCACTCCCCTGCTGTTTGCTTCCTGCCTGGACTACTATGTGAAAAATTAATATTCAAGCCCAGAAACCAGATACGAAGAACGTCTCCAAGATTGGCTCTCTGCTCTTACTGGTATTCAAATGATGCCCAGAGATCTCTTATGCTTATCTGATTTACCCCCACAGCCCTTTGAACTACAAGGAATGTACCCTCACAGTTTAAACTCCGGAATTCAGGAGGCAGGAATTGGCCTCAGAGAACAAATGCTCTTGGGGAAGGAATTCACTGAACTCAACCTCCAGATCTACTGGATTCTTTAAACTATGAGGGAGAATGTTCTCCATTCATTTAAACTTGGTTGGGGGAATTTTCTTTGTGCCCTCCAGAGAGTGCTGGACTACAGCAGCCATCATCCCTGACCATTCTTCATTATTTGGGGTAAGCGCAGACTGTATGCAGCAACATGACAAGCAGAGCACCCCTAAATGCAGATAGTTAAATTTAATTAAAATGAAGCCAAAGTAAACCACAAATAATTCATTCAAGTATGAAGTGCTTTGTCAAGTGGCTTGACTTCCCTACAAGAATTAGCCGGTACTGGATTAAATTAGGCTGCAAATTGCAGTTCTGTGGGCAATTTACCTAGGAATAAGATCCACTAAACATAGGACAGGGGTAGGTAACCTAAGGCCTGGGGGCCGGATGGGGCCCAATCACCTTCTCAATCCGGCCTGCAGACAGTCCAGGAATCATTGTGTTTTTACATGAGTAGAATGTATCCTTTTATTTAAAATGCATCTCTGGGTTATTTGTGGGGCATAGGAATTTTTTCATATTATTTTTCAAAATATAGTCTGGCCTCCCACATCATCTGAGGGACAGTGGACTGGCCCACGGCTGAAAAAGGCTGCTGACCCCTGACATAGGAGGACTCACTTCTCAGTAAACATACATAGGACTATGCTGTTAGTGAACAAGTGAGCAGAATATTGCCACCCCTCATACATCCATATGCAAAAGGTCCAGAGCCATGGTTCCCAACGTGGGGCACATGCCCCACAGGAGGGCAATTTTTAAGGGGGGCAATTTGAGAATGAGTTGTAAACAGCTAATGGCCTTTTAGGCTTCCTCCACATGAATAGTTCACTTTTTGAAAAATAAGAATTATAAGTCGGGGGGGGGCATCAGGATTTTAGAGATGCTGAGGTGGGGCATGGCCAAAAAAAAGAGGTTGGGAACCACTGGTCTAGAGGTTTATGTTAAAAGGGGACACAATGTTCTGCTCTAGACTCATTGTCAGGAGTGGTGGGTTAGAAGGCTTTTAAATGAAATAAATAGCTCACCCTTAGGTCCCACTGAAATCAATATGTGTAACTCACCCAAAAATTGTGATTTTATTCATTTTGGGGTGAGGTGTTGTTGTTTTTTGCAGCTACCATGGATGGTTATTTCTATAGATGTCGGCTGTGTGTTTTTAATGTTATAAACACTCTTGAGGGCAGGACTGAGCTACTTTGGCAGGATATAAGTGGTAAAAAAAATATTAGAATTAATTAATGGTCCGTTTTAAGGAATGTGAGCAATGAAGCTGCACTTGGGCAAAATTGCTTTAAGGTCCTATTATATTTGCACTCATGAAAGCTATTGAAGTTATTTAACTTATAATACCGAAAATTACACCCCCCATAGGCTGCAATCATATAACATATACCTGGGGAAAAGCTCCATTGACCTCAGTGGTTTATGGTAAATACACGGGGGTGGGAAACCTCAAGCCTAGGGGCTGAACACAATCCTCCCAGACAGTGTCCCCTTCCGAGGTCCTTGAACTGTAACATTATCTTGCTTGCATGGATGGTGAGTGGCGTGTGTCCAGCCACAGATGTATCCAGCCATAATCCCCAGAAGGCTGCCCATGAAGGAATGCAGCCCTTGGGCTGAAAATGCCCCCCCCCTTCTGCCTAGGGTCACCCTTTACATATTAATGCATTTATTTACTAATATTTTTGTGATCTTTGGTTTGACTGCTTTGCCAACTGTATAGACATACATCCCTGCAAGGAAAGTTCACATGGCATTCTAACTAATAGTCAAAAGGACCATCAAGCCAAGTGGCATTAACAACGTTTAAAGTCTTCTAAACCTCAAGCTATTCTGCTCCAACCATTTTTTAAATAATCAAATTAACTAATTGGCAGAATGGGTTGCAGACAAGGAAACATAAAAGGCAGCATGCTACTTAGGATCAAAGCACAAGGGTCATTTTTGTCTGTGTCAAACATGAGTGTAATATCTTGTACAAGGGAGACATTTTCTTATATATTTTAATGGTCCAGGTTGTGTTACTCCTAAGTGTAGAGTCTTTGATATAATTAAATCTTCGCCTTAAAAGCTGCCGCCTAGAAAGAGACATTCCACACTTGGCATGGTGTATATTTAATTTGGTAGTACCGAGAACAATAGGCGTAGACATAAAAGAGTTTATGGATCTTAGGTTTCAAAAACCTTGCAAACCGAGATTAATCTAATCTCCTTTGTGTAAACCAGATCCCATATAAAGGAATCAACACCTTTCCTAAGCTAGTCTGTAATATTAGGGGGCAGGTGGATTTGTTGCTAATTTACAACCATTCCTCCAAAGGTACACACTATACAGCTGGACAATAAGGAGGTCACCAAAGATTTTTACAGACACAGTCATTGGCTCTTAACAAAAATTAATCTAATGTAAAAGTCTCAGTGGCTAACTTCCGAAGCAGAGGAACTCAACAAATGTCTCTAGACAGAAATCCATATGCAAATTAACTCTTAATGGATAAATTGCACACGAATCATTTTGGAAATAACTTTAAAGTTACAAATAAACTGTGATCCTCGGATGAAGGGCAGTATATAAATTTAATAAATTTAAATCAATAAACGTGTCTCTAACAAGTGTCAATTTGTACCTTGTTATTTCCAAAATGGGTGTGTGCATTTATCAGTCCTACAACATAAATCAAACCATCAGATTTAATAAACTGATGATCTTCTTCTGGTATAGTGGTCCTGATTAGGTGGGGGAAGGAACTGCCAAAGGATCCCTTCTAAGCCCTCTCATGTTGGTGCTCCAACCTATAGTCCCTTCTCACCTGTTGAAGCAATAGAGATTTCTGTCAAGGAGGCAGAGAAGTCTCTGCAGTTGGCCATTTCTAGAAAAACAAAGAGATAGGTGCCATATATAATGCAAGGTATTTTAGCCAAGCATATTTTATAAAACTGAAAATTAAGTCTCTGGGCAACAAATGGCCTGTCTCTGTTACTGCACACATACATGCTTGGATTCAGAAATGTGCAACTGGAAAGTCACTCAGACAAAGGAACTTGTGTGTCTCTTCCTCCCCACATCAGTCAGTTGCACCAGCCAAAAATATTCTCATGTGGGGTTGGAGCATCTCCGGAGTGGCAAGGGTGAGGCATAGGAGGTTGCAGTTCTACTGGTGCACATCTAGCTAGGTTGGGAAAGGGCAACATGTTGTTTGTGGGCTCTAAAGCCCATCAACTCTGAACACTGGCTAGATCCATCCCCTTGACTGCAAATCTGCAATATTATTTCACCCTCCTCAGCCATTATAATTAGGTAAATGTAAACACATGAGCAAATGCTCTAGCTCCATTCCCCCATTGCCATTTTCATTGCTTTCCTACTCAGAGCTGGCAAGCCTCTGTAGCGGTGAACCTTTTGTACCTGTGGAGGATTCCCATGTGGTTTAGAACCCTAGGAAAATCAGGATTTTAAAACAGGTAGTGATGGGGGAGCCTCTGTGAATTGGAAAATTAAGACTGGTGATGGAGTGGGAGAAAGCAAACATGCTACCAGCCTATGACCTGGTTGCGTTAGTGTATTGTAACTTTTGAAGAGGGCTTATGTATACTGTTTTTCTCAATTTTACTTAATGGGGCATATAGCTAAATTACTTCTGGTCCCCTTGCTAGAGACTCCTCCCCCTTCACTGTGTTCCCACATTAGTTTATTTTAGCTAATTTGTGTCCCCTCACAAAAATCCAACTAAATTAAGTGGGTTAATAAATTCTCATGAGTCTGCAGTTTAGATAGTGAACTGGACTGCCACAAGAGAGAATATGAAGAAAAAGGTTTTAATACAAAGAAAAGGATATTCCAAAATAACATCTAACACCAGACAGGGAACACAATACAAAACAGGCTGTGGATGTGACCATCTCATGCAGTACATTTGAGTTCCACGATCAGCATTACAAACAATATTTTATTTCAGTATTTTATTTTCCCAAAGCAGTTTAAGCATACAACGTTCCATTCATTTTGGAGGTTAGGTTTTGAGGATTACATGTCTATATATGAAAAAAGGATCTCTTGAAAAATTATCAACCGCCTTTGGAATTTCCAGTGAAACACAAAAGCAGTTTTACATCTTTATTTTCTAGATGATATATTTACTTTTCCCACTAGGTGGCCCTAAACTAGCGGCTTGCTTACGGAGATCTATTTGGTAGCTTAAACAGAAAGGATCCTTGCATGGATGCAGCACATGTATATAGAGCAAGATAACAGGGGGAAACCAGAGCTATGGGTCAGATTCTTCTTTGCCCTGTCCCCAGCAAACATGCATGGGTTTTGTTGTTGTTGTTTTTTTGGAGGGGGAATCACACCTAAACTGAGTTAGTTATTACATAATCATGTTCATAGGCACCAGGAATATCACCCCCTCCATTTAAAAAGTGAATATTCCAAGTGCAGAGATGCTGAGATTAAAAATGGGTAGGGCAGAAAGAGACAACACTGTCAGTGGGAATCCCAAAAACTGCAAGGAAACACTGGCTTTTGAAAGCAAACCATCCAACTTCCTTTAACTGCTGGTCTCATGTTGTCAAGTAATGTGGCAACAAAGAACAGAGTGAAGAAATAGATTTTCCTAGCCAGAGCTGAGAGTTAAACTGGTACTTACTTTACTTACCCTTAACTGCAACCAGTTAAGGACACAGGTAGGAGGAAAAGGGGTACACGGGGCCAATTTGTTCCCTTCCCAAATGGATCCTTTAAAAAGCTTAAAGAACCGCAGCCAGGGCAGGGGTGTGTGTACTGGCCCACAAAGGCACTTGAAATGTTCTGCAAAGGCTCCCACTTCTGTTTCCTTATTTTGATGAGAGTCTAATTGTATTTTCTAGAATATGTATTAAAGCCAGGCGAAGTCATTTCCACATCTCAGTACTGAAGATATTTCTTATCTCAGTGTGTGAGATATTTCAAAGGAAAAGTGGTGTTTTGGAATGAAACATTCTTTGAGGGCCAGCAGGTCAGATATCTATTAAAAAGTATGCTTTCATCTGTGAACTATATCACTATAGTAATATCAGCTGAGACTGCACAGCATGTGGGGGACGGGGATACAACTACATATACGGATAACATCTGTTTTACAGATTAGGTTGCTTGCACTAATATAGTGCAATATATCTTTACACACATTGCCAGGAGAATGTCAGGTTTACAAATGAAATTGTATCTGAAGTCATTTCAAAATTACCTACTCAATAAAATGACAGCAGTATATTAACAAGCCACTGTGTTGTAGTCCAATTTCCAATATTAATTTCTAGCCTCATTTTCTCCACTCAAGATTTCACCACTTCTTTAGTAGCCTGATGGGAGTTCTTTTCTCCATTTGTGGTCCTTTTCAGAATGTAAGTGCAGATCCTTCAGCACCAAGTCTAACACTAGAAGGAATATGCAGCAATGAACGAACCTAAAATGAAAAACAGAAATTGTAAGCAATGGTTTTTATAGTTATACTATGCATTATCCTCAAGTGATATACATTATTAGTTACACTCAGAACAGATCCATTAAAGCCAATGAACCTAAGCTTACTTAGTATGATTTAGTTGGATATTACCCGTTAGTTAAGTTACATTGGGTGACATCTTACTCAGTGCTTTTCCCCCCTAGAAAAATAGGTGCCGGTACTCACCATGTTGTTACGGTAAGGGCCACATTTTTTAACAGCAACAAAAGATGTGCCAGTACTGCGTGCCCCTTGACAAAAAGCACTAATCTTACTGTGTCCGTACGCTTCACGACTGGCTTTTTGCACATGCAGTGGGACTTTCCTCTCTTTCCCTCTGAACTGCAGCACCCTGCACACCTCCAAAATCTGTTCCATATTCTCCAAAGCAGATTTTGGGAGACATGGGAAGGTATGGAGGGGGGTGGGAAACAGGGGGGCGGGTCTGCTCATGCAACACTGGATATCAGCTATGATGATTACATTATTATTCCATGGGAATAGCATACAATTTGAATACAGCTGAAATGAATACTCCTTTTATTCCAACACTAAAATCAGTTTCTAACCTGTTTAAACCGTCCTCTGATTTTCTCCAGGACTTCCTGAAGTTTTTCATAGGCTGGATCCTCACAAGGAAATGTCCGAATCATCTCTATTAATGACTCTAGAGCTTTTATCTTTTTACTGAAAAAATAAGACCATTTTATTTTACAAACAGTATTTAATAATTTGATGTTTTGAAAGGCAGACTTTGGTCACACAATCCCTTCAAATGTATTCTGCTGCTGTTATTCATTTCAGCATCATACCACCAAGATGGACAACTCAAAAAAAGCAAAGCTATGTTCACAAATATCTACCACTGAGATGCGGGACCCACTTTGACAATGGCCCCTTATGCCTTGGCATCAATAATACCTGGAAAGGCAAATCACGCAAGTCAGGACTGTGATACCCAGACTAGCACTGCCTCTTTCTGAGGGATTGCAACAGAGGAGCATTGCCATTTGACCAATCCACAGAATTTATTTTTGCCCCCCATATTAGACCAGCATGAGATGCAGCCATGCTACCCTAGAATTATACGTAGTAATTCATTTGAAAACCTGTTTAGAATATAAATTTTTATTGCATTAGCCGTGTGGCCATAGCATGATATACATAGAAATAACAACATAAAATGGGGGTGGGGAGGTAAAGGTAGATATCATCCTGGGCAAATACTTAAAGGGAGAGGGAAAAAAAAAAGAGAGAGATAACAGAAGCAACAGAGGATTTAAAACATCGAGTGACCGATAGTACAGAAACAAAAAGACAAAAAAACCTGTTTGAAAACCTGTTTTTCTGAAATATCTTCGAAACATATATAGACAGTAGCACACTTTGGACATTCAAATTGAATGTGTGAAGAGAGTACCCTTCCTCACCTCCAGTGCAATGCTTTGCAAATATGTCTGCATTTCCATTTTGTCTTTTTTGCACAGGATCTTGGCTGAAGTCAGAAAAAGCCCTCCTGCTTTGTGCTCACAACATGGTGCCCATGAGCGCACAAGCATACACGGCAGCCTTCCCTAGCATTCATAGGGTCTCCTCTCCACTGAAAATAGGTTTGAAGTAAGCATTCTACTGTAGCCAACAGAATAGGTAAGAGAGTTCATTTTCTCCAGTTTGCATATGGGCCCATGGGCCCCCCAAGAGAAGCTTAATCAACCGATTCCTTAAATCAAATGACAACCTTAAATTATTTCCTGTTCCACAGAAGGGAACATTCAGTAACTAAAAAAGATGCTTGAACAAATGGAATTTGAACAAAGATGTTCCACACCCGTATCTTCTACCTGTATGCGGAACAACACTAGCTCAGAAATTTTTTTCATATACATCTTAAAGAATTCATGTAAACACAGGTTTTCAGCATGCTTAGTGAGGGCAATTCAGCAACAAATGCAGGAGAACAAATGACACGGGTTAGGGCCACAGGTTACATCATGTATGCCGTGCATTGGACAAAAAATACTACATTTCAGTTGTTTTTCAGAGTACTAACTAGCAATGCAATCAAAACTTTTAAATAAACATCCCTATTTAGCAATCTGGCACTTGCTGGGTCAGAGAGGCATCCATTTGCCAGGCAGCGAGCCCAGAAATGCTTGTCTATATATATAAAAAACCCTGATATCCTACACATGACCTCATCTCTTAATGTCTAGCAGTGGATTCCTGCCAGTTAACAGTCACCTCTGTATCTGAAGGAGGAATGGAAACTGCATCCACATGATATTTAGTGGTGGTCATTGCCAAAACACTTAAAAATACAGAGGTAATCCAGCCAGACCAGCATGAAAGCATGTTATAAAGAGGTGGTAGAGAGAGGAGAGACACATGGTTTAACTTACATCCCTTTGTTTCAGAAGGTAAAAACATCTGTACTGCCCAGTGAAAGTCAACCGAATACCATGCTTGAGCATTGCTAAATTTGGAAAGCCAGAATCATGTTTTCTGAATCCTGATATAGATGTAATGTTGCTGAACACAAATAAAATGGTACGATGTACGATACTGTGCTAAGAGTTATTGGTATGATATGATATGATAGGTGTCACATAATACTCGCTCTACATTTGTCAAAACCCAATCACTTAGTGTGGCAGCATCTACACTTTGGAACTGTATTATTTTTGGTGCCAGCTAAAAATGTTCTTGTTTACTCAAGCCTACCCAGTTGCTGAGAAAAGCTGATGTGAATTTTAAACCGTTTTAGTATTTTAACTTCTCGTATGTTTTAATATATTGTAATTTTCCCCTCACTTTATGGTTCTACCTTTTTGTAAAATGTTTTGAGGGTGTGTTTTTTTACACAACCAAGCAGTGTAAAAATTTCATGAAATAAAATTAATAGATATTTGATGCTTAAATCCTGGTCACTCTTAGTGACCAGCGCTGCTACCTCCCCAGTTATTTTATTGTTGGTGTTATGGTCTTATGGTGTTACGTTCTCTCTCTTCCTTCTACTGTGATATTATCTGCTCTCTCGCTGTCTCTCTTTCTCTTTTTAATCTGAAGGAAACAAAGAGAACCAATGCATGATACGCTGGCTTTATTTTTTTAAACCTACCTGTTTTTCTCATCAGAGCCTTTATGAAGCAATTTCTGCCATGTCATTGCAAAACCAAGATATGATCCAATCTACAAATTTGGAAAGAGATCATTTAATTTTCCTTGTTATGCCAATTATGTCTTTTTCATTTAAGAAAATCTCAGATATATATTTAACGGGACTTACTTCCATGTAAACATACTTAAGAATGAAGCCTAAACGAACCTGTTTGAATCTAGGATTGTTACTACAATATGAATTTTGCATGGAACTTGGATATGTCCAGTAACAGAACAGCAGAAACAGTGATGCTCACTTTATAGATGAATATACATTCAGGCCCCAAGAAACATAGATTGTCATGCTGCTTCTTTTGATCAAAATGCTCATTTTATTTTTTAACACATACTTCTAAACCAATCTTTGCACCTTGTTGTATGCCATATTGCCTTCCTTCAAGGAGTCCGGCACGTGTTCCTTCGGCATATCCTTCCTGATAGCCTTCACCATGAAATCTGAAATGAAAGATTTTGAAAGAGCCGTTAGGCTGAAGCAGCGAAAGAGTGCTTGCACCTTGGAGGCTAACAGCCCTATCCTATGCATGTTAACTTCAAAAGGAGTCCCACTGAGTGTCAACCGGCTTCAATGGGATTAACTATGTGCAGTTGATTTCTTCAAGTATGACCAAATTTTGCTACATCATCTTAGTGCTACATACTTTTTATTGGGTGGCATACAAATAAGAAAATAAAGTTATACAGTTAAATAAAGCCATCTAGCTATATGGGTCCCCCCCCCCAAAGTAAGAACTCATTGTCTTTGTCCATGGAGTTTTCTTGGCAGGGATACTGGAGTGGCTTGCCAGTTCCTACTCCAGGTGGATCACATTTGGTCAAAACTCTCCACTATGACCTGTCCATCTTGGGTGGCCCTGCACTGCATAGCTCATAGCTTCTCTGAGTTATTCAAGCCCCTTCGCCACGGCAACGCTCACTGGAAGGACAGATCTTGAAGCTGAGGCTCCAATACTTTGGCCACCTCATGAGAAGAGAAGACTCCCTGGAAAAGACCCTGATGTTGGGAAAGATTGAGGGCACTAGGAGAAGGGGACGACAGAGGACAAGATGGTTGGACAGTGTTCTCGAAGCTACAAACGTGAGTTTGACCAAGCTGCGGGAGGCAGTGGAAGACAGGAGTGTCTGGGATGCTCTGGTCCTTGGGGTCACGAAGAGTCGGACACAACTAAACAACAACAAGAACTCATATTCTGTTGTATTCATAAAACCTAAGGACAGGACAGAACTTCTGGAAAAAGAGCTTCAAGGCGATCCAGCAGCAAGCCATACTTTTAGAAAGTCATCTTAAGCTTCTTTGAAGCAGTTCCCCCAGCAAGCAAATTATATTGCAACTGAATTCCCTTAGTTTAAGTCAAGTATTTATTTTAGGTGGTGTCAGGGAATCAGGAGCAGGAGCACTGGGGAGAGAGGATTGGGAGAGCGAAGGGGAAGAATCCGAGGGCAGCGTAGGGGAGTATGACAGTGGCCCGAGAGATTCCATGAGCTTCTCCAGCGAATCAGAAGATTCCCAGAAGGGGGCGCCGATGGTCAGGGCAAGGGGGGTCCCAGGGGGGGCGCACCAGAAACAAGGAGCCAGAGGGGAACCCCAAAGCAGCAGTGGAGGATCAGGACCAGTTTCCCCACCAGAGCGTAGTGGGGGGGAGGAGTCACATGTGTCAGGAGCAGTGTCTCCTCCAGAGAGGGAGTCAGGGCTGACCACGCCTCCAACGGAGGGGAGGTCAGTTGCAGCTAGCCCCCCCGATGGGGGAAGCAGTGACAGCAGCAGTGGAACGGTCAGGAGGAAAGTTGCTGGCTGGGCGCGCGCGCCAAGTTCAAATGTGCAGGCGCGCGGAACAGCAGGAGACCCGGATGGGGAACCAGCTCCTAAAGCCCGCCGGAGGGAGGGAGAAGGCTCAGGGGAATCAGCGGGAGAAGAGGCTAGAAAGGGCGGAACCCCGGCGGGCAGGCGGACCCAGAGGAGGAAGGAGCAGCGGAGAAGGTGGAGCAAGGCTAGACTCTTAAATTGGTGTCAAGGGGGAGGAGACTCAGACGGAGCATCAGTGGTCTGACACTTTAGACGTGGGGCTGCGCGCTGCGGCTCTGGAAGTGAAACTGAACTTCAATAAAGGCTTTTATACTTAACAACGAAGCAGCGTTGGTCCTTTGTGAGCTGGGACCTAGGGTAGCCCTGACAGGTGGCGTTGAGTCTACGGTAATGCATAGGCACTTTACTAATTTCCCACACTTTGAAAGTACTTGTCCATGGGCAGAGAGGTGGTTGAACTTATACCATGCTATGTTCTAAAGCTGTTAGATGCTCTTTAGGCGACAGGGTTGCACTTTTAGCCCAAACTGATTCAGGTCACACAAAAAGTATTCAAGCTGCCAAGGTTGTAAATGGTTTTATAGATTTAAATTTTCTAAGTTGTAAGGCAGATAAACTGGTATGGCAGATATGAGCCTGTGAGTACTGGAAGACCAGCCTTCCAGTTATTTTCCCATCTGGCCTGACAGAACAGGGCCCTGACTCTGCAAAAAGCTGCAAAAGATGAGGCTGCGGAACAGACTCTTGGGCTGGAGTATTATTTAGGGGCGGGGTCTTTGTTGTTGCTGCTATTTGTTTGGGGAGTATCTCTACTTTTAGCTCTTATGATTTATGTGGAAATTGTTTCAATCTGGTTGTGTACTTTTTAATGTGTTTTATATGTATCATTTACTTACTTTTGCTATGTTTGCATTCACATAATTGGTTTCATGCTGCAAGCCGCCTTGAGCATTGTTTTAACTATAGAATGGCACCATATAAATAAAGTGATGACGATGAGCCGGAATATATGCATTACAATTTTATTGATATATGGTCATACAGTGAAACTTGACTGACTAGCCTAGTGCTCTTAACGCTAGTGAATATGAACATACTTTGTAAACGCTACTATTCTCATTAGGGTTCTAGGGGAAGCAAATACAACATTAAAGTGAAAAGAAACAATACAATCACACAGAACTGCCCTTCTAAGGCAGGTCACATTTACTCTTATTTTACAGACTAGAGAATGGAGGAAAAGTAAAAACTGGCCAGGCCTACCCATGAGCTTGGAGCGCTCTCTCTCTCTCTCTCTCTCTCTGTGTGTGTGTGTGTGTGTGTGTGTGAGAGAGAGAGAGAGAGAGAGACAGAACCACCGCCACCCCATCATTCTCTGTGCAATCTCATATTTTTAACAGTGACACAACAGGCAGAAATCTAGCATGTTAAACTTTCCTCTCGTATTGCATCTCTGGGAGGATGAGAAACTGCATTTCTAACACACAGGTGTTAAAATGACAGCAGCCACAGGGGGCATAATATAAGTTTATGACATTCTATACTCTCTCATATAACACTGCAGGGGAGCTTGGATGCTGCTTGGCCGCTGCGAGAACAGGATGCTGGGCGAGATGGACCGAAGGCCTCATCCAGAAGGGCTCTTTTTATGGGGCCGAGTTTGGGCCCAGATCTCTCAAGGCGAAAGCAGCAGCCTCAGCACCGGGTTCATCCCGCTCCCCGAGGGGCCTATAAAGCCAGGCTCAGAGCCACAAGCCTCATCAAGGAGTCCAACGGGCCCCAGGAAGCGGGAGGCCCCAGGGACGCCGCGCCTCTCTGCCCGCTGCGGAGGCGAAGGAAGCGGGCAAAGCTCCCCGCGAAGAACGCCCAAGGCAGACCCGGGAACACAACCCGGCCCTACCTCGTCTCCGCCATGATGATGGTATCGAAGGCGTCCGACCCGCCCGCGTCAGCCTCCATGGCCTACGACGGATCCTGCCTCACCGGCTCCCAACCACCGACTGGTTCTTTCACCGTGCAGTGACGTAAGGGGGCAACGGACGGCAAGCCGGCGGGGCCAAACGCGATCGCCCTCGTCGCGCATGCTCCGAAGATGGAGATGGATTGGAGGAGGGGGGACTCGGGCTTTCCCTCGTGACGTCACATGCCGACTGGATGGAGCGTCGCCCTCATTGTGTAGTTTGGGGCCGTTTTCCTCAAGCGCCGCGTTTCTTTGCTCCTTCCCAGGTCAGCCGCTAGAGGGCACCGGTATTCTTTGCGAAAACGCCTCGTCTCTTTAGAGAAGCTGAATCTGAGCGCGCCGCCTTTGACTGCTGTTTATCACGAGGATAAGGGCTTCCCCTTTCGGTGTGACGCGTCGAGCGTTTTCACACGTGACGCGCAAGGAAGGAGGCAAACTTTCTGCTTTACGGAGTTCTTTTTCTCTGATATATAATATGAGACATTGCAATTTAATTATCGTACTGCTTGAGTTTATTGAGAACTATCCGACACATTTTTATTTTTAGAAATTTCATATATTGCATTTGGTTTAATTGAGTTTTGCACAAATTCCCCTTTCTAAACAAAACAAGAAAAACCGCAAGCCTCTTCTCATCTGTGGTTGGTTAAAATTTTGTGCTACCAATATTCATGCATGCATTTGCTCTTTGAAAAATGGCACAAAATGCGAAAACAAATTGCGGCATTTTGAACTGCATTGGTGTCTTTTATTGTGTTCTACTACCCTGGCAGGGTTGCTGTGGTTAAAGTATAATACTTTGGAAGTATATGAGAGTGATGGATTAGAAATATTCTATAGTGAAATGTATGAGTTCTTTTTCTTTTCCTGGCTGGTTAAAAATTGACAAAGATTATGGACAATTTTTGAGCAGTTTTTCAAGTACTGAGAGACCCAGACATGGTCATTCAAGTGCAGCGCTGAGACATCCATCTAATCTTCCCTGCTGAAACAACAGAGCAATTCCATCCAAAGTTATCAGTCAAAATTTCCTTCTGTAAACAGTCATTTCAGCTGCTAAAACACATTGTTTATGGGGAAACTGGGAGAACTAGTAACTTTCACAGGGTGACACTGAGCAAAGAGCAAGGTCCAATTTAGTTGATTCTCTTGCAGCCTCCTACCTAGATGCAAGCAACACGTACCAAGAAGTACAAGATACTGGCTTTGATGCCTGAATGGGAAAGTGTTAATTAACAATTTTTTTGTAAACAAACAAACTTACAAACTATATTTGCATAAGAAAAAACAATCAAAATGAAATGGTTGGTATTCATTGAGTATTGGGAAAGGGCCATAGGTCAGTACTACAGCATCTGTCTTGCACGCAGAATGCCCCAGGTAGAGTTGGGAATATTCTCTGTCTGAAATTCCAGAAAGCCATTGCCAATCAGTGTAGACAGCAAGATGGACCTAACTCTGTATAAAGCCATTTTCTATGTTGCCCCAAGGAAACCATGCTCATGAGCTGATGTGGCACATTCAGTGGTACCTCGGGTTAAGAACTTAATTTGTTCTGGAGGTCCGTTCTTAACCTGAAACTGTTCTTAACCTGAGGTACCACTTTAGCTAATGGGGCCTCCCACTGCCGCCACGTGATTTCTGTTCTCATCCTGAAACAAAGTTATTAACCCGAGGTCCTATTTCTGGGTTAGCAGAGTCTGTAACCTGAAGCGTCTGTAACCTGAAGCTTCTGTAACCCGAGGTACCACTGTACATTCCATCTGTTGTGATTTACGGTGATTTCCAACTTATCATCTATTGTATTTCTGTGTTTCTGTTTACAATCATTATTACAGTTTGTTGTTTGTATCTTTGAATACTTGCAGTCACTCCCTCTAAATCAAGTGTCAACAGGATTGGAGGCAAGTGGAAGGTGAGAGATGTGGAGAGGGTTATTGGCTTGTTCTTGTTTTTCATGTATTTTGTGTTTTTTCATCTTGTACTTTTATGTTGTGAAGTGCCCTGAGATCTGCAGATGAAGGGCAATATACAAATTTAATAAATGATAACAATATGATAATAACATGCTTGAGGTTTGCGGAAATACAATTATTTAAAAAAAAAAAATCCTGAGAAAAGCCCTCTGAGGACTGAGATTGCTCAGTAGTCACAGAACATTTAGTAGCAATGGAGGGTGGGGAAGAATAAAATGTAAGGGATGGGCAATGGAATTCCCTGCTTAAGAAGGACCAGGCTGCTTGGAACGCTCAATGGGGAGGATTCCCGTTAGTAGGTGAGGAACTACTGCAACACTTTGTTGCTGAACCCACTATGACGAACATGCATCAACAAGATAGGCTTGTTCATTTCCACAGAGCTTAAAAGGTAAAGGGACCCCTGACCTTTAGGTCCAGTCATGACCGACTCTGGGGTTGCGGCGCTCATCTCGCTTTATTGGCAGAGGGAGCCGGCGTACAGCTTCCGGGTCATGCGGCCAGCATGACTAAGCTGCTTCTGGAGAACCAGAGCAGTACACGGAAACACTGTTTACCTTCCCGCCGGAGCGGTACCTATTTATCTACTTGCACTTTGATGTGCTTTCGAACTGCTACGTTGGCAGGAGCAAGGACTGAGCAATGGGAGCTCACCCCGTCGCGGGGATTTGAACTGCCGACCTTCTGATCGGCAAGTCCTAGGCTCTGCGGTTTAACCCACAGTGCCACCCGCATCCCTCCACAGAGCTTAGGCGCCTGTAAAAGCAGCTGTTGTGTTGGCAGCTATGTAGCCTATTCCTGCCCTTGCTTTAGCTGCTGCAGTGCAAATGGGCAAAACAGCAACAAAAAATTTAATCCTATGCATGTCTACTCAGAGGTAAGCCTCCTAGTGTTCAATGGATGTGGATGGGAGACTTTCTGGTAATGATACCACCTTGGTTTCTATGATGGAAGAAGTGTGGGATAGAAGTGTAAAGAAATAATACTAACTTTTGGTATAGAATAAAAAGGACAGCTATTTTCCTGAGAACAGGGGTAGCTAAAAAGAGTCAGACTGTCTGTTTAAAGGAATCAATTATTTGATTAAGGCAGGCATAGGTAAACTCAGCCCTCCAGATGTTTTGAGACTACAATTCCCATCATCCCTGACCACTGATCCTGTTAGCTAGAGATGATGGGAATTGTAGTCCCAAAACATCTGGAGGGCCGAGTTTGCCTATGCCTGGATTAAGGAAATGTAGACTCCCTATATATTATATCTAGGGTCTCAGGAAGACACAGCTAGTGCATTTTTCTAGTACATCAAAGGAAGTTAAGTGATGAGTGTTGCTCAAGGACAGAAAGAAACTTCTCTTCTGCTGCAAAATTCCTTACTGGTAAGGAGAAATTTTCTCCGTGTTGTATTGCACAAGTGACTGATCCATTGTGGATGCTCCTGGCTACCTTTAAAATGCAGTCAGGTGACAGTGAGTTAAACTGACTAGACTGATCTGGTATGATGTTAATCTATAGCTGCATTCCTACACACACACACACACACACACACACACACACACACACACACACTGCACACCTGCTTGGCAGCTTAGTCTATGAAGTCAATAGAATCTATTACTAAGCTTTCCCTGATATGTTACCACAGGAACATATAGGTGTTTTTTTTATCTCATCTAACTGGAATGCACAGAACATTGTAAGAATCTCTGTTTTCATTTGCAAACAACCAAGCTTCTATCTCAAAGGCTGCAACAATAGCCTTGAAACAATAGCAATATCAGACAGAGAAATCTGAGAAACTGGATAGGGGAGAGATACCACAGAATCCCAGTAATGAAGGGGTATGTTTTCAGAGTGCTGCATAGTTCTTTAGCCTCTCCTGAGCACTGCCAGGAGCAAACTTAGCAAATATGCGCCCTTTCGATTAATGCACCCAGGACACAAATTCCAGCGTTGTTTTTTTCTTTGATGCCACATATAAACAATCTGAGTGACACCAGTACAGCCAACAGACAACTGAACTTTTCGTTCTAATTGGTTTTTATTAAAAATGTTACATGCTCAAGCTACGGATTTTACACTCACAAACATTTTTACATTTCATTTCTGCTCACCCTTATAAAAATTACAAAGCTTTGCTACCTTTGGCCCAGACTGTTTTTTGTTTTTAAAAAAGACACTGTTGGAGTACATAAATAGAAATTTAAGTATAAATATGGTAACAAAATAAATGGATGTATGTGTTTAATAAATTAATCATAAATATTGTGTTGACAAGGAAGTGCTACATCAGGAAAATAATTATTTACAGAGCCATGCTACTATATACATACAAAACGCTTTGGGAAAGAATGTTCTCCCATAGTAAGCTAGTTATTCACTAGAGGAAAATCTAACGGTAGTAAAAACTGTTATTTACAAAAAATAATAATCCATGAAATAATACTCACAATTATATATTTTTTTTAATTCCATCATGTTAGTGTATAGAGATTTAAAATAACTGAATTATACCCAAAGCATCTCTTACAAGTCATAGGTGGGATTTATCCATTAGGTCAAGGAGTGGAACCTCAGGCTCACGATTTCGCCCTCTGTGCCCCTCAGTCTGGCCCTTGCCACTCGCCTTAGGCCACGCCTTCTCTCCCTTGGGCACATCTCTCACAGAACTTGCTTCACCCACTGAGTGTTTTTGTCTGGTTGGAATGTGAGCTATGATGATATCTGCCTGCCTGATCATCACAAATCCTTAGTACTAACCTTCTAATCAAATTCAGCCAGCCAGCAGATAGACGATACAAAAAAGTAACCTATCAAGGTTTGGTTTGGTTTTTTGCTGAAGTAGCATGAATGTATTTTAGTTACATAAAATTCTGGGCCAGGCAAAATCAGCCTCTGGTTATAGAATTGGTTACCTGTTCAATTGTTTTTACTCACTCCAGAGATTGCAATCTTATCATACTTTTGCTCTTTCAACAAATAGCGTTTTGGAATTGTGCACGTGTTCTGCCTGATGAAGAACTCTGTGTAACCTGAAGGTTGGCCTACTCTTTTGGCAACCATCGTTCAGGTACTCTGAACTTCAGTTCACTAAACACTCAAAGGGGCAGCACAGCAAAGAGGTTGCTAGTTTCACCCCATTACCATTCTGGTCACTCTCTACAAGTTAGAGGGCAAATGTCCAAAGTGGGGAGCCTCAATTACTGATAGAGAACACCCACTGTGTGCTTGAGAACCCTGGAAAACCATGGTTCTAAAATGGGGGGGGGAGCCTCCATGAGCACAGCAGACTCCCAACCAGATTCATGGATGGTAACTGGAATGGTGTCAGGGGACAGAGCTAGCGTGCATAGTGTTCCCGTATGTTTAGTCAACTCCATAGAAGAAAACCTGAAGAGGCTTGCTAGAACACAACTGCTTGTTAGTTTCATTTGTCCCATTCCCTGTGGTTCATGTGACCTCCTGTAGGGATCAAATATCCAAGGACAGAAATTGCATTTCAATAGCTAATCTTCTGAAAACCAGTAGCAGAGGTTTGTGAAAAGATTGTGTGTCAAGTGTTGTCAGTGGTTACTTGTTTAGCTTCCTTTAACTGGCTGCTCCTCTTTAATTTCTGACACTGATGTGTTTAAGGGTCTTGAAGAGAAGGACTTATCCCTCTTTGACTGAATCGCATTTGTTACATCTGTCATCAGGCCTCAGAGGTGAAGGAAGGAAGGAAGCAGTAAAGCAAAATATTCACGATCTTATCCCTCCAAGCATCCTCCAAGGCAGAAGAAATACCTGCACGCTATGCATTTTTGTCATTCCTGAATTAAATGGCATATTTTCGAGGAAAGCTTTCTAAATACCGTGCCTGTGTGTCTGTAGTCTTCATGGTATTCGTATTGCCGGTTTGACAAGAAAGGGTAGTGCCGCATCTGAATGTAGCCATGTGTGAAATATCACTGCTAGAAATAATATCCTGCTGGCAGTGCTTTTTTTATGGAGCACAACTCACGTAAGGAGCACTTGTTCTCATTTCCCAAAACTAAGGCTTTTCACGGATACATCTGAGGTGATGCCGAAGGGATCCATGCTGTCAGTTTCAAGAGGGGGACTGAAAACTCCGGATTGCAAATGCTGCCCAGTGTCGCCGTAATCTCCAAAATCGGTTGACTCCACTGGCACAGTGTTGATCACTGGCAAGAAATGAGACAGTGGAAAGTCTTTCCCTTTATTTTGTTGCCTTTGCCTGGCAGTACTTAAGGACACCAAGACTCCATATTTCTTGGACTTGTAGATGTTGTAGCCATCTGGGCGCATCTCCTCTTCAAAGGAGCAATCCTCTGTAGAATAACTGAGCTGAGAGGAAGTGAAAAATATTACACATTGGCTTTATACATTTTGTGCACTCTTAAATGGCATATGATGCAACAGTGTTTAGCCAAATCACCTGTCTTATGGAATAATCTATTCAGTGTGCTCTACGTGGGGCTACCTTTGAAGGTGACCCGGAAACTACAACTAATCCAGAATGCGGCAGCTACACTGGTGACCAGGAGTGGCCGCCGGGACCATATAACACCGGTCTTGAAAGACCTACATTGGCTCCTAGTATGTTTCCGAGCACAATTCAAAGTGTTGGTGTTGACCTTTAAAGCCCTAAATGGCCTCGGCCCAGTATACCTGAGGGAGCGTCTCCACCTCCATCGTTCTGCCCGGACACTGAGGTCCAGCACCGAGGGCCTTCTGGTGGTTCCTTCATTGCGAGAAATGAGGTTACAGGGAACCAGACAGAGGGCCTTCTCGGTAGTGGTGCCCGCCCTGTGGAACGCCCTCCCACCAGATGTCAAAGAGATAAACAACTGCCTAACATTTAGAAGACAACTGAAGGCAGCCCTGTTCAGGGGAGTTTTTAATGTGCGACACTTTAATATATTTTTAATCTTTGTTGGAAGCCGCCCAGAGTGGCTGGGGAAACCCAGTCAGATGGGCGGGGTACAAATAATATATTATTATTATTATTATTATTATTATTATTATTAATTGGGAACCATTCTTCCATAGAGCTAAATTTGATACAGACTAGTGCAGGAAGATACAAGGAGTCATTTATAACCCAAACATGGAGAATGGAAGTGCTCCGTGGAGTTATGAATAGGTGTGGTTCTGCTTTTATAGATTTATGCAGTAAGATTCAATTTGATTTCTCTTACTCTGCTAACTGCTTGTAAAGCAAGAACTGTTTTGAAGCCACAATGGCCCATCACAGCAACCCACAGTTCCTAGCTGAGAAGGCTTGTTTTCGCTATGTAAATATAGCAAAAGCATTGCAGCTCAATGTGCACTTGAACCAAAGTTTACTGGAGTTCATGAGACACCACAGGCTACCAGAAGCTAAAGGCAAATAATAGGGGAAAGGTTCATGGTAAAACAGATTGCTGCATAGTTAAAGCAACTGTCATACATGTCTTGATTCTGATGAGGTTGCTGAACAGGCTGCCATTGCCAAGTCCTGACTGGATAACCTAAGTTGTGTCAACCTATCCCAACTATGCCCTATCAAGTTTGTGGTGTTAGACTCTAGGGGGATTTCTGTGTTTTATTGGAGTCCTAGGTGTCCTCTTCCATTTACCAGAACTTGATTTGCCTCTTTATATACTAGGGCAATGAAGCAATAGAGTTGACAACTAGAACACAAATGGAGAAAGATCTAACATGGGTTCGCCAAACACAGACTAAACACTATTTTGAGACCATCTCCATAATTATGGTGACAGCAGAGCACTTTCATCTCCATCGCCATTGCATCAGCACAGCGGTATCCAGACAACATTTTTCAGGGTGCCCCTTCCAGTATTATGTGAGAGAAGCATTGATATTTTAAAATATAAAATTTAAATGATAAGCATTTTTAAGCAGTGTGCACACAGTCCCTGCAATGTGGCCAGCATTTAAAAATTAGACATGAACCATGTTTAGTAAGCTAACTTAATTGAAAAAAATCCCTTTGACTTTGACAAAATGAGGATTTGTATTTTATAATGTCACAGAGTAAGAATTGGTTATGTAGTGTTAACATATATTCTGAGTATTGGAACCAAAAAATGTGCTAGCTAACACAGAAAGATTAGCACATAATAAAATAAAAACAAACAAAAAACAAAACAGGATGGTGATTTTAGTCTGTTCCAGGTTCTCTGTGTCACTGCTGTTTTTCTTAAAACTCTGGTACTATTCTGGTTCGGTCATTAGAGGTGACTGAACTCTCTGTCAACTCAGAAGTATCGCTGATTGCGTCTGGGGCTTCGATGATAAGAGAAATGGTGTTCGTGCATGAACTCTTTACCTGCCAAGTCCCTGTGTCATACTTTTCCCCCCTACATGTGTAACATATTATGCTGACAATCATCATTAAGAAGTAGAAGAGGCTAGAGCAGAATTCTCTTAATGACTAAATAGGCTTAAAGTGCAGCACTTCAGATGTGGACTGGGCTATCAGGAAAAACATGTTTTTGGTTTTTGTCTAGATTAGGGAAACATCTTGAGATGTGAGGCTGCTGCCATGCAAGTCACTTACGGTAACTGCCTTTAACTGTTGAGTTATTTCATTAATTTTCACACAGTCACAATGCAGAACAAAATTCAGTATGGCAATAACAGTTTGACTTGCAAGGCAGTCCTCAGGCATGTTTACAAAGAAATGAATTCTAAAGTGTTCAGAGGGGCTTATTTTCAAGTGTAGCCTTACTTTTTGTAATGTGAATGATACAGATCTATACAGAAACTATACAGTAGTACCTCAGTTTTTGAACATCTCTGTTGATGAACATTTCAATTTTTGAACGCCATAAACCTGGATGTAAATGCTTCCATTTTCAAATGCACCTCAGAAGTCGAATGGCTTCCGCTGAAGTACCATTGTATTTTTCTCAATTTTCTCTATTAAATTTGCAGCCCCCCCTTTGCACCTTGGTTTTCAGATGTTTTGGAACTCAAACGGTCTTCCAGAATGGATTACATTTGAAAACTGAGGTACCACTGTAGTTTAAAAAGTAATGTTAGTTCTTAACCAAGAGGCGGTTTACAACAAGTTCTGTCACTATTTACAGACAGCAGCTTGAATGAGACCAAACTTAAAACCCGTTATTTATATCTGTGTTTACTGTTGAAAAATAACATTGGGGCATGTAAGATATGCACGTTAGAGAGTTATGAATGGGGATGGAGATACTAGTATATCCCAAGGTCCCTGTTAAATTTTTATATCATCATCTGCTGGAAGACCACATAAACAGCACTTTGAAAGCATGATTGGACTAGATAGTACTTGTGGTCCCTTCCAACTCTACAATTTGTTGATTAGCTAAGCTCAAGTGAAAATAGCAGCACTGCCCAATATGCATTCACATTTCAATGCACTGATTTCAATAGGGCACAACCATCTATAAGTGTGATTTGAGCTGTTGTGCTGGTAAGCAGTTATATGATTATTGGGCTGGAAAGGGACCTTGGGGTCATCCAATCCAGCCCTCTTTAGTGCAGGATCTGTAACTGCAGGATGCAATGGCGACACCCATGACCAATGACTCTTTCATCTCTGCTTAATACCCTCCAGTGAAGAAGAGACCACCACTCCCCGAGGCAGCCTGTTTTGCTGTCTTAACGTCTCGGGCCATTAGGAAGTCTCTCCTAACGTGTAGCAGAAATCTGCTTCCTTGCAATTTCCACCCATTATTTTTAATCCTTCCCTCTTGAGCAACAGAAAACAAGTCTGCTCCATTGTCTGACACCACTTCAGATATTTGAAGAGAGCTCTCATATCTCCCCTTAAGAGTCTCTTCTCCAGGCTAAACATACACAGCACTTTCATGCCTTACTCATGGGACTTGATGTCCAGACCCCCCACTATCCTGGTTAGATTAGGCTGATTGACCTACTTAAAACTGACTCAACATCAATAAAACCACAGCAATCCACCTCACAACAAATCTGGTTTCCTACAGAGCAGAGTGCTATATAGTCTTAAATTAGTCTCCTTATGAAGTTAACTAAATAAGAATGACACATATCAGACTTTGAGACCTGATGCTGGATATCTAGGGCGATCTTTCAGCAGCATCTCAGTTCTCAGATATACAAGGGTAGGAAAGAATACATTATCCTCCAAGTAGGTTATGCAGAGGACTCGGGTGGCGCTGTGGGTTAAACCACAGAGCCTAGGACTTGCTGATCGGAAGGTCGGCGGTTCGAATCACCGCGACGGGGTGAACTCTCGTTGCTCGGTCCCTGCTCCTGCCAACCTAGCAGTTTGAAAGCACATCAAAGTGCAAGTAGATAAATAGGGACCGCTCTGGCGGGAAGGTAAACGGCGTTTCTATGTGCTGCTCTGGCTCGCCAGAAGCGGCTTAGTCATGCTGGCCACATGACCCGGAAGCTGTCTGTGGACAAACGCCGGCTCCCTCGGCCTATAGAGCGAGATGAGCGCGCAACCCCAGAATCGGTCACGACTGGACCTAATGGTCAGGGTTCCCTTTACCTTTACCTTTCAGTTATGTAGACTTTTGAAACCGAATGGGGATTAGAGCTCTGTGGACCTTAGTGATATAGGCTGCAATTCAAGCCTGTCCCCTCCTGGTGGCGGCACTGAGCAGTCACCCTATCCGCAGCCCTGCTGCACACAGTAGCGGAGGCAGAAGCTCAGGGACAGGAAGATCACTGTGCCAGCTTGAAGTTGCTCATGGAGCAACATGGCCCAGTGCCGTCATGCTACAGCAGTGAGACTGGCTCAGGGTTCAATAAATCATGGGGTGGCTCAGCCCTGCTTGAAGGAATCTCCTCCCCCAGTGGCACTCCTGCCCACACGCCTGGTAGAAGGCTGACTGAGACAGGAGAGCTCAGAGAAGGAACATTTCCACCGCTGCCACCCAGCGCAAGAGGGGGTTGGATTGCTCTGTTATCTGTTATCCTGGGCACATACACACCTCGGAGTAAGCCCCATGGGGATTTTCTTCTGAGAAAACATGCCCAGGATTGCACTGTTAGAGACATTAAAACTAAAGGTACCGTAATTGATTTTTGGAAATCTAGGCTTCAATCCTGCACCCATTTCCCTGTACGCCTCATTGAACTCAATGGGAATTACTTTGGGCTAGATGTGTGTAGCTTTTGGCATGCAGTCCGTGCTCCACTGAAGGCCATGGCAGGACTGCAACTTCTGTCCTTAGCTCATGCCCTCATCCAAACACGGAAACACTGTGTATCAGCTGAATGAAAATGGGTTGCGTAGAAGAGCTTAAGAATGCCCCATTACAAATGTAGCGGAGAGCCTGTAGATCTGGTGGAGGCAAATCAGGCAGCCCCCCGCCCATCTCAGCCAGCCCCCCTTTGCCTGCCTTTGTACTTTGAACTGGTCCAGAGGGTGACCTTGGCTTTCGGCTTCTCCTCCTTAGTCGCTCTGTTGCCCTTTTAGGACTTGGCAGGGAAGAGGATGAGGACAAACCTAGAATTAGTTCTACCTGGCATTAGCTCTGCATCTGCCTATCATCAGTCTCCCTGCCTTCTGTGGGCATTGCATCAGCTACCACTGTGTAGATCAGCTTTTCCCCAACCTGATGCTTCTCCAGATGTTTTGGAATAGCTGCGCTGGCTGGGGCAGGTGGAAGTTGTAGTCCAAAGTGTCTGGAAGTCACCAGGCTGGGGGAAGACAGCTGCAGACACTATAGACAAACTTTTGAGTCCATCACAGGTTCCCTCAACTTCAGTTAAGAAAGCAACAAAAGGCGCCGATTTCCTTCACCAATAGCTAGATTTCTGCAAAACCACACCTAGATTTCGGGGGGTGGGAAAGAACGCATTTGCTCTTAAAAGGAGCAATCTTTGGCAGATTATCTGCACAATAACCTGAAGAGCAAGAAGATTTTGTGCTAATTTAGTAATTCCATGCAATAAATATTTGGCATATATCCCAGTCCAATTGGAGAAATTTAAGCCCATGATTAACTGTCCCATCAAATTCACTGGAATTTATAAGTCCTTAACTTTGACCAAATCACGCCAAGTTATTTCACACCAAGATTGAATAATGCCTTTTCTAGCTTTGAACATCGGGAATCATGTGTTGGTGCAAAAAGTAACACCTTCACATACATGATCCTAATCAAAAACAGGATAAAAAGAGTAAGAAATTGGAGCTGGAACAAATGTTATGTAATAAAGATCTCAGGGTGCAAACACCTTCCGTAATGTTATGGGTGTGATGTGCTAGTTGTATTTTGACATGGGAAGCCCCGCTCAAATCTCTGTTTAGTCGGGCAGGCTTACTGGGTGGCCTTGGGTACATCCTTATCTCTCAGCCTCACCTACCTTAAGGGTTGCTGTGAGGACAGAATGAGATAAAGATCAACCATCCAGCCTGGAGCCCCTTTAAATAGTTCAGAAAAGAAATCTAAACAAATCGTAAATCTTAGTAGTCAAAATTCTGGAATGCTGCTGGTTCTGCCACTATTCATAGAGAGAAAAATACACAGAGTAAGTGCAAAGAAGAAGCTATTCCTCCATTTCCTCTTTTGTTCAGTTCAAAGTTATTTGTTATTACCTTAATGGTTATTTTATGACCATGCTACCTTAATCCTATCCAGCGTGGACTCTTCCCTTTGCCTGAACCTTATCACCAGCGAGACTGGAGTTCCCAAATTACCTCGTGATTGGATTTTAAAAATTCTTTCTGTTGCCTAAGCACAGAGCCCAGAGCTTAACTAATAATAATAATAATAATAATAATAATAATAATAATAATAATAATAGGTTTCCTTTCAAACCCGTTTAAGATCGTTGCGCGACGTGTTTAGACTGCTTTGTTGTGTGGGAGTAAAATAAATTTGGCCTGGCTGCTATTGTTTTGTCTGGCCCGGGAGCGCTGGATACAAATCGCCAGGAGCCGTTGTGGGGGCGAATGCATGCATGCAAAACCCTCCCCCCCGGGGGTTCTCGGCGTGCCTAGGTCGAGGGCCCCCCCGCCGCAACTTACAAGCCCGCGCAGCCTTCCCTCCGCTTCCATGCAGAGGTAGCGAGAGCTTTCCACGCCCTTGATCGCCACCGTACGAAGGGACACAGCTCGGATCTCCAGCAAACCTGCGCAGCGAAACAAAACGCAGCGTTAGTACGCGGTGAGGTGGAGACGGGAAAGTTGGCTCTGCGGGAAACAACCTCTCCCTCTCTAGCGCGCGCGGCTTTGCAAGCCCGTCGGTGTTTGAGATCCCTGTCCCAACCTGCACTCACCTATTCCCCCCCCCCCGATACACATCAAGGACCCGCACATTGGCATAGCCAGGATTTTATGGGGGGGGGGGCGGACACCCACCTGTCACCATCCGCTGTCCGGCTCTGTCTAGCAGATTCGGAATGAAATATCTCAATAGCAATTGTTTTAAATTCTTTTCTTTTGTCCCCAAGTACTCAGAAAAAATGTGTCAAATTCTTTCTACTTTAATTTTTTTAACATTTAGTTAAGTATTTATTACTTGATCTAGCGGGGTCAGCTGCCCCCCCCGCCCCCGCCCATGGCTCAGGAACCGAAGAAGAGAAGTAGCCCTGCAAGATTGCGCGGCGCTTTGGCGAGCCCGGTTACTTACTATGCAGATTCTGGGCGCTGGCGCCGTCCACTCGGCCGTCGCTGTTGATCCTCAAGAAATAGCTGAACGAGCTGTGTCTGCCGGCGGTGTAGAGGTGCCTCAATCTTATGGCCTCTCCCCAGCCATAGTTGACATGTGGTCCAGCATCGGTGAGGGGCAGGGACCGGGCGAGCGTGACCAAGCAAAGCCCCACCAGAGCCAGGAGCGCGCCAGCTTTGCGCAAAGTCGGCCACATCTTTCGGCGAGGAGAGGAGTTCCACCGCAGCGCAAACGCAGGCAGAGGCGCAAAGGTTCCCGCGGAGAAGAAGACCGAGGTGGCCAAAAAAGACAGGGCGGGGTGGTGGTGAAGCTCAGGGCTTTGGGAGCGACTTGCTTCAGGAGCGATTGCAGGAGAGGCAAAGCCAATCCGTGGCCTTTTATAGGTCTCCTTATCAGCCCAATCGATAAGGCTAATTCCAATATAGACACTGCTCCATCGCAGGACTAGGGCCAATACCCGCCCCGCTGGATCACAAGCCCCGGGACACCCCTTCGGGTTGCATTTCTCCCGCGCGCTTTATTTTATTGCCAAAGCAATTCGCTGACCGCTCTTCCAGCGTGGCTTTAAAAAACGCGCACGACGAGCAAAGTTTTCGGAAGACTAGCAAGCGTGCTTCCAAAGCTAGGATCAGAGGGAGGAGAAATGGGTGCGCGGGAAGTGAGAAAGAAAACTTTGAAAAGCCGAGTGCACCAGGAGGAGCGAAGAATAGGAAGAGCGAGGAAATCAATGGAGAAATGGAAGTGAGAGGGGAGATCAAAGGCAGCAGAATTCACCCGAGACGTTCCAAATTCTTTCCGGGAGGAGGGTTTGGGTGGGGGGCGTTGACCCTCCCTCCCCCTCAATCTGTTCGCTTTCCCCAAAACATATTCCCACGACCCACTCCTTGCAAAAATGCAAGCAATTTCATATGTGTTGAGAAAGGGCTGCTTTGAATTTCGCCCCTTTTATGGACGAGAACCCCAGCGCCTTTTTTAAAATACCCCTTCCCCGTGCTGCTAAGGCAACAGCAGATCATCCTTTCCCCATTGGCATCTCTGGAAGTGGCGTGAGCGAGGCTGGCCCGGTCGCTCATTGTATCCCGCCAGAGACCACAGAGCTTGAAAAAAGGCCGGCTGGAGAAAGTCTAAATCTCAATGGAATTTACTAATGACCCGGAAAATCGCCCACTTAGGGGGCGGGGAGGTTGCCTCGCCTTTGTTCCACAAGGTGGCCAGAAGCGCGTTGGCTGATGCAACGCCTCCCAAGATTGCAAAGCAAGGGAATCCCTACATGCAGCCTGGCCCCCTCCTCATCTCCGTGCCTCTCCTCAGGGGTGAAGGAAAGAGCAAGCAGCACGTATTTGTATAGATGTCTAACCTCCTTCCTTCCTTTTCTTCCTTTCTTTATTGCATTCATATCCCACCTTTCCTCAAAGGACCCCTCTCCCCCTCCCAATTTACAACAACCCTATGTGGTAGGCTAGGCCCAACTAGTGACTGACCCAAAGTCACTCTCAGTGAGCATCATGGCTGAGGAGAGGCTTGAACTGTGGCCCTCCAGGTCCAACGCTACCCTGCTTTAAAGAAATATTTTCATTAATATGCTTTTTATTAATATACTGTAAATCATAACATAACACCACATATCTATCTAGTTTATATTGTTATTAATATTATTTTTTACGTATCTATCTTAAAGCATTTCCAAACTGCTTAATATTTAAAAATCTCTAAGCTGTATACAAAAAAATACAGCATTAAAGACTTTTTAAAAAAAGTTTCATAAAAACAGAGTTGCAACATAAAAACCAGCAAAACAGTATTCTAAAAACAGATAAAACTGGGAATTCAGTAATAAAACAGTTAAAAAGTTTGCAGTGTAAACAAGAGCGATCAGAGAGTCTCATGGCACCTTAAAAGATGAACACATTGTTTTAATGGGCTCAAGCCCGCTTCATGGGATATGGGTGAAGTGCAATGGTAGTTGGCAGGTAAATTAATAAAGGAGAAATGGGAAGGTGGGAGCTGGAAGGTAATGAGATGCAATTTTGAAGTGTGATAAAGATCTGGCAAAGTGGGTTTGAGTATGTGGAAAGCATATGCCATTATAAATTTGTTAGTCTTGAAGGTACCACAAGAGGTACCACAATTATTTTTTTGCCATTGAGTAGCACACCCTGGATGTACAGTGGTATCTCGGGTTACAGACACTTCAGGTTACAGACTCCGCTAACCCAGAAATAGTACCTCAGGTTAAGAACTTTGCTTCAGGGTGAGAACTGAAATTGCGTGGCGACAGCAGGAGGCCCCATTAGCTAAAGTGGTACCTCAGGTTAAGAACAGTTTCAGGTTAAGAACGGACCTCCAGAATGAATTAAGTTCTTAACCCGAGGTACCACTGTATATAGAATGTGTGCTTACATAAATGTATATGCATATGGTACAAGCATACACAGTGATGTGTGTGTAAAACTGTTATGTAAAAGTTACACAGTGAACCTCTGGGTGGCACTCCAAGGCCAATAGGCAAGGACTTCTCAGACCATCTTTGGTTAACTTAGCATTCCACCCATTCACAAAGTTCCTAGGCTGGACTGTCAAAACAGAGGTGGAAGCGCTGATTAGCTTTGTCTTTTTCCTAGTTAGATTTCCTGCTCTTGGAGCCACACAGTTGCTGGGCTTCCAGGTATCATGGGGCCAACTCCCTTGTCCTGACAAAGGATAGTGCAGGTCATTTCCTAATGATGTACATTCAGGAGACTTTCTTCAAAGCCTCTAATGTCACCTTTCACTCAGTGCTAAAGCTCTTTACCTGGGAGTAAACCCCAAGAGGAAGTCCATGGATTTCAGTCGGCCTGCTCTGAGGATGAATTCCTTGGAATACAGCTCTCTGTTCACTAATGAGTTCTCTTGATTTCAGTGGGACTTACTTCCCAACAATTATGCTGCAATGACTGTCCTCGTCTTACAGTTTTCCTAAATAAAACTATGCTTGAAACATTTCGGTACTTGACTTTTACATATTTATGCGCAAAAATGTCTTTATCTCCAACATTAAGAACAGCATAATATCAACATCATCATCTCATAAAATGAGTACAAAATACATGAGTTCCTGGCAATTTTTTGAGTAAATTGTTTTGCTTTTTGCAATGATTGGAAGCCGTCAATAAATGTTTGAAGACGACCTGTAGAGCTACACCCTTACTGTTTTGTTTCTGTTTTTATTATGTATTTTGGTGCTGGTCTTTAAAGCCCTGAACGACCTTGGCCCAGTGTACCTGAAGGTGTATCTCTACCCCCATTGTTCTGCCCAGACACTGAGGTCCAATTCTGAGGGTCTTCTTCTGGTTCCCTCACTGTGAGAAGCGAGATTACAGGGAACCAGGCAGAGGGCCTTCTTGGTAGTGGCTCCCTCCCTGTGGAACACCCTCCCTTCAGATGTCAAGGAAATAAACAACTATCTGACTTTTAGAAGACATCTGAAGGCAGCCCTGTATCAGGAGGTTTTTAATGTTTGATATTTTTATTATGTTTTTAGGTATGTTGTAAGCTGCCCAGAGTGGCTGCAAAAACCCAGCCAGTTGGGTGGGGCATAAATAATAAAATTGTTGTTGTTGATGATGATGATGGTGATGATGATGCTGTGAACTGGCCTGAGATCTTTGTTGGAAGGAAGGTATACAAATTTAATACATAAAATGAAATAATGCACTTGTGTGAGACCATATCCTGCTGAATTCTGTGGGGCTTATTTCTGAGTAAACACTGGGAAGTGTTCTGTACCTCTTACCCTGTAGAGATCCAATTCGTTAATTGTACAAGGGCTGCTTCTTAGTTACATTGCCTTTTACCTGTCTGGCCTGCTTGCATAGGAAACAGTGTACATATAAGCACCTGTCACTGTCACATACAGAGTGTTGTGCAAGTCTTGGTTTCATTACTAAGACCAGGAGGATACATTAGAATACTTGTAGCAAGATATAATGCTTTGCTGCATTGGGGATTGAGCCCATTAATTTCCCCATGAGAATTAATGGATCTGCGTTTGGGGGAAATCGCAGATCAAGTATTCCAAGGGGAGAACCAAGTGCTTAGTGAATGACAATACAGAGATTCTTTAGCTTTATAGGAAGGCTCTGAAATTAGACACATCTATGATGAATGGGTTTATTTTGGGAATGGATTTATTTTGACTCAATATATGTTTGGTATTTAGGGACTCATCTGGTAGAGCCATGGTCAAATTCTGCAGCTAATCTTAATTCTTTGTTTGGCCACAGGGTGACGCTTTAAGCCATAAGACTTCTCTCCCTCTCTCTGATTCTACAGAAAGCAGTGTCAGTTTTGAAAGTGCCCTGTAAGCTTATTGCGGCTGCCTTCTCAAATACTTGGCTTTATGTTTTGTGTAGCAGAAGCTGTGGACACTATCACTGCCTCTGCTTTAGGCACGACAAAGTCCATTAAGACAGCTATGTTGGAGCTGGTTCATTCATAAAGGGTCTTGTTCTTGGGGCATCAATTTCATTCACAAAAGTTTCCATTAATTGAAGTGAGGGGTGGGGAACCTGCAGTCCCCCAGATGTTGATGGGCTATTTATTAATTAAAACATATACACCTTTGAGCATAAAAAAACCCACAAAGTGGACTACAGGTCCCACCATCTCTGTCCAGAAAAAGCTGACCAGTGCAACTTGGGAGCCCCAGATAATGGGAGTTTATTAAAGGTGAAATAATGAATTTAGGCAGAAAGAGACTTAGGCAGGAAGAGCCAGCTGCACAAATATAAGATGGGAGACCTGGATTGCCAACAGTACATGTGAAAAGGATCTAGGGGTCTTAGTGGACCACAAACTTAACATGAGTCAACACTGTGATGCAGCAGCAAAAAAAGCTAATGCTATTCTAGGCTGCATTAACAGAAGTATAGTGTCTTGATCAAGGGAAGTAATAGTACCACTCTATTCTGCCTTGGTCAGACCTCACCTGGAATACTGTGTCCCGTTCTGGACGCCACACTTTAAAATAAACCCTGCAAGGATATAAATAAAGGATTCCATTCTATGTTCTAACAATGTGAAAAGTAATATTCTGCTCTGACCACAGACTGGGATGGCATTTCAATCTCTAGTTACAGATGTCTTTCAAAAATCAATACAATTAGAAAGCTATTTTTAAGCACAGCTGATGAAAAGGCACTGACAGATATTTTACGTAATGGATTCTTAATCACTGCTGGTAGTGAATATATTCCTAAGAGACGCACAGTTCTTCAGACTTCTCAGAAACTCCTCTAATTAAAAAGAAAGGGAGCAGCTTTCCCCAAGCAATCAGTTTCAGAAGTCATTGGGACTATTTTCATTTTCTTTCGGGTGTTTTGAAACAAGGCTTAATTGAAACAAATTTCACAAGGTCAAACATGATTTGGGAGAGGACCATTGCTCAGTGGCTGAGTAGCCACTAGCCTGACCTACCTCACAGGGTTCTTGTGAGGACATCCAGGTAGGACTGGAAATCCCTGCAGAGATGCTGTCAGCCATTGCAGAGCAGATGGTTGGATTAATGGTATGACTCAGTATAAGACAATTTCTCATGTTGCTGTTTGCTTGCCCACTCACCATTCATTCCTACTGTAGATACAATTACCTTCAAGATGATGCCATTTGAGGAATGCATACATAAGTGATGCAAATTTATTTTTAAGATCTTTTACCCCCCCTCCCTACACACACACATTGTGGACAACTTTGAAATACATTTTTTTTAAAAAATCAGCTTTAAAAGAATCAGCTTATTTTTTATTTATTTCTTCTCATTTCATCATCTTTTAATTGTAAGTTGACCAAGAAAAACCCCTGCAAAATCTTTCTGTAAAAAACATTCCTTGCTTGGGATCTCTCTTGCTACAGAGAAAGAAACACAAAGAACAAACAGCTGTACTGTTGTGTCACTTCATTTTTAAAAAAGTCACTGGAATCAGTTGACAAAATTACTTTCCAATATTATAAATATATTGGCCAAGATTCCAAGTTTCATGAAACCAGTTCCATAAGTCTACTGGTGTTTAGACTTATTTCCTCAAACAACAGCTCCCCTCATACACCTCTGCTATAGCCCATGCCAAGCTGCTCTTGAAAATGAAGGGATTACAGTAGTTCTGATAGATGATAGATATAGATATAGATGATGATGATGATAGATATAGATAGATAGATAGATAGATAGATAGATGATATAGATATAGATATAGATATAGATATAGATATAGATATAGATGATATAGATATAGATATAGATATAGATATAGATATAGATATAGATGATATAGATATAGATATAGATATAGATAGGATATGAGCACTAGCTGTTCAAAGTCCATCAGGCTATTTCTTCTCAACCTTGGGTCACCAGATGATGAAATTACAACTCCCATCATCCTCACCCAGTTTAGCCAATTGTAAGGGGTGAGGGGAGTCATGATTCAACAACATCTGGGAACTCATGGTTGAATAAGGCTGGTGTAATCCCCTTTATAAATCTAGGCCAGGCATAGGCAAACTCCGGCCCTACAGATGTCTGTGACTACAGTTCCCATCATCCCTGACCACTGGTCCTGTTAGCTAGGGATGATGGGAATTGTAGTCCCAAACATCTGGAGGGCTGGAGTTTGCCTATGTCTGAACTAGGCAGCTCTTAGAATCCCAGTTCCTCCTGGTTCTGGACATGAGATAGATGGATTCCTTTTTTTGTATACTAAATATTTTATGTGCAACCTATTTTCCTTGCCCAGCACTATGGCTGGCTCCAGGTTTAAGGAGCTGTCAGCAAAGTGTCCTCTGTCGGTGGGCTTCCTTGGTGGTGCTGGAGAACAGCAGCAACACAACGGTGAGTCCAAGATGACTTGGAGTCACCATTTAAATTTCCCAGAATGCCTCTGATGTTGCTCTGGGACCCTGTGGGAAATGTAAATGACAGCCAGGCTTCCTGCCCAGCAAAGTTTCCTTGTGTATGTGTGGCACTGAATCCCACCACAAACTTCTATCATGTTTTAAATCTAAGCATGCAGTTCCAAGTTCTTCTCTGGAATATATTCCCTTAGAGGAAATTCTGCATAATTAAAATAGATAAAATCTATTGCTGCAAACCTGCCCACATTTATGTCCCATTAGTCACAATGTGAATGACCTATGTGTTATTGTGCTACTATCCCAGTGTTTTTGGCCATATGTAACTTGACCTCTGGTTTAGAAGGAAATAGCCCTTCTGTTACATTCATTTTCAGATTATTTGCTCTCAGTGTTCTAAAACTGATTTCTGTTTGTAAGTTTACTTGCCAAACACTTTGGCTTACATGTGTTCTTTTCAGTTGAACTATGGATTAATGACCCCAGGTAGAGCTTACCCAACTCTTCTCTGGAAAAAGAAATAAGGGGGGGGGGAGAGACATTTTCTAGCTCTCCTGAGAAGGGTAAATCGGGGTTGTTGACGTTGTTTACTAGGGCTTTCTTCACACATTACATTCCAGCCATCCTGGGTTTGGCATGCTGGGAATGCTTGTAGACCGAAACAATGTTTTGTCTTGTTTTGTTTTTCCACTCCTATGGTAAGATGAATCTTGCTTGTTTTCAATAGAATTCTTAGTTGAGCTGGCCAGATGTTTGGTATACTACTGTATCTCTGGAGATTTCATATTGCCCTAGAGCAGGGGGCAGAACCTGTGACCCTCCAGATGTTGGCCCTCCAACTCCCAGAAGCCCCAGCCAGCACTGCCAATGGTAGGAAATGATGGGAGTTGTAGTCCACCAGCATCTGGAGGGCTGCAGATGTTCCACCCCTGCTCTAAACAGACAACACTGGGCTGATTTCTACATGTGTAACCTGGTTCTAAGGGACGTGGGTGGCGCTGTGGTTTAAACCACAGAGCCTAGGACTTGCCGATCAGAAGGTCGGTGGTTCAAATCCCCGTGACGGGGTGAGCTCCTGTTGTTCGTTCCCTGCTCCTGCCAACCTAGCAGTTCGAAAGCACATCAAAGTGCAAGTAGATAAATAGGTACCACTCCGGCGGGAAGGTAAACGGTGTTTCCGTGTGCTGCTCTGGTTCGCCAGAAGTGGCTTAGTCATGCTGGCCACATGACCCGGAAGCTGTACGCTGGCACCCTTGGTCAATAAAGTGAGATGAGCGCTGCAACCCAAGAGTCGGCCACGACTGGACCTAATGGTCAGGGGTCCCTTTACCTTTACCTAACCTGGTTCTAAGGTTAACTCAGGAATATAGAAATAGAGAAAGCTGCCTTATACTGGGTCTGACTATTGATCCATCTAGCTCAGTATTGTCTGTTCTGATTGGGTGGGGTGGGGGGCAGGTCTTCAGGGTTTTAAGCAGAAGACATTCCAAAGCTAGAGATGTGAGCCTTCTGAACCTAGAACCTTCTGCATGCAAGGTGAATGGTTTCCCACCAAGTTATAGCCTTTCTGCTCAATCGGTTATTTCAGACATTAACTGCACCTGGAAATGAACCCTATGTAGTTCAGGCTAGTTAGCACCATATTGTTCAGGCTAGTTAGCAGTTCGAAAACACACCAGCGCAAGTAAATAGGTGGCAGGAAGGTAAACAGCATTTCCATGTACTCTGGCACTTGCCACAATGTCCTGTTGTGCCAGAAGCAGTTTAGTTATGCTGGCCACATGACCCGGAAAGCTGTCTGCAGACAAACGCCGTCTCCCTTGGCCTGAAAGCAAGATGAGCACCAAACCCCCATAGTCGCCTTTGACTGGACTTAAACATCATGGGGTCATTTACTTACCTTTGCCTCTTCTGGGGTGAAGGGCGCACTTTTTGCCACATAAGCATGAGCATGGAGAGACTCAAAACAGTATAAGTATACATTAGTATACTAATAGAAATAGTCATTTTGTTGCATATATTTTCTTTTGGAAGTAAATAGAGAAAAGCATTTTTGAATGTTATCCTTTTCCCCATCATCATTATCATCATCAGGCCCTGTATGCAATCATTTATAGTCTTTATATTTTGGACCAAATGACATTCGCTGAAGGTTATTTAAATTGGGTTGACTCCAGAAGCTTTTGAAATAATTTTAATTCGAAAAGGAGAGCCATACATCCACTGGTGAATCATTTAACATTTCCAGAGTATGTTTTATAAATTATTTGCTGTGATGTGCACTGCCCCCTGCTTTCATGACAGTTTCTTAACTAATCATGTTGGGGGTTTTTTGTCGCCATGAGTCATGGCTCAGGCACAGTGGAGGTCAAGAATTGAAGGCCAAAGGTCACTGGAAGCATCCTGCCCATGGCAGCTATAATTGACCTTTATTTGACAAAACAGAAGTAACCTGGGATCTGAAAGAATGGTAGTCAAATGGCCATCTGAACATTGCATCTGAACATTGCATTTGGATTGATTGTAATCAGACTTAAATGGTCAATTAAAAGGCGATTTGAAAGTAAGATGAGCAGAACGGATAACGAAAAGACAGAGAAACTTAACTAATAAAATGCTTCGCATCTTAATTTGAGTCTGTTGAGGCTGCACACTTCTACGAAAGCCGACCAGTGGTAGATTTGCTTGGTCAGTGTTTTGTTCAATAGTTTTACTTTAAGTTGTAATAAAATAATTCATGGAGAGGAAAGGTCCGGGTTAAATAGAGAAAGATATACTGGAGACAATTTTGGACACTCTGGTGAATTAACATGTCTTCACACTGTATGGTGTGGGTAAGTTTCATGGCTCTTCCCATTTATTCCCTGTGTTTGATTTGACCCATTTTTAGATGATTATTTACAGTATATCTTTTATGACATTATAAGCTGTCTACTGCATGGTGCCATTCACTAAGATATGGGCTATAAATAGCATGAAAAAGTGTATGTGCACTGAAACTTCTTAGGCTCTTACTGCTTGTGTTGCTTTACCAATGATATCATAGGAATGAATCCAGACACTTTGATTCATTTTGTTTAAAGTAGTTGATAAAAATATAGAGCATTTCTCCGAACAGCATCTACCAAATTAGAAGTCCATATCACTCCTTGGAAAACAAACTCTGTTCAGTTCAAAGGAGGTGGTTAATAAGTGCTCCTGAAGTGCTTGAGGGAGCTCAGTTTCTCTTAACCTCTTCAGGGATTTCTCTGGCAATGTGTAAGGATCTGCTGCAGAATAAGGACCAGGACGGCTGCAGGAAATAGCATGCCTCTTTAAAAGGATATATAATTATAACAATTATTTCTTTTGTTTGTTTGTCACTTTGTACAAGAAAAATATCCAAGTGACTTACAACAGCATAAAGTACAAAACAACTGAAATCAGTGAGGAAAAGCCACATATAACAAATAAGATTCTTAAAGGGCAGATCTAATAATACTATTTAAAAAGGGCAAATTTGACCCCACCCCACTAAAAGATGAGAACCTCAGCAGAGGGCAGAATCATATGAAGGCATCATCCAAAAGTAAGAGCCCAAGGCCTTGGCAAAAATGTCTTAGCCGGATGCCTTAAATTAAAGCCTATAATGATTGCATTAGGTGTGATTTCCTGGGGAGAGCACTCCACAAACAGTGAAAAAGCCCATTCAGGATCCAGGAAGGTTGATGATGGGATAAGGTGGTCCCTGAGACAAGGCTTTATAGGGTTTATATGGGACCTGCTGGGAGTGCAACAGCAAGGATCATTTCATGTGTAACTGAAGGGTTAATTCTGTTATCAGTAAGCCAACTAATCAGAGCAGCGGTGGTGGTGGAGGTGTTGCTTAGCAACCAGGCAGAATAGCATGATCCTTACTAAAGTAGCATATGCCCTGATTGGTTGTGTGGTTCTGAGGGAGTTTCCCATCTGCATGGTCCCTGCTATGTACAAGCCCTATACTAAGAAAGACAAAACCTCTGTTTGCTTATTTCCCCACATATTATACACTATTTTTGTTCAGTTTCCTCAGCAAAGTGCTATCAAGACTATATGCATTATTTTGCAATATTTTAACATTATTTATTAATTTTGTATACCGCCCACACCTGTAGATCTCACAACATAACATCACAATAAAAAACACAAAATGCATAATAAAGTGTATTTATTTAAGTGGCTTTTCTAACAGGACCAACTTTTTAAAGCCATTCAATAATCTAGATCAGAAGTGGCCAGACTTCAGGCTTGTGAGATCTCCCCTCTGTCCCCAGAATATTGAGATACACCAATTTTAGAGCCTAATGCAAGGTTCAGAGCTGGCCAGAGGGAGAAGGAAGCTAGGTACAAAATGCTGCTCTGGGAATGAAGTCAATTATCTCCTGCAAGGGGGGGTGGGTTCACCTTGTTCTTTAGTTGAGGGCCACATTCATCCAGGGATAATTCATCAGGGGCCACATACTGGCAGTGGGCAGAACCAAAGAAATGATGGAAGGAGTCAGAGACAAGTAGTGTTCTGGATTAACTAATTTGGGCAAAAGACCACACTGCTTCAATTTTCACCATGACTACATTCAATTACAATTCCCAATCCTCTGAAGGTGTCATCAGAAGTAGTACAGTCATACCTCGGGTTGAATATGCTTCGAGTTAAGCGCATTCGAGTTGCGCTCCTCAGCAACCTGGAAGTAACAGAGTGCGTTACTTCCGTGTTTCGCCGCTTGTGCATGCGCAGACGCTCAAAATGACGGCACGCGCATGCGCAGAAGCGGCGAAAAGCGACGCATGCGTGCGCAGACGTGCCGTTGCTAGTTACGTTTAATTCTAGATGTGAACGGGGCTCCAGAACGGATCCCATTCGTATCTAGAGGTACCACTGTAGTTCAATATTACTACTGTTCTGAAAAGCAAGTAATAATCTTCCTTTCTGACTTTGGTGTGACACAAACACACTAACTATTTTTACTTGAGGCAGCTGTGGGGTGGAATTTATACAACCAGGAATTTTTTTTCCTGCCTCCCCCCAAAAGACTGGGGTGCCCTGCATACATCAGTCTACATCTGATTTAAAATAAACAGGTAAGGACAAGACTGAGTTACAATAAATGAGATACTTAACACACCTCAAAAATCAAGTCAGCAGAGCTTCTCAAATACCTGGTCAGAAGCAATTGCTCTAATGAGACTGAAAGAAAATTGATAAAAGTAACAGAAGGCCAGCCTTGGCAGGACATTATTTATTTATTTATTTATCTACAGTTTATTATTATTGGATTTGATTTTAAAGCATGTATATACTGCTTAATGTTTTCAAAATCTCTTAGGATACAGTGGTATCTTGGTTTAAGAACAGTTTGGTTTATGAACAACTTGGATTAAGAATGCTGCAACCCCGGAAGTAGGTGTTTTGGTTTGTGAACTTTGCCTTGGAAATAAGAACATGTTTTGCTTCCTGTTGAGTGTGTTCCATTTGTAGATTGAGTCCCCCGCTGCTATGGAAAAGCACGCCTTGGTTTAAGAATGCTTTGGTTTAAGAACGGACTTCCAGAACGGATTAAGTTCGTAAACCAAGGTACCACTGTAGATCCACACAATATATTTAAAGCACATCCAACACATATTTAAAGTGCTCGATTTGCCCCCCAAAACCCAAGGAACTGTAGTTGAGCTACAATTCCCAGCACCCTTAACAAACAATGGTTTCCAGAATTCTTGGAGGAAGTTGTGTGCTTTAAACACTGACTGATCTTTAAGGGTATGGTGTAACACCCCCTCCCTTTTTTTTTTACGTGCTTTAGATAAACATTTGGGAGTTAGAGAATCCCTTACCGATATCCTGCAAATCATCCCCAGATCTTCACTTGCTGTCTGCCATGGACCTAGAGTCCCCCTCCTCTTTTTCTAATGTGTCACTTGTGTCAAGGTAGCACATCTTTTGGCTTCAGTATCGGCAAGGCCTCTCATCAATCATAGTATGTCACTGCCAACAGTCCTGGGCTGGTGAGATCTTTTGCATTTCTCCAAAGGATATGAAAGGCAAGCACACTTCATGGCTCCCCTCTTCTGTCACTCCATTGTCATTCAGCAAATGGGACCAAAGGGGAAAGCGATCAGCACATCAACTCTTCAAGCCTTCCCCAGTCTCCAGCTGTCATCGGTTTTCAGCTCTCTCGGCTGATCTTATCTGCTGCCGAGTGATTGAAAGTAATTTGTTTTGGTTGAAAGTAATTTGTTTTTGGAGAGTAATTAGATTATCTCTTTGGTGGCTTCGTACCTGGTGACCCAGAGCTTCTCTGCGCCTTGTTGCTCATTAACATCAATTACCATAGAGGCCTTCTTCAAAGAAAGGCATCCACTGCCCAAAGAAGGGAGCCCATTATGGAATATCCTTCTTATTCCTGTTAGGAGATAATAAACGTTCTGATGTTCACCAAGCATTTTAGGGTCAAACACATATGACCCTTCTGGGACTAAGCTCTTCCTTTTCTGTCTTGAGGAGGAGAACTCGTAGGAATTACAAAGCAAACTGTGGGGTCTGATTGGTTGCATGTCATGTGGAAATGTGTGTTGACACGAGCATAACAGGACAAATTTGGAACGCGAACACTTGTGTGGCGAAGGGGCAGGGCTTTTTTAAAACGGGAACTCACTGGAACTCAGTTCCAGCACCTCTCAGGTTTGCGCCACTGCCATTCTAAGAGAGGAAGGTGTTCATGGTGAGTTCCAGCACCTCTTTTTCTAGAAAAAGAGCACAGCCAAATACATTAAAATACAGTTTACCTTGACAGCAGCCTAATGGCCAGCATTGTCTGCACCTTAGTTTTGAAATGCTGGTCAGTTACTGCTGCTTTCTAGAAATAACTTTGACGTGACACCCACTGATAACATTGATTGGTAGATGTTTATATTATTTAGCAAAATCTGATCAATCAGAATAAACTCAGAAGGGTTTGCTACTTTCAACAAAGAGGGGCAGGGCTCTCCCACTGACTCCTCACCTGGTCTTCGAATGTACTCCCAGAAGCCCCCAGCAGGGCTGCAGAAACCGTTTTTCATCCCAAGGGCCACATTCCATTGCTGGCCACCTTATGTGGGCCACATGGCAGGGATGTATGGAATGCGATGAGTGGGCTAAGAGGTGCGAGATGAAAAGTGGGCAGAGCAATCAGTGTGACTCTTCCTTTTTCTGCAGTGGACTGCACTCCAGCCGTGCAAAAGTGTGTCTCCACATACAGTGGTACCTCGGGTTAAATACTTAATTCATTCTGGAGGTCCGTTCTTAACCAGAAACTGTTCTTAACCTGAGGTTCTCATCCTGAAGCAAAGTTCTTAACCCGAGGTACTATTTCTGGGTTAGCGGAGTCTGTAACCTGAAGCGTATGTAACCTGAAGCGTATGTAACCCGAGGTACCACTGTATGCACACACAAGCACCTCCGTCTATGCAACCAAGAGGCATCCTTACAGTTGAAGGACATATTGCAGCTGGGCAAAAGCACTCAAGGATTGTGTAGAGCAGGACCCTTAAGGACATGGCAGAGGGAAGGTGCGACCTAGGAAGGAGGCATGACCAAGGGTTAGAGAGGCTTGGAGGTTCACAGACAGCCCCTGGGCCTGAGGTTCCCCACCCCTCTTAAGCAATGCCGGGGTGCAGCTGCAGTGCTGAGGGAGTACCAGCCATGTGCAAAACTCAGCATGCTGAGTGCCTAGATAGCTGCCCGGCCTTCACCTGAGGTAAATATTTTTTCAAAAGCAAACATGTTTATTAGAAGAAAAATAAGGGCACATTGAAATTATATTAAAAGCATCTTTTCCTGAAAGTGTGTATGTTGTGATGATAATGTGGAAATTCCCACCACTTTCCCTCTTCAAGGAATCACAGAATTGTCGAGTTGGTAAAAGGCTCCAAGGGTCATCTAGTCCAACCCCCTGCAATGCAGGAATCTCAGCTCAAACATCTGCGACATCCTTCAAATGCCTCTTAAGTCAACGCGTAAATGAAGTAAACAACTTTCCATTTTCCTCTTTTCCTTTCGGGTGGTTATGTCAGTGCCTGTGAAAGTGATTGTTTTATATGTGTGCCAAAACAAGAATAATAAAGAGCTTTGAGGAGTACAGTTGGCGGGCGTGTAAATGGGGGGAAGGAATGCAGATGCAAAGTGGATAAATGACCTTTCTGAAACAAGCACTCCCCCTCAGCTACCATATTTTGTCTGTGTTAAAGCCAGTTAATATGCTTCCCCCCCCCCTTGCTAGTTTTCTTACAGTTTGTCCCCCCCCCCAAAACTACTTCCTTTTCTGATAAAAATGCATTTGGTCTCCAGGACCGTTTAAAGAGGGACCTTTCTCTATGTTTGTTAGATAGCAAGCCCAAGACTCCATGCCTTATATAGAATTTGCAGGGCCTGCCTCTCATGTTAATTTCTGAAATGCTAAATCAGGGGTCAGGAAACTTTTTCAGCAGGGGGCCGGTCCACTGTCCCTCAGACCTTGTGGGGGGCTGGACTATATTTTGGGGAAAAAATATGAACGAATTCCTATGTCCCACAAATAACCCAGAGATGCATTTTAAATAAAAGCTCACATTCTACTCATGTAAAAACATGCTGATTCCTGGACCGTCCGCGGGCCAGATTGAGATGGCGATTGGGCCAGATCCAGCCCCCGGGGCTTAGTTTGCCTACCCATGTGCTAAATGGTCTCAGACACTTTGAGGCACATAGGAAGCTGCATTATATATAACAGGTTAGAAGGTTTGTGGCTGGATTCAACTGGTTGGTCCTGGAAGCCCATACAAAGATTTTCACTAGTACAATAGGGTTTCTCCCCTCTCCTCCCACTGCATCCCCCAGCACCCCCAAATTAATTCTCTCTCTCTCTCTCTCTCTCTCTCTCTCTCTCTCTCTCTGTGTGTGTGTGTGTGTGTGTGTGTAGAATCACTAGAACATCACCATCTGGATAGCTCAGTTGGTTACAGCATGGTGTTGATAATGCCAAGGTTACAGGTACATATGGGACAGGTGCATATTCTTGCATTGCAGGGAGTTAGACTAGATGATCCTCAGGGTCCCTTGCACCTCCACAATTTGGTGGTTCTAGGATCACATGTGGGGAAGGAGTGGGGGACCCTCCGTTAGGCAGGAAGAAATGCTTGCGCTGGTGGGGCAATTGCCTTAGTGCTGTGTTGAATTCCTCTCTGTTTTTTAACCAACTGCATTTTAATGTGCTCCTATCTTATCTGATTTTTATTGTTATATTGCTTACTTGCTTTTGAACTAGTTGTTTTATATCATGGATTTTATTGCCGACAGCTGCCTCCAGCATTTTTGTATGAGAACGGCCAGGTATAAATGGAACTAACAGAGGCATAAAGAAAGTTTCTGGTTAAAGCCTCCTTTTTCTGCTGAGGCTTGCTAAGGAGAACACGTGGCTGCCCTTACCTTATGTGCAGAAAAACAGGGCGTGGATGAAAGAACGAATTAATATAGGCCAATTAACAGGGAGCAGATAATTATTAATCTTCTCTTGGTTAAAACTGGCTTCCATGGACAGCCTGCAGTTGTTTGTATTGAAAGCATGACTTGAGGATGTGAATTTGCTTAGCAAAATGGAATGGAGGAAAATGACTCGTAAAATGGCCCTTTTGATTAGGTTTTGTATATTCTATGTGCAGTCTGAACAACTCTTACTTGCTAGGGCAACCAGCTGTCAGACCTGTCTTCCTCATGCACCATTCCTAATACAGACCATAATAGTAGCCGCTGGTGTGTGGTATGCTGACCCCGCTGACATGACAAGGGTATTAACCTTTGTGATCCTGACCCATGTCGAGTGGCAGAGGCCACCACTGCTCTGGGTGACTCCTTCACCACATGAAATCACAAACCAACTTCGTTCTTTTGTAAAGCTCAAGCACCAGGGTCCTCAGCGTTTACAAATACTGATTACGGGACACCCTTCTGTGACATGGTTGTGTGGTACCCGCCCAGTGCATCCTTTCCCCACAGGTATAATAGAGATCCAGAAATTCCTGCAAAATGAGGAAGATTGGAGTGCATATTATTTATTTATTGACTTCCGCAGTCAGCAATACCAGGGTACTTGACAATCCACACGCCACCAAAATACCAACAATCTCAGTTAACCATCAGTGAAATGCAAAGTGTCCAAACCAATGTTCTTTTAATTGTACAGCAGCAGAAAATCAATGCAACGCAACACCCAGATTACAAGCAATTTGTCCCCAAAGTCTGGCTGGGTAAGAGCATATTCAGCTGCTGTCAAGAAATCTCCACTAAAGATGATTGGTGCAACTCCAGGGGTAGGATGCTCTATGGAGAAGGTCTTCTTGTGAGCCACCATCACTCAGGAAGCACCTGTTGGTGAGACTATGGGAAGGGACCCCACCCCACTACCAGCCGGCAGCCACCAATCTTAACGACTGAGCCGGCAGATAACTGCCCTGCCTTTTAATTCCCAGTACAGTTATTAAAAGTATTGTATGCATTTTCTTTCAAGAAAGTAGAGGCTCCAGAGATGATGGCTAGGCTGGGAAAAATGTTCGCCCATAGGCAATAAGTTATTAGCGTCCGCATAATTTTTCATCTTCATAAGTCATTTTCCACTCACATTGCCAGAACATGGTAAAATCCCACAGAGAGCCGAGTTTGGCACAATGAGAATGTCCCTGTGCATTAGATATGACTTCCTTGTTGGTACTTGAAAGCTTATTCAGCACCTATTTTCCTTTTAATTGCTGTTGCCTCCTATTCCAGGGTTTGGGGCATTAAAAGACTGGGGAAATTCAGTGGGTTTCAAAAGTCAGTTTGTGACATTTTTGTTGTTGTTTAGTCGTTTAGTTGTGTCCGACTCTTCATGACCCCATGGACCAGAGCATGCCAGGCACTCCTGTCTTCCACTGCCTCCCGCAGTTTGGTCAAACTCATGCTGGTAGCTTCGAGAACACTATCCAACCATCTTGTCCTCTGTCGTCCTTGTGCCCTCCATCTTTCCCAACATCAGGGTCTTTTCCAGGGAGTCTTCTCTTCTCATGAGGTGGCCAAAGTATTGGAGCCTCAGCTTCAGGATCTGTCCTTCCAGTGAGCACTCAGGGCTGATTTCCTTAAGAATGGATAGGTTTGATCTTCTTGCAGTCCATGGGACTCTCAAGAGTCTCCTCCAGCAACATAATTCAAAATGTGACATTTTAGCTTGCCTTATAAAGATATTATGAATTGTGGAATGAAATTAAATGACTCCCAAGGCAAAAGTCTTGAATGAATAAATGAATTTTGTATGATAAATTATTTTCTTTGACATCAAATTTACCAATTTCTTATTCTGCTACTTCTAAATCCTCTGCATTTCTTTGTGTGTGTGTAGGATTTCTGTCAAAGATGAGCGTTTTTGTTTTCTATTCCAAAAACTGGTAGGAGGCTTTTGTTAATGGTTGCATGGGTGGGAAAACAGAGTGTTAGATTGCCACTTACTATACATATGTCATGACATGGCTTAAAAAGATAAGAACAAATGATGAGTGAAATTTAGCATCTCTGCCTGAAGTAACTGTTGTTTGCCTATGCAAATGATGTACGTAATTCAGTTATCAGGATTAGGCTTATTTTGCACATAAAGGGATAAACAAATCTTGTGCCTTTAACTTAGTCAACAGAAGAACTCTATATACATTATTACCAAGTGTTCTTCATGTTGTTAAAACTGTTAAAATTAACCAGACTCTGCAGTGATAACATAGAGCAGTCTATCATATTTCTACAGAATGAGAGCTATTTGTGATCAACTAATGAGTGTTGTGCATTTCACCCTAATGTTATACTCTAGTAGTTCTCAGACTCCTTATCCCCACCTAATGTACTACTTGAAAACTCATGGGGGGGTCTCACCTGACTATTGATTCTGTAAATCAAAGCACACCCACCCAGGACCGATAAGGAGCCATCCAATGAGGGTAGATGTCAGGACAGATACAAAGAAGTACTTCATGCAATGCCTAGTTTAAACTCTGGAGCTCACTCCCACAGGAGGAAGGGATAACCACCAATGTGGATGGCTTGAAAAGAGGATTAGACAAATGCATGAAGAAGGTGGCAATCAGTGCTACTAGCCACAATGTCTACGGTCTACCTCCAGTATGCCTCTGAATGCTATTTGCCGGGAATCACAAGTGGAGAGAGTAGGGAGAGCATTCGGGTCCTGCTTATCCCAAAGGCATCTGATCAGTCGCTGTGATGGGCCACTGACAGGATCCAGCAGGCTCCTGTCATGTGATCTATCTATCTAATTTTCTGTTTTACAATTTAGAAGATTCGTTTAAAGAGCCTTAAAATATCAATGACTTCACTTCTTCTCTTTCCATGGTTCACTTTGCATAGCATAAATCCCTGCATATTTTATATAAACTAAACCATTCCGTATTCCATTATTACATCCATCAAAACTTACACTGTTGAATCTATCTTAATGCCGCCAACGTTTTCAAGTGTACACAGTTTCCCTCCATATATTCAATAAACATTTTCCAGTCTTCTTTAAATGTATGTTCTTCTTGTTCTTTTATTCTATAAGTTAGGTCTGCAAGCTGCGCATATTCCATCAGTTTAAATTGCCATTTTTCTTTAGTTGGGACCTTGCTCGTTTTCCATTTTGGGGCTAACAAAACACGGGCCACAGTAGTGGCATACATAAATGGCCTTTTTTGATACCTGGGAATTTCCGTCTGAATTATCCCCAACAAAAAAGACTCTGGTTTTTTTGGGAAAGTACTTTTAAACATTCCCCCCCCCCCCAATTCATTATGGATTATTTCCCAATACTTTTTTTACCCTTTTACGGGTCCACCACATATGAAAGAACGTTCTTACCTTCTCCATTAGGCGCTATGTGGAAATCAGTCCCATTGGAACGAATGGAAATTGTTTCACTGTGATTACACTAAGGAATAGGAGTATTGGACATCGGTGCCTTATGTAAAAGTTTAGTAGATTAAGTTCTGTGGGGCTTCAGAAACTGCCCAAGAGGCAAAAATAGGAGAGTAATCTCAGCAGAGAAGTCTAATGAACATGTCAGAGAAATGTGTCAGAATTGAACTTGCACATTTGGCATATCAAGGTAGCACTACATTAGTTTCCCCGAAGACACTGTATTTGTGTTTCACATATTGTTGTTGTTCCATTGAAATGCATTAAAAGGTCTGTCAATGGAAAAACGTGAGAGGATTATGCCTGCAAGAGTTCATATTACAAAGAGAGGGGGTTGGGGTTTTGTTTTGTATTGTTTTCTTGATCTCACTCTTCCCTGTGGCTGTATTGCATAAATGCATCTATCTGTTACTGAACACCTTTTATGCATATCAAATTTATCCTGAACCACAGGCTTCCTACCAATTTAACTGTTATGTACTGAGTTGAATAGATCCAAACTGCAGCAGTCTGATTGGTCCTAGAACAATAGGATCCAAAAGGCAGCAGTCTGATTGGTCCTAGAACAATAGGATTCAGAATGCAGCAGTCTGATTGGTCCTAGAACAATGCAGCAGTATGATTGGTTGGCAGGAACCACCCAATCATGCTCCAGATAGAAGTGAATCCACAACTTGATTGGCTTACAGTAGAATTCCGGAATTAGCCAATCATGTGCAGCCCATTGTGTAAATAATGTATATAAAGCAGATACTTTGAGGGGAATTTCATTCATTCCTCCTCACCACTATGAGCTGAATAAAGAGCATGAAATCACTTTGCGACTCGTGAGTATATTTCATTAACAGTGTTAATAAGAACTTAAGAAGAGCTGTGTAGGATCTGTGGGCTGTATTGCTAGAGCAGTCAAGTCCAACATTTCCTGTTTTCCTAGAATGGACACGTAGGGGAATGTGGCTCCAAACAGGGAGGATTTCCTGTCATACTGGTTGGAAGCCACCTCCCCCTGCGTGTGACCAGGTATATGGGTGTGACCCTAGCTGACCCAAGGCCAGGCACACAGCCCTCTTTCTCTTTTGGACTTCTCTTTTGACCAGCTTTTGCTCCTGGCTCATAGCCAGCACATGGCTCATCCATAACAAAGGATGTAAGCCCATGTTGTACGTCTAAGACTTAGCTCAGACTTCTCTTCTCTACAATCTACAAATGTACCTGTAACTACAACTCAAGCCTGCCTTCAGATTGCTACTGGATGCGAGTAAACTTTATTCTTATTTTTCCAAGAAGACTGTGTTGTGTTATTATTATTTTAAGAGGGAAATAAAAGGGAAATTACTAGGAAGAATGCAGTCTGCACAAAGGGCATCCTGGATTGCTTAGTTAAAAGGCTGAAACCAGTCATCAACAGCTTCACTGTTTGCCAGTGGCGTAGCGTGGGGGGTGCAGGGGGGGCCGGCCGCACCGGCCGCAACATCTGGGGGTTAGGGTTAGGGGGCGCAAATCCACAGGTTAGGGGGCGCAAATCCACGGGTTAGGGGGCACAAATTACTTGCCTTGCCCCGGGTGCTGACAACCCACGCTACACCACTGCTGTTTGCTGCAAGGAATGTGCTCTGCTGTATGCTCACTGGCCGGAGGAGGGTTCATATCGAATTAATATATCCTCTCCTACTTTCCTTAACTTTCCTTCCTACAGGTTCAGGCCCACCTAGACCAGCATCCTGTTCTCACAGTGACCAACCAGATATTTTTGGAAAGTCCACAAACAGGACCAAAGTACAACAGCACTCTTACTGCTTGTGATTTTCAGCAACTGGCATTCAGAGGTGTAATGCCTCCAACAGTGGAGGTAGAATATGGCCACTGTGACTAGGAGTCCTTGATCCTTGTGAGTTTATCTAACCTTATTTTAAAGACATCCAAGTTGGTGGTCATCACAACAACTTGTGGGAGCTTATTCCATAGTTTAGCCATTGGCGGAGGAAGAGGAGTGCGGGGGGAGCGCACCACCACCGGCAGTGCGATCCCCAAGGTGCCATCGCCACTGCCCCCCTGCCCCCGCTGGTGCCCTGCCCCCGCAGGTGGCTCGCCCCACTGCTGGGATGCGCACCAGCCCCGCCCCCACCTGCTCTCTGCCCCCGGTGCCGGAGCATGAAGCTCCACCACTGAGTTTAGCTATGCACTGCGTGCATAAATATTCTTTTTTGTCCGTCCTGAATCTGGCAGTACCAAGAACAATGTCCAAGCCTAGAAATTTCTTTGCTGATATCTAATCGGACATTCAAGCTGAGGGTTGTTTGTTTTGTATTGGGAAACCTTTTTTGCTTGGATGATTGATTTGTGAATAAGAATCAATGCAATGCTGTAGAGACAAATTATAATACTTAAGTCCAGTCAAGATGAAAAGATAACCTCTGTATGACACTCAAAGATTATTTAAAAAGTGGAGTTTTGCTCCTATCAGTTATAGAGGACTAGAATATTATCATGTATCACTCACTGTTGCTTTGAGCATCACTGTGGTCCTTCCACTACACTCCTATGGAGCATCATGCTTCTTCATTTACACTGTTTCATAGCAGTTGAAGAAAGTGATTTGACAATGTTTGTCTCCATTAGCATCTCACAGTTCAAACTGCCTGTTAATCAGGCTACCTCTGAAGTACAAATCTGTCCTTCAACAGCTTAAAGGAGTCTGAGAAGTGTCAAAGCCACTTAGTAAAACACTATGGTTCCCAGTAAGTTGCTATTAGTATTTACTTCTCTCTTGCATTCACTCCACGCTTTGTCTCCAGTGGTTTCAAGAAATGTATTTGGGAATGTTAGCTGATGATCAACACAGCTGCTTAATGTCAAATGATGCACAGCAGGTCACCCTGAAAGAGCATGGGTTTTAGACCCACCTGGAGAAATACTTCTCATGCCATTCCCTTGGGGTGGGGATGGAAGGCTAGAGAATGTTTAGATTCCAGGGTTTAAAGCAAAACTCTGTAAAGAGATTATGAGCAGAAACATGTTTTTCCATGGCCTGAATGATAGAGATTCCACGTGTTTGTGGGTGAAAATACTCCTGAGGTACTGACTGAGCACACCATGTTTAACAAAAGTTCAACAAACCCTCGTGGAACCCTTGTTACTTGTACTTAGATATGGGATGCAAGCTTTATTTTTTCAGAGATCAGGAGCAGCCATTGCTTCTTCATTCCAGAATCCTTTGTGTAGAATCTGATATCCGTTGTACTGAGGAAGGACTTATTCAGCCTGCTAACTGTATCGTGGAACTGAGTCTACAAGCTGACCTCATGACTACATTATTGTTATTGTTGTCATAATTGCTCATCCCTCTCACCCTCTGCTTGGTATCACCTTTTGCCTAGAGAACTCAAAAGCTTGCCACATTCTTCTGACATTTTGGTTGGATCCAATAAAGGATTGTGAATTTTTTGGTGTGTGTGTTTCCCCCCCATATGGACCCACCTTTGTACTCTCTCTTTCTCTAATCACTGTTCTTGCAATAAGCTGGAAAAATTTGTTCCAGGAGCCTTCTTCACTTTGCTTATATTGTTCAAGATTTTGATTATTGATTTTGATTTTGATTATAAAATATATTCTCATCTCCCCCATGTCCTTTCATTTGCTCCCACCCTAATCTAGTGATCAAGCCTTGAGGTGCATTCCTCATCAGGCATGAGAGACTCATCAAAAGGCCCAAGGGGGAAATGGGTGAAAGAATGAGGGCTAGCGTTTTGTTAGTAACTAGTTGTTGTGGATGTTTGTGGGCGAGAGGGAATCATAAAATTGAGTAGGAAAATCCTCATATTCTCAAAATATTTCTCATCAACAGAGTTCTCTACAATTATGTGCTTTAATTGTTCATCTGTATTCATCCACAACTTCTATATCCTCAAAAGTGTTAATTATGTCTGCTGAGTTTTGCTCTTTCACAACAGCAAATAGAAGGGGAAGAAATGGAGGCAGTGAGAGATTTTACTTTCTTGGGTTCCATGAGCACTGCAGATGATGACAGCAGTCACACAATTAAAAGACGCCTTCTTCTTGGGAGAAAAGCAATGACAAACCTAGACAGCATTTTAAAAAGCAGAGACATCATCTTGCCAATAAAGGTCCGTATAGTTAAAGCTATGGTTTTCGCAGTAGTGATGTATGGAAGTGAGAGCTGGGCCATAAAGAGAGCTGGGCCATAAAGAAGCTGGGCCGAAGAATTGATGCTTTTGAATTATGGTGCTGGAGGAGACTCTTGAGAGTCCCATAGACTGCAAGAAGATCAAACCTATCCATGCTTAAGGAAATCAGCCCTGAGTGCTCACTGGAAGGATAGATCTTGAAGCTGAGGCTCCAATACTTTGGCCACCTCATGAGAAGAGAAGACTCCCTGGAAAAGACCCTGATGCTGGGAAAGATGAAGGGCACAAGGAGAAGGGGACGACAGAGGATGAGATGGTTGGACAGTGTTCTTGAAGCTACAAACATGAGTCTGACCAAACTGCGGGAGGCAGTGGAAGACAGGAGTGCCTGGCGTGCTCTGGTCCATGGGGTCATGAAGAGTCGGACACGACTAAATGACTAAACAACAACAACAAGTGTTACAATATCTCAGATGGGCAACCCATCTGAGATATCTAGCCATGTCATTGCCCCAGTCCAGAGATCTGCTTGTTCAGGAGATGGTACTGGACTTTGTGAGACACTGGGAGTTTTTCCTATCTTTTCAAGAGAAAAGGACAAATTATGCATGCACATATGTCATGTGATATCTTGTCAAATCAGTGATTTGCTGTTGAATATGTGACCTGCCTGAGTTGACCTGAATTCTCTGGGGTGTTTTGATCTAGTGTGACTTAGCACACATGTAATACCACACGATACTGCAATCATCAACTCTGCACTCCATGGCGAATTCTGTCTTCCTTCTCCTTTGCTTTACATTATTGGGAAGCTCTTGCACTATTGTCTACAAAAAGAGGAGCTATGGGAGTCCCTTACAAGATAACTTGAGACACATATTGACCAATTGCCTTGTGTCACTCTCTTCTGTGAAGTGCTTGGCCATATGCATCTGCTGGGATTGTGCTGATGGGAAGGCTACAGCACAGCTCATATATTTTTGCCTAAGCCTCAAGGATTCATCACGGGTGGCCTATATGTGACATAAAATCCTCAACCCAGCTCGGTCGCTCATACAGTTCGGTTAAAGGCGAAATGCTTGTCAGCACCAGATATTTACAACAGGTCAGTGCATCTGTTTTGTACATCCAACCTGCTAGGGCCACACCGCATCCCATGCCTGCAGCCTGCATCTGCTTACTGTCACTCAAAGTAGCTCGGAAGAGAGACCATTTCTCCCTGCTTTGTCTTCCTCTCCTCTCAGAAAGGAGGTCTAGATAGAAATCCTGATTCAATGTGGAGACCAAATAGTTCAAGAAGAAACGTTTGTGTGAAGGTCTTTGCTGTGAACTATTATTATTATTATTATTATTATTATTATTATTTTATTTGCATATATGTGTGTGTGTGCTGTTGTTTTTTCATTTATTTTTGTCTCCTTTAAACCATGAGCAGCAAGCAAACAAACCTTGGTTACTGCTTGTGGGTCAAAACTTGGGTTTAGACATATATCAGGACAAGCCAAACTCCGACTGGTTTCCTGGTGCCGAAGCAGGACTGGAAGTGGAACGGAGCAATAACGTATCATTAGCATGCACCAGCACGCAGGATGTTCACATTAAACCACAGATTTTTAACAATGGTTTAGTCTGATGTGCAAACCAGGCCAAGATGACTTAGTGCTGAATAGGCATGCATAAGATTGCACTATTGGGGAGTGTAATTGCAGCCATTCCTGATAAAGGGACACACTTATCAGGAAGCAAACTTCCATTGAACAGAGTGGAGCTTATTTCTGTGCAAGGAAGCATAGGTCTGTGCTGTTAGTCACTTAATAAATGATTAGTAACCTGAGCCTACACATGCTTACTCCAAAGAAAGCCACACTATGTTCAACAGAATGTGATCCTCATTAAGCATGTTTAGGATTAGGGAGTAAATCCAAATGGATGCAGCAGGACTTGATTCTGCATAAAAAAATGCTTCAACTTGTGCTGTAAGTGAAGCAGTCATTTTATTATACTTAAATAAAAGGGAGATATAGTACTTTTGTTTTCTACCTGTGGACACAATGGCATTTGAAATAATTTCAACCTGTACACCATGCCTGTTGTAAACATTTATCTATTTATTATGCATTTAAATGTGCACAGCACATACACCACAATATTAAACAACACCTGTATAAAACTACAGACAGATCTGGTAAATGGTGAAAGCTTGTACCATGTAACATTGATATCAAAGTTTTACAACATTATCTGAACACTACAATATAAACTACCTCTGAGTACACCAAGGGTGAGGCTGTCAGCTGAGCACTGAAAGGAAGTCAAAAGGGACACTGAAGGAGAACTGTCTACACCCAATGGGTTTAGGAAAAGCCAATGCTTCCAGTTGCTTTGACTTTGGAAACAGAAATACTTGAGCTTCCAGATAGTAGTCGTGATGGTTACAAATGCAAATACCCACATGTGAGAGGAAAAGAGGAGAAGAGCGAGAGAGGGAGGGAGGAAGGATACAGAAATACCTCAGACTGCACAGAAACACTTTAGCATCCCATGATGCAAAGAGCTTATTTCACTTAGGATAAAATAAACAGAAGCAAGATGGTTTGGAGGATAGGAGAATCTGTGGTCTTCCAGGTTTTGTCAGACTCCTTTCAGCCCCAGCCGGCATGGAAAATGGCCAGAGATGATGGAAAGTGTGGTCCAACAACATCAAGAGAGCCACAGGTTTCCCATCCTATGTTTAAAGAAACCCTGGTCCAGCTATATTCTGATCGCACTGATGGAATACTCTCATTGGCTCTGTTCAGAATCAGCTGATTTTGTCCCAGCTTTCTCAAATAATGCTTGGAGAAGCCCCTTTGGTTATTTCCAAGTTATCCCCGGGGGAAAATAGGAAATGGGAAACCAATCTTTTGCTTCCAAACACAGTAGGGCTGACTTACCACATTTCTGGAGCAAAGTAACACACACTTAATGCAAGAGCATTAAGTCCAAAACATAAAATTGCCCGTTGCCACTTTTGTTACCCCCTCCCTTTTCTCAAGGGTAAGGTTGTTTTGAGAGGAACCAGAGAGGGTAAATGGTTTTGAGAGAGAACTGGCTAGCAATGGGGATGGGGCAACCCCACGTTGTGCCAGACCCAACTTTGGAGGGGTCTGGCCTCACCTTATAATTGGGGTGTGTGTGTTTTAGACCAGGGAAGTTCATCTTCCATACTCCCCAAATTCTGAATTAGCTTCCAACAATACCTATGAGTAGCTTTATTCTTCAAGATCATCCATTAATTACAGTATCTATGCAAGTCATTCATAAGCATAATATGGTTCATGTATGTGTAACTCTAGTAATATACAGGAATGTAAAAAAAAGAAAAGAAAATGAAATGAAAGATGAATTTCTGCAGCCTTGGTATTTTGATACACACATGACTCCAGGACATAAGGTGTTGTTGTTGTTGTTGTTGTTTTTAATGTAGCACCATGATTGTAGCTAGGATTTTTTTGGGTGGGGTGGGGGAGAACCTCAGTCTCCTATGTAATTTTATTGATTTTTATTGATTGGGGGGGCAGCTGCCCCTCTTGGCTACGCCCATGGCACCAGTTACAGTTTACTGTTATGTGCACAGGCATGAGCTTATAAGAGCCCCAGGCTTGAAGGCTCCCAGCTCTGCTTTCTGTGGCTATCAGCAGAACAGGAGGAGCTTTCACTTTCACTTTTAAACTAAGCAGAATGCCCTGCGGTGTCTGAACTTGGTTAGCTTACTACAAGTAGTCAGCAAGTCAAGTTTATCAGACATGGTTTGATACTGACCAGCATTTAAACAAACTGGCTAGAAAGCTGCCTTATCTTCTCCTGCCAAGAAGGTCTATCTAGCTTAGGATGCCTACTCTGAATGGCAACAGCTCTCCAGAGTTTCAGACAGGAGCTGTTTCCAGCCCTGCGTGGAAATGTCAGGGACTGAAACTGGAACCTTATGCATGCAAAGCAAATGTTTGAATGTTAAACTACAGCCCTTCCCCACAAATTTCACCAAGTTTGGGTAACAAAACTTGGTTACCTTAAAGACAACACCTGGGCTCTGTCTGCCACCACGCCTCCCTCCCAGCAGATTTTGAAAGTTACAAAAGAAACGGGAAGATAGTAACCTCCCCCGCCCCAAACACAAATGTCTCAAACTAAAAAATCCCCCCACATCCCCCCAATATGGCCACACCTGATTTTGCCACCTGAAAGGGGGACAATGGCTCAAGCTCAGCCATTTTGATCCACCCTTGAGACTTGGTGGGCCAGGATCATCGCTTGCTTTGCATACAGAAGGTTCCAGGTTCAATCAATTTCCAGTTACAAGGATTGAATAGCAGATGATGGGATAGACCTCCATCTGAAGCCCTAGCAAGCTACTGACAGCCACAAGGAGACAATACTAGGCTGGATGGACAAATGGTTCGATTTGATATAAGTTGGCTTCCTATATCCCTGCCATAAAGAGGAAAGCGGAACAAGGCAGACTGAATACCAGGCGACTCAAGGTTTGTTAGGCTATAGATTAAAGACATTTGCATATATACTCAAAAGAAACCCCACTGAAGTCAATGGGAATAGTTTCCAGATTGTGGTCTAAAGCAGCCCTATCTAGACAAAGTGATTGAGGGCATCAGCTTGCCCACTCCCATCATAAATCTCTGTGGCAGCAAGGCTGCCTGCAGTAACAGCAGCATAATATTGTATTTGTGATATTGCTCTTCTGCAGCAACTAGAATTATGCCTCATCATAACCCTTGATTTGCTGGGGCTGCAGATCTCAAATCAGAACCGTGTGAGCTATTGCTAAAGCTTCCTAGCTGTTGTTTTCCAAGAACTTTGTATATTGCTTTCAAAGTTTCACTTCTATTTAAAAAAGACATCCAATCAGCTCAAAACTTAGTAGAAGTTTTAGACTTTCCTTTTCTCCGCCTCTCCATCCCCCTGCCACCATTCTTAAACCTGCCTGCTCATTCTTTGCTTTAAAGACATGGTTTACATTCACAAAATATATAAAGAAAAATATAGGGTTACTGGATGGCCATATAGTGCTGCAGCCTGACAGCTGTCTGCAAATATTTTCACCATGATTATCCTTACTAAAAGTAAATCACTGGGTAAAGATAGCACAAACGTGACAAGGCTCAAATTGGATGCAACCAGCACTATCTGGAATACTTCTGGCTACATAGGGAGTGGGGGATTTTGGATGCCCCCTCCCACAGGGGAATTACAACACTGAATGAACAGGGAGGGGGGATGAGAGAGAGAAATGTATGCACCTTCCATGCAGACTGTGTTAGGAAACTGGCTTCAAGAGTGAGTGAGGTAGACATGAATCAGTTATGTCAGGGAATGAAATCCTAAGGCTGCAACCCATAAACCGTTTACATCACAGTAGGTCAACTGCAGAGGGATAAGCCTATGTAACAAACAGGCAGAGCAATCCTATAGTCCATTGATGCTGTGGGAGCACTGATGCTGGAGCAATGCACCATATCCTTTACTCCATCATGCCGGGGGCAAGAGAGAGGAGTAATTTTCTCTCTCTCTCCATTTCATCCTCAGTATGGGATTTTCCTTATGCCCACTCTACAGCTGGTGCAAAGCTGCACTGTCATTGGAGGCAGTTTGGCTCTACATCTGCCCCACCCATTTCCCTTCCCACCTGCAAATGCACCTGCAAAACAGATATGCCAGCGTTGAGATGTGCCAGCGTATCCATGCATTTGCACCAGATTGGTCCAGGAGCAAAGACATAATCCAGGTCCTGCTTGTGTAGCAAGGCTTTCACCATATCCCAGAGCCCTTCAGTTGCCATATCCTGACTGTACTCTAAGCAGATTTTGGCCTCCCCAGAAGTGATCCTGGCTTCTGAAAGCTGCTATTCACGGGCAAGGCTTTCTCACAAAATTACGGAGGTCCAGGATAATCAGCTATTGCTATGCCAGAAAGTAGGAGAGCTGTATCTCCAGCTGCTAGCAGTGCCGGTGATCACTGGAATGACTCATCTCCAAGCATACCACTAACAGGCCCTTTCCCAGCGAGGGACTGCCCTCGTGCATCTCTGGCGATCACTCAGATGATCACTTTGCAGCAAGCACAGCTACCAACCAGAGCATCAAAACCAGTTTCTGTTACAGCAGTGTGCTCTAAGGTAACTTAGACATACTGTAGTGGGTTATGGATTGCAGCCTTAAAGGCAGCAGCACATTTTCTCCTTCTAAATATTGCATTAAAAACAATACATCAATAAGGAAGAAGAGGAACAATACATCAATACATCAATAAGGATGTAGAGAAACTTCAGTCATCTGGCCATATCAGAGAGAGAGAGAGAGAGAGAGATCTTTTTTGATGACATGCTCTTCAGACATTGCCAGAATTACGCATTTGGCAGGGAAGAGTAATAGAGTTATCACATGTAAATTAAATGTTACTAATTAATTGTGGCCTACTGGTTTCACACAGTGTGAACCTTGATGGGGGAAAGAAAGTGAGCACAGTTACTGATGGGTCAAAAGGTTTGCTTTTGTCCAGTTTTTTGTTTTTGTTTTTAAAGTTAAAATAGAATAATATTCCTGGAAATTGATTCTACATGTTTAAGAGTTGTCTGCTAAGGGCACAATTCACCAAGCACTGCCGCTGAGCAGCCTCCATGTTAGTTCAAAAGAGTCATTCTCCCATATTACTTGGTGAATCGCGTCTCAGGGGCTCCGAAGAGATTGACTGCAGGGAAGTTCAGAGTTCAGCAGCAGCAGATCTAAAAACAGCTTTTCAGGGTGGTACTTCAACACTGCACTTTCTGCACCAGAAGTAAACTGATACCATTTCAATGAAACAGCAATGCTGCACAAAAGGAGGTCAGACATTGTGCATTGCTTGCAACAAGCTGGCATCAGAACAAGAGGGAGGTTTTGCCCACTCATTCTTCAAAGACTAAAGACCTTACCTGGCAGTTATCATTGGTTTCTTTAAAAAAACAAAACAAAACAAAAAAATCATGTTCACTAGCCAACACTGTACAACACAGAGAACAGTGCAAAACATTGTAAATATAGGAATCGGATTTCACGTTTTAAAAAACAACAACACATAATAGCAGCACACCTGTGATAACTTACCCAAAACAAAGTAAAATAAGCCACAATGCAAAAGAGTCCTCTGTTGTTGCATTGTGCAATGAATAGCTTAAGTCGGAGGATTTTGTTTTATGCTTTTTTTTGTCTTTTTTTTAAAAGGAATTTCTTTTTTAAAAATCAGAACTATAAATAACTTTCTGGCAATATATACAGAATTAAATAATTTAAATATCTTACATCTACTCTTGCATAAAACTCTTAAAAGAAAAGTGCACCATAGGTTTCCCCTCCTCCGCCTCTCGGGTCTCTCGCCTCCTCCCCACTTCCCTGAGGTTAAGTCTGAAGGGACAAGCGCTCAGATCCTAGGAAGAAAATGTGTCACTGTCATGGTGGGAGAGACTTTGTTGCCTTTCTTTGTTCGTCCGTTTTTGCTCAGAGCTATGTACATCCCCGGGTAGATCTGGGATTCGTAGGCGTTGTAGTTGTTGGGCAGCAGGATCTCTTTGAATTTGCACTCATCATTGAAATGGTTCTGAAATGAGAATTTGGGGGTAGAGGGAGGGAGGGAGAGAGAACGATGGAAGTTTTCTGTTAGGGAATCAGAAGATTTCTGCTGAAAAACGAAGTGGTCTACAAAATTAAATAAATATAAAAAATAAATATGCTATTACATTTCTCTTAGCACATCTGTATACCACTTTTCAAGAATAATATATTTCTCAAAGTATTTGACAGGAGAATTTTGAGGACTCTTGCGCCTTCTCATAGCTGCACAGCAGGCAGAAAGTTAACTTCACACAAGTGGTATTTGATGCTCTGTTTTGCGTTCATTAATATTTCCTTTGAGCCACAGGGACCACAAGCTCTTTCTTGCAGAACAGGGACTTAGATGTAGAAAAGATTTGTTTGTTTTGTAGAACAGCTGCAGGGACGATACACCTTAGCAGCGGACTTTTTTCTAGTTTTCTTTTCAAGTGTATCATACTGTACAACTGAGGCTTCAAATTGCCCTTTTGAGACAGAGACCATGATTTTTTAAAAAAAAAATACCCCACAGGCTTTGAATCACGCTTGGAGGGCTGCTCAAGAATTTCATCCCATCACCATTTTTAAACATTACATGATAAGGGCACTGTGGTTTCTGCATTTTTCTGAAGTTTGCAATACAATTCTTGGGTCAAAAAAAAAAGTACCAATATGCAAATGAAATGTGTATTTTAGGTTGTAATACAGAAAATATGTATTTTTCAAATGAAATATGTACAAAAAATTGTAGATACTGAGGGGGAAATACTTTTAACAATGCAGTTTTATAAAGGAGTTTTAAAAACATATGCAGATTGATGAGGAAATTGGACAGAACAGATTTATGAATAAACACAAATAATCCACGCCTAGATTAGGAGCACTTCCACACGGAGATTTTATTGACGTTTCTTGGACACATTCAATCAGGCTCAGTCCTCTGAGATCCACAAGCCACTCATGAGCAGCCTGCCCTAATAGCATATTCACCCACATGATAGATAAGAGAAAACAGGATAAGAGTGGGTACCTAAATCCATGCACAGGGATGGCAAATGCTGTAGGTCTGCTGTGGATTCCCTTCTGAATGCTGCATGCCAGTGGTTGGTGTGGTCATAGGCAAAAGTGGGTGGAGCAACATTAGGCTACATTGCAATCACACAAAAACCAGAGGATTTTGCATGCACACACACACACACACACACACACACACACACACACACACACCTACCTCTCCATCACATTATCACAGTTTAAGGGAAAATTCCAGCCAGGAAAAACACTAAAGGAGAACACAGAGCAGGGGAAGTGAGGGGTGTGGCCTGGGAGAGATGCACAGTCCACAATCCATGCCTGTCAAATCTGTTGTGAAGTGTATTTCTGAGATCTTTGGTGCCGATTAAAAAGAATGCAGATGTGAAGCTGTTTGTCTTCCCATTCCTTGTAACTCTGTAGCCCCAGCACCCATCCTTCTGAAATGTTACATCTTACTTTCCTGGTAAGATGCCATTTTCATGCTAATCTCATGGCCTACAAAACCACAGGGAGGGAAACAGGTTCGCTCCTCTCCCCCCCTTAAAAAAACAACAATTTTTAAATGCACCTAGCACATGCACCCCAGACCTGCTTGCCTGTAATTTGGCAGGTTTCTTATATGAGAGCACTGAATAACATACATTACTTTTACGCAAATTGCCCACAGAATAAAAGGGAATCCATCACCCCCCAATTCTCCTACCCCACTATAAGGTGCAACCAGGCAGAGGGCCTTCTTGGTAGTGGCACCCACCCTATGGAACACCCTCCCATCAGATGTCAAGGAAGTAAACAACTATCCAAATTTTAGAAGACATCTGAAGGCAGCCTTGTTTAGGGAAGTTTTTCATGTCTGAAGTTTTATTCTGTTTTTAAGGTTCTGTTGAAAGCCACCCAGAGTGGCTGGGGGTAGAAATAAGAAATTATTATTAAATTATTATAACCTTGCCTGCAAATTTTACCCAATTCTGCCAACAAATATAGAGAAGATATATGGACAGTTCCATTAAAAACAAAAAGTAAAGGTATCCAGAACAACAACAACAAAAAAATCCTCTAGACCTATTTTTCTGCAAGGCTTTATTCATTTAGGAAGACACACGGTGCACGAAACTTTCACCCAATTTTGTCAAAAGGGAAAGGCTACAGCCATTTTAAAAAATCCCCTTAATGGGAGAGGCCTGACACTTCATTTTTTTCTGAATAGGAATTCAAATTCAGACCCAAGCCAAACTGGGCAGCCTCCAAAGCATTTGAGATCAAATTGGGCAATTTTCCAATGTGCCAAACTGTAGGCCGTACTGAATCTTTTGTTTGGTGCACAGCCCAGCATCTCACTTCATGCTGGTTATTTGAAATGGTTAGAAACAGCAAAATAAAAATCTACATTGTCTCCAAACTTTTAAGTTTCTTATCGGTGGCACTCCAGGCCTAGGAGATCCATTTCTGGACTTTTGGCCTTAACAAAGCACTAGCATTGGTAATACAGTGTTGGCAGTAGCCGCCCACCCCTGTGACTGCAATGTATACCTTCTCCCTCCCCCTGGAAATGCTTCTTACATATCTGCTCACACAAACCACCACCACTGGGACTCAGCACCTGGATATCTTCAGGTATCTGCATTCCTACCTGTATGCTTCATACGGGTTTACAAAATGATTCATCTGTGCTTGGTACACAAACACAGCATCAAGTCCGCCTGCAGTTAAGGATACTGGCATGCTCTTTCAGCTGCTAGTACATAATGCTTTCCAGTAGCATGTCTCCATCCAGCAACACGGTACAAACTGCAAATAGCCTCCGCTATCTTCTGACCCACATTGGGGGTAGATCTCAGTATCCACCTCAGAAATCCACCGCAATAATGATTCCGGGGATATCTACCCCAACAGTGATTCCACCACGGAATCTGCTCTCTGACTGTTTGGCCAGTCAGACCTCCAGCCTCATCTCAGCAATCTATGGGTCAAAGTCAACTAAGATTTACTCTGAGTTACGTATTTAAATTATGAAACATGATTAAGTTAGGTCTACTAATTTAAATGGGTCTACTCTGAGTAGTGCATAGCTGAATGCTATACACACACACACAACTAAATGAATTGGCTGTTTGAAGCATGTGGGTGCCTGCACTCAACTGCAGGGAAAAGTCTCCTCTTACACTTGCAACTGTAAACCCTCTAGAATCCGTACATGCATGGAAAATCCTCAGGCAGCTGCCTTAAAAATGAAGTGGGAGGGAGACATCTTTCCATTACATTAAGGATGTTTCGAAGAAGGGAGATTGGACTCGAAGGGAGATTTTTATCAGGGGAGCTATGCACTCTAGTACTAGAGAGGGAGAATTTTCAGCCCCGGAGGAGTAAGCTAAAAGGGTTGTATAAAGAGGCAAGGGTGGGAGAGGGGCAGGGAGAGTTTTGCTTGTGTTCCCAGCATTCTTCCTAAATAAAGCTGCTTGGTGGCTTGCTGAAATAGGGCGTTTCAAAGTTACAAAATGGCATAGGGAAAGAGTCATGGGGCTCATCTCCATATATATCGCAGGCAAAATCTGATAGGTGCCCCAATGATACCTGCACTACCACATTCCACAGTGCAATCTTTATTGTATCGATGCACTATCTCGGGTAGGGAGTGAAAGAGAATGGTGTTTTCCCAGCTTAAAAACATATATGGAATAGCTAGCGCTGGAGGGGAGGGGGGAGGGGGGAGGGGGGAAACACTCATGTATCTCCATCATAGAATGCTGATCACCATCCAAGGGTCAAAGTCAGAACTGTTGGTTTATTAGAAACAGATTTTCTGAAACTGATGGGAATCCTCCAAGCAAAATGCAAAGAGTTGAAGTTCAGAACAGCACACTGATGAGGAAAATGACTAAACCTAATGGGAAGATATAGTAAAACAGGAAGCTAGACAGAGTTACTGGCAGGTACACAATTCTAAGCCTTGTCCATTGTTTGATTTTGCCCCATCTCCTGGGAAATCAAGATCCCTGGTCACTGGAACACAGACCTTCTGAGCCTTCACATTAAGTTCACTAGTTCTCCCCTCCACTTTGCTAATCTTGAGCTGATCTTGACTTTTGCAAATGTTGCAAATAGCAACATCACAGCTAGAGGATACATTACAAGCCCATGGCTTTGGCTTTTTCTCAGAGACACTGCAAGAAAAGATCTTGCACTGTTCCAAGTCTCCACTGACCTGCATCTTCTCTGCATGCAGATTTTTATACTACAACCCAAAGACTACATATGCCATCGCTCATTACGCTACGTAAATGCAAGTGTGGCATCTCAAGGTAATCCACAAACTACTTTCTCCAACTGGAACTAAGGTGTTGTGGACTGTGGTTTGGACATTTTATACTCAAATGTTCTTACATGGCATGTAGTAGCACAAAGATGTGGTGATCATGGCCACTGGTTTAGATTGCTTTTGAAGGAGAATGAGACATTCATGAAAGACCAGGCTATCAATAGTCACAAGCTGTGATGGCTATGAGGAATTTCTGGAATCAGTAACCCACTGAATCCCAGCTGCTGGGGAGCAACAGTGGAAAGGGGTTCCTGCCTTTGAGCCCTGGTAGAAGGAATAGAAAGGCCTTTGAGCTGCCGCTGCTGCAGAGCTGCTCTAAGGGCTTTTTCTGAGATGTAGAGCAAAGGATGCAGCCTTTGCTCAAACACACAAAATGTTATAATACTGCAAAAGGGAAAAGATAATTGGTGACAAATCTCTATAGACGCAGAAAACAAAAGGAAGCGTCACACTCAATTATATCTCCCAAAGTGAGAAGAAGTCCAAGGTTAAAGACTTTTGCAATGAAAGCCTTGAGCCTTTTGCATCCATAGCTCTTTAGGACAAGTCAATGCAAAAGTGATCCCGTTGCGGAATCATTGGACTGAAAGCCCTGCTCACACGAGCTTAGACAAACAGCGAGGCCACAAGAGAAGGACAGCTGGAAATGACCATAAACAAGACTTGCATTATTTTTAGTAACCAAGTGGGCCTCAAGAAATGAAATGCCTTTGGCTATTTGTTCTCAAGATTGTGTATGGTTTGTTTGTGTGGTTTTTGTAAAACTTTTTTTTGTTTGTAAAAATGCAGATACAAACAACTAAATCCTTCTCCAGAAGATCAGATGAATATTTGTGTATCTGAAGTCTGAATATCATTTACTGATTTGCTTTGTCCCTTTTTCAAACAATGGCCAATAAGCAAATGGTGCAATTGCTCATCAGATTGCGGCACAATGTGTTTTCCCCACTTTAGATAACTCCAATACATGTTCTTTTTAAATTAAAATTGGAAACCAAACTTCACCTTACAAGGGACTGAATCTGTGCTGGAGATAGGTCTGAGCCATTGCTAGATTTTATATTTTCAAAATATAGGAAGCAGCACTTCTTGCTTCTTAGTTTCAGCAGCTCCTTGTGCAAGAGGAAAGCTCTTTTGAACTTTGCCGGGACTTAGCTAATTAATGGTGCTTGGTGCTTCCAGACTGGGATTGCTTCCAGACTACAACTCGATCATTCAGATCCAATTGTTCTCTCTGTGTGTTTGGTTAGCTTCAACACATTTCCATTTTTCCAGTCATAGATCTTCATTGCTATTCCACTGCTTGCCATCCAAATTAGTGGGTTGACCATAATGCAATATATCCATAGCCATCTTCAATACTGGGCACGCACACAGGTATTTCTGTACCTGTGAATATGCACCAAAAATTGCCACTTAGTGCACAAGAGCAAATGTTGCCTGACTTACGGTAGTTATCATGTGTCATGATAGACAAATTGAGGGCTTGTGCTGTCAAGGGATGGTGGTAGAATATCCGTTTCCCATTGTTTGTTTGCTTACTTGCTTGAATAATGTTGACTGCTCAAGCATTCCGAAGAATTATTATTACTATCATTACAATCAATATTATTATCATTATAGCATGATGTACCGTATGTGCTACGTTACCAGCTGCAAGGTAATGTCTTGGATGGAGATCTTGAGAGAGCAGCTTTTCCTAACTAGAATGTTCAAATGTGAATTCAGCATCCAGCAATTGCTGGCATGGTCCTATCCTTTGGGCCACTGAAAACAAAATGGCTTCCTCAATGAGGAAGAAATGGAAGTAAGAACGTAGCATTAGAGGCCACAGAAACATCACTACACATGTGACAATGTACCTGTCAGAGGGGAAATGCATGCATAAACTTCCATACCACCAGTAACCATACACACACACACACACACACACACACAGAGAGAGAGAGAGAGAGAGAGAGAGAGAGAGAGAGAGAGAGATGATGACAATGTTCAGCAGACCCTGCAAATACCGGTGTGGGTGAGCAGCACCAATTCCACAACCAGCTTCGACCTGGGAGCTCCTTGAGACTATCTAAAGCAGGATGGGGAGCCTGTGGCCCTCCTGATGTTGTTGAATTCCAACTCCCATCAGCCTTGACCATTTGCCATGCTGACTGGGGCTGATGGGAGTTCAGAGTCCAACCCAGAGTCCAAGTTCCCCATCCCAAAATCTTCTGGCCCTCCATCTTAAGACTAGGAAAAGTGGCAGCCTTTGGGACTCCAACATCATATCCAGCTCTTTCTCCCATGTTTCCTTCCCTGAGCTCATTTTACTTAACACCCAGGTTGAAGAAAAACTCTGGAGAACTCAAAAGCTTGCTCACTATTTTGTGATGTTTTGGATGCTCTAAATCAAGTAGCTTTGGGGAGCTTGTGGCTCTCCACGGAACTGGTGTCCAATGACATGTTGCTGCCCTACACAGGCTTTCTCAGAGGGCAGATAATTCTACTGGACCTCCGCATCAGAATGACTGGTGCAGTCACACTCAATGCAGTCTCCAGCAGAGGCTAATTGAAAAGGGGGAAGGCCAGAGCATCAGATGGTGTCGAGACACAGCAAGCACAGCCCCCTCTCTTTACTGCTACTTTGTCCCTGTGGCAGACTTTCGGACCTGCACTGCTCCCAGGTAAGCGTACTCTATATCGGGTTGCATCCTTATTTTATTTTATTTAAATATATTTGTGCAATAGCACCACACAAATGTGTCCCTGGAACACAGTTTGGAATTTATTTTTTATCACCTTGTAAAAACAAATATGTGTAAATCCTTATATTATCAGATTGAAGCTTTTTGTATTGCCCTTTAACTTGCCAAACAAGATAACCAGGTGCTGTATTTTTTATTTTTTGCACATTAAGCTTGCACATTAAGATTCCAGTGGCAAGGGAGGTACCCAAGCACTTATAGTTCTCTACCATAGACCACACTGAAGATAAGTGAACAACTGCCCAGTGGCGTAGCGTGGGGGGTGCAGGGGGGGCCGGCTGCACCGGGCGCAACATCTGGGGTTAGGGCAAATCCACGGGTTAGGGGGCGCAAATTACTTGCCTTGCCCCGGGTGCTGAGAACCCACGCTACGCCACTGCAACTGCCACTGGGACTTGCTCAGTAACCTAACCTGACTATTAAAATATGCATTGGTTCAAATATTTCTATGCTGATTTTCCTGCAGTTTAAAGTGTTATTCATCAAATAAAAGGGTGTGTGTGGAATTATTGTTTGATATTCGATGTTCGTATTGCTTAGAGCAGAACCACTAAAATCAATAGACTACTCTGCTCTGAGCATTACTTAGCTGGGTATCTCTCATTGGTTTCCATGTTAATATATTTTGAGAGGGTCAAGACTCAGGAGCACTCCATTTTACATCAAAACAACACATCAACACTTTAAAAGGGGGGTTAAAGACACATAGTTGAGCACGTTCAAGACTACTTACAGCTCCATAGAGTTTGCCTTTACTGTTCATGGCTACAAAGAGTCCACTTTTAACACCAAAGAGGCTCACCACTCCTCTTTCCACAGGAGAGATTTCAAGCAAACCTGTAAGAAGGGGAAAAATGCATAGGGAGCCAGCTAAGAGATATATCTGAGTGTAAGCCATTGCTGTTCTCTTAAATCACAAATACCAGCAACTGAGAATAACATTTCATATATCTGATGAAATAGACCATAGTCCATGAAAGCTTATGCCATCATAAATATATTAGTCTTTAGGATGCCACCAGTCTCTGTTGTTTTTGCTCCAAGAGACTAACATAGATGTCCCTCTGGAAAAGGATAAGAGGATGCTATACTGATTTAGCAGCAATGATACAATTCTGAATCCATTTTCTGATGTCATCAATGGGGCTACTCAGAAGTAAGTGTTTGGGAATAGTCCACTCCTAAGCACATCCTATGCATTGTGAACAGATGACTTTGTTCAGCAATCTCCAAGGTGCTCAGCTTCAGAGCAATTCCTTCGATCTCTTTGGGATACTCTAGAATTAACGAGTTGTGATCCAAAGGCTTGGTTTCTTTAAAGCAATCTAATGCGTAGATGTAGGCTTGCTCTATATGTTACTGCCACTTTGTTGAAAATACTTTAGTTGCCCCACTTGGTGGTGACTCTCATGTGCTAAGCTGTATAGAGCAAGGTTGATGCGATTTTCTCCTATGGTTGTGTGTGTGGTGGAACATGCGAATGTACAACTTGGTGTCTGTCAGTGTGTGATAATGGAGGTTGGAGGGACATCCTACTGTTAATAATTCTATGTCTACTGTATATACCCTTCTAAAATATGTTGTGGAAGGGGGGATTATTGTGTTGCCTTTGTTTTTGTTTTTATTATGTATTTTCTGTTTTTTTATATTGTGGTTTCATGTTGTGAACGCCCTAAGATCTACAGGTATAGGACTGTATAAAGGTAAAGGGACCCCTGACCATTAGGTCCAGTCGTGACCGACTCTAGGGTTGCGGTGCTCATCTCGCTTTATTGGCCAAGGGAGCTGGTGTACAGCTTCTGGGTCATGAGGCCAGCATGACTAAGCCGCTTCTGGCGAACCAGAGCAGTGCACGGAAACGCCGTTTACCTTCCCGCCGGAGCAGTACCTATTTATGTACTTGCACTTTGACGTACTTTCAAACTGCTAGGTTGGCAGGAGCAGGGACCGAGCAACAGGAGCTCACCCCTTCACGGGGATTCGAACCGCCGACCTTCTGATCGGCAAGTCCTAGGCTCTGTGGTTTAACCCACAATGCCTCCTGTGTCCCATCTAAGACTGTCTACAAATTTAATAAATAATAATAATATATCCAGTGCTTTTTCTAGAAAAATGGTGCTGGCATTCACCATGAAGTTGTTACAGTAAGTACCAAACTTTTAATATATCTATTAAAAAAAGTGCTGGTACTACAAACTGTTGAGTACCCCTCAGAAAAAAAGCACTGCCTATATCTAATCTATCTCTCTATTTACTGATCAATCTTCTAATAATAAGAAGAAATTGCTTTTCTCACTGAGTGAGCCAAAGTAACTTACATTAAAATTACTGGAAAGGTTGTGGTGATGCAAGCAAAGGACCGTTACATGATAGAGGCTCAGCTCCTAGAAGCTGGCAGCATCTAGCAAGGATGCAGGCTAATGACACAATAATACTGGACAATAGGAATCACACTCTGGGTGCCAAGCTTCATTTTGCAGCCTTGAACACACGCACGCTTATCAAGGCACTATGCTTCAGCAGAGTAGGGTGAATCTCTACTCAGGGGCACAATTTAGTCTTCCTCTCCCCATATACATCTACTCCTGCATGCACCATGCATTATTATTTTCCCCATGATCGCCCAGATATCTGAAAAGGAACGAACTGTGTTGACATGGTCAAACTACCCCTTCTGGTTGGCCACACTGAATGACTTTCCATGTGCTAAACATTGCACATGGACTGGTTTGAAGTGGTTCTCTGTGGCAGTTGTCATGTGTGTAGATTGACCCTGATGAGGTTTGCTGCCTAATAATCAGTCTACGTTGGCAACTCTATGCATGCAGGCTCAGAAGTCAGTCCCATTGAGATGAATGGATTTTCTCCCAGGTAAGTGTGTATAGGAGTCCTGTGCAATTCCATTCCTTAAGTGAACAGAACTCCTTTAAACTCCTTCCATTCATTAAGTGACAGCAGAGCACCACAAAAGCACCCGGATACGGTTAAAGAGTTTGTGTGTATGTGTGTGTGCATGTTTTAATGGTTGGCAGTGATCCCCCACATCGTCCAGGTTAAAATAAGTAACAATATGTTTCAGGACATGTGAAACATTTGTCATGCTGCTGTCTCTAACCCTTCCTCCCCAGTCCTATTGTTTCAGTTGGACCGTAGTTAGAATTAGAGCCACAGGGCCATGAGGTTAAGTCACTAACAGATGCTTTTCCTAGTGGACTGCCCTAACTTCTTGGCAGAGCTTCTGTGGGATCTGGAATCCCAAATTAACTATTTGCAACCCTTTTGCAAAAGGAAGGGGGGTGCTATTTGAGCAGTGTCTCACTGCAAACCAGGAGGCTTCCCGCTGGGACAGTGAAAAACACCTGATTCCTTTTGATCAGTAGTAGTATTTCCAGGAGCCCATGCAACAGTTGCTTCAAGACAGTTTATTCTGTTCACAGTGGGAGTGACACAACTTTTTATTTCTGTGTAACCAGTTCCTGAACTCAGAGCTGGGGACGAGCAAAGTGGTTCATCTTCTGAGACTGAACTCCATTTGAAATACCTAATGCAACCAAGCTTACAAACCCAGAATTTAGAAATGCTGTTGTTTTTTTTTACATTTTATATTGCCGTTCTCACGTATCCCACTCTAGAGCAAAAGTAACTCAGCCAGCCACAGAATATATAGCTGCCTAAATTATAGAGCAGTCACCCCAAACCTGTTGCCCCCCCCGTCCCCAAACTCTGTACTGGCTGGGGCTGATGGCAGTTGTAGCCCAAAACATCTGAATGGCATCGGGTTGGAGAAGGCTGTTATACAGAAGATAAAATGAATAGTTCCCAAGCTGGCACTTTGCATTAGGTATTTTAAACACTTTCCCTCTGCATTCATGAGGACTAGTGGTTTTAAAAATGGAATAATTTGATCATACTCTTCTGCCATATATGACTATTTTCCCCCCTTCAAAATTGAGTATGGAGGTAGAAATGCCTAACAGATCCCATTAAGAGACTCTTCACACACTGCAATTTCCCTTGGACCAAACACATAAAATGCCCAAGGAATAAACTTATTTATAACAGTATGAAAATGGCAAATCAACAGGGGCGATCATCTTCACATGCATGCGTTTTGCTGCATATGCGCAATGCGATGAAGCAACACACAGTAAAATCGCCACACCTGACATATTTCTCCCCCGTCTGCAGAAGTGTTTTCTAAGCATAGAAACCTGACAAAACGCCCTTTAGTTCCACCAGTTTAACGGAGGCATCTCCGAAGTTGCTGGCTTCCGAATCTGTTTGCTTTTGCTTTTGGGGAGGCTGGGTCAATACTATTGGTTTGAGGGACTTGATCACCTGGGTGATCAAGTTTTCCTTGCATTGCTTGACTAAGCACCTTTGCTCGGGCGATTCTAGGTAGAATTACAGAACTGTCGAGCTGGTGGAGAAGACCCCAAGGGTCCTCTAGTCCGCCTCCCTGCATGCAAGAAAATGCGCTCCAGACCAGACCGGAACATAAGGGACTGATGACATCAGATGATCATTATTCCCACACCCTCCAGCGGGTCCCAGGAGAAAACTGCCCGGTGAGCTCCGAAGTGGTAAGATTTAACCCTGTCGTTAAAGGAACGTCAAAACTCCCCAGAAGGCAATTGTGGAATGGGCTGGCGGGGCTTTGCAAAGCGACCAGATCCCACGCCCGTGGAGAGTGAGTGCCACAGTCTCTGGCCAGGTGGGCGCAGGTGGCGACTTACTGTGCCGGTTTTCGTTGTGGATCCCGTTGATCCTGCCGTCTGGCAGCACCTGGATGTGGAAGCCAATGCCGACGTTGCAGTAGAGACGCCTGAGCCTCTTGATGCCCAGCAGATAGTCGCCGTCGCGGTTGGGCTCCCTCCTTTCCCCAGGGATCCTGGCCATGGAGCGCGAGAAGAGCGTCTCCCAGCGCCACTCCAGGGTGTCGTTGTGCTGGGGCTGCTGGTGGGGCTGGTGGGGCTGGGCGAAGGCGGGCATGCAGCGCCCGGCCAGCCAAGGCGACAGCAGTCCCAGGAGCAAGACTGGCAAGCAGGCCGAAGAGGGGCCAGTCATTCCGAGCAACATGGGCAGCACACGTGGTGCCGAGCAGGGAGGCGATCGCTCTAAAAATATACCCTCTCCGCGCGCCCAGAGAGAGAGAGAGAGAGAGAGAGAGAGAGAGAGAGAGAGAGGAGAGCTTCCCACTTCGGACTGGAGAGATCACAGGAGGAAAGCGGTGGGGGGGGGGGGAGGGCCCGAGAGAGAGAGGGAGAGAGAGGGTGCCAAAGAGGGAGCCCAGGCAGCTCAGTCCCCCAAGGAACTGGAGACACTCTGGTCAGGTTGCACGGGAGAGCAAGCCACGTTGGGAAGGGGCTGGGCGAAGACCCGGGGAGGGGGCGCCCGGCAGAAGCGTCGTGGTGGAGAGAGAGAGAGGTGGGGGCGTTGGGGAGATCGACTCAGCCCCAGCTCCTTCTGAACTTGATCTCCGTCCCAGAGGGCTCCTGTCGAGTGGGGATCTTCTGGTCCGGCTGCTCAGCCATCAGCCCCTTGACCCCCCTCAAGCCACGGCATTTATAGATCCATGTGCCTCGCTTGCACCTATTACATCACCACCGAGTGCTGGAGGCAGCAGCTGAGTTGAGCGGAACGCGAAGTGATCACCCCGAGATGATCATCACCCGCCACTTCCAAGCGGAGCTGGGCAGAGGAAGAAGGGCAGAGAGTATTTTAAAAAAAGAAAAAGTCCACTTTTAATAAAAAGAGTGGATTCCACACACACCCTTTGAAAGAAGAGTTAACAGGGCACTTTCCGCCGCGGTTCCCTTTTCTGGTTGCCAAGCGCGCGCCAAGCGCGTCCGAGTCCCCAAAGGCGCAGAAGAACGCCCAAGACGCCTGCCTCCGTCTGCCTTCCAACAATGTCATACTTTGTGGAAGTCTGTGGAATTTAAGCTTCGGCTGTTTCCAAGTAACATTGCTTTAGAGTGTGCAAAAAAACACACAACAACCACAAAGAAAACAAAACGAAACTCTCCATGAAAGGCCAAAACAGTTGTTGCAAGAAAGGAGAGGTTGGAAGCACTGAGAAAACCGAACTTGAGAAAAGTTAGTAAGGGAAACTCTGCGCACAAAAGAGAAGGTATTAAAGGGCTCAGTGGAGACAAAACGAGAATCTGAACGGGACCTTTTAAACTGGGGGAAACCGAGAGCGGGGAACGGGGGGGAGGAAGGCCAGACTTTGGGTTAAACTTGCACTCTAAGGACCCAAAAATGCGCTCTAGCAGCTTGGAAGAGCAAGGAGGCAAATTCTCGAGCGATCACCCGGATACATTGGAATGGTATCTTAAAGATACTTTTGGTATCTGGTCGTTTTAGGTTACACAGACGTTTCTTCAAGTGTCAGGCTGACAGCCCAATGGAGGAGCTGTTCTCTGGTTACATATATGCTCATTGGAGTCATTTTTCTGCCTATATGTATATATAGAATATAGATATATATGCTATTCTGGCAGCACCAGCCCAAAGACGTTTTCCTTGGAAGGGAATCCCTGTTAATTTCAGAGGGTTTTTACTTCCAAGGAAGGACGCTCAAGGCGCTGAGAAGAAGAGGAACGTATATTTGGAGAAATTATTCTTTTATTACTATATTTCCATTTACGCGCTTCTAAATTCTAAGATCTACCAAAACCGGAGCTCGAGCATATTCGAAAAACGAGGCAATAACACCATCAGCATCATTACCGGAGGAACCTCCTTTGGTTTCTGGTGGGCAAGCCGATACTCCCATGCGATCATACATTGAGTAGTGATTAAGAGTTTGGACTAGGCTGATCCTATTATATTAGGATGTTAATAAATGAACAAATACACGAGCCTTCCCCCTCTGTAGAAGTTACCGCCCTGGACTTTCTGAAGCAAGACAAGGGTTGGAGAGGTAAACGATTCAGTAGATGTACAGCTAAGAGAGTGTGCTGTGGACCGCACCAGTGCGCATCCCAGCCTCAGCCTGGAACGGGTGTGGTGGCTTGGATGCGAGCCGCGTGGACGTCAGAATGCCGGCCTACCTTACAGGGCTGTTGTAAGTGCCAAGTGCGCGAACATTCTAACCTCTACCAATTATTTCGCGCGTCATCTTACACCGTCAATGGGATTTTATTTTAAAGGGCATTAGAATAACGTCCCACTGGAAACAAGAGGCGTATGAGCTCTTTCTTTCATGTTCACCTGGGGGGGGGAGGTGTTTAGGTTTCAAGGGATGGCTACAACGCAGCGTACCTACAGCAATCCTAGGCTTGTTTACTAGGCAGGTACGTCCCCCCCCCGCCCACAATGCACTCAATGATGCTGCAATCCTGAGGCCACTTTTACCTGGCCTGGGAGTAAGCCCAGCTGAACTCAGTGGAGCCTCCTTGGTCGTGCATATTCGTGAGTACAGTACATAAAACGAGCCCAGTGGCCATGGGCATAGCCAGGACTGGGGGGCAGAACTGACGTGATTGGTCAGTTAGTTGAGTATTTCTATTGTTTTACTTGAGGGGAGCAGCTGCCACCCCGTGGCTATGCCCGTGCCAGTGGCCCATCTAGCCCCCAGATGCCCGTGGGAAGCCCGTAAGCAGGAGCTGAGTTCAAGAAGTGTCTCCCATCTGGTAATTCCCCCGCAACTGGCATTCAGAGGCATGCCACCTTCGACGAGTAAATTCAGAGAAATTCAATTTTTTATTTGTCTGCCTCAACACCATTCAAGCAAACTGTTGCAATGTAATAATAATAACAATCTATCGTTTTATACTAATTAAGCAATGGGTATTTTTGCTCCCAGGTAATCTTAGGATGGCTCGGGAGGGAGCCCAGACTTGTCCTTCAGAAGCAACAGGTGGGAGAGTCAGAAGTGTTCTCTGCGATTCTGAATGAATGAGCGAATGAATGAATGGACAGCAGACGACAGGCCGCTGCGCTGCGTGGTGTGAGTGAGTGAGTCAGGCCTTTCTCGCTTCCCGCAGGCTTTCCTCCCTTTCACGCCAGCGAGGTTCCCCGCTGGTCCAGCACAGATGCGAGAGGAGAAAGCGAATTGCCCAGAGCCAGATGACAGCTCACCTAGGTGCGAAAATCGCCGACCTTCGCTAAATCCCAGCACAAAGCGACCCGCCTCCCACCCCTAGCTCAGCCTGACTGCTCTGAGGCTCAGCCTCAGATTTACGTTGTTTTTCTTCATCATTCAGGACCGGTGATTAGTAATACTCTCCAAAATATGCCCATACCCAAAATTACTGGAGTTAAAAAATTTAAATCTTCCAATGCAGATTATTTCTGTTTCTGCTATGAATTTTGTTGGTATTCTTTATATAGGTTTTTTAAAAGCGGTTTTGTGTACACCGCTTAGACATTCCAAATATTACGCAGTCTATAAATACCTGAAATGAATATACAAATAATGTCCATGCACAAAATGGTGCACATATATTTAAAATATATTAATATATTTCTGTTGCTGTGATGAATTTTATTTGTTCTTATTCTTTGTATGGTTTTTTTAAAAAGAAAAAATATGTCTGCTGTTTTGAAATTCTAAATATTAAGAGGTAAACATGGTTTGGTTCTCCTTCATTCCCCTTTAACTCCCCGTTTAAAGTGGTGCCCATGTAATCAGCTGTTTTAAGTGGGGATCCATTAGCATAAGAATGGACCATGGCCACTAACATGGGCTGCTGTTTCTAAAGAGCCAGTGTGGTCTAGTGGTTAGAGCATCAGACTAGGACCTGGGTTCCAATCCCCACTTGACCATGAAGTTGACTGGGTCACCTTGGGCCAGTTGCTGCCTCTCAGCCTAACCTGTTGTGGGGGTTAAATGAAGAAGCAGAGAGCCATGTGTGCCACTTTGAGCTCCTTGGAGAAAAAGGTGGGATACAAATGCAGTGTGTGTGTGTGTGTGTGAGAGAGAGAGAGAGAGAGAGAGAGAGAATACACACAGAGATATATATATGAATATGACAACAGGTCTGTCAGTGGTTTTATTGGCCCTGAGGTTGATGCCATCTCCATATGTGGAGAGGCACCCAGTCCTTGGGATGAGCAAAAGGAGATGGCTGTGGTTATTGTTTCCTGCCCTTGTGACTTTCAAGGGCAGACTGGCTTTGGCCAAAGCCTTTGAGTGAGCCCTGGTTGAAAATAAGTCTTGGTCAGAGCTAAAGGGCTAGGATTTGGGTGGATGTGGGGTTTGGGTCCATGTGGAGTTGAGCATGCATTTTTATGATGTGCAGAACCCTGATCAAATCCTTCATAATGTGAATTCATAATATGAATTAGCTTTGGGAAAGGCAAATTTAAAAGGGGCTTCAGCACGTTACAGAATTTTGTGAGTACTTATTTGTATACTGCTAGTACTGATAGCGTCCTTGTAAAACAGGAAAACTATAAAATTGCAGCTCCCCATTATATGAACATACTATCATGTGTATTACACCTTTGTGGTGTAACAGAGTGTTGGACTATGACCTGGGAGACCACTCAGCCATAAAGCTCACTGGGTGACATTGGACTAGTCACTATCTCTCAATCTAATCTACATCATCATCATCATTTTATAATTTGGGGGGCTCACAGCATACTGTATATCAGAACATAATAAAACATCAAACATTTAAAACTTTCCGATACAGGACTGCCTTCAGATGTCTTGTAAAGTCAGATAGTTACTTATTTCCTTGACATCTGAAGGGAGGGCATTCCACAGGGTGGGTGCCACCACCGAGAAGGCCCTCTGCCTGGTTCCCTGCAACATCTCTTTTGCAGTGAGGGAACCAGAAGAAGACCCTTGGAGGAGGACCTCAGTGTCTGGGTTGAACGATGGGGGTGGATACGCTCCTTCAGGTATACTGGGCCAAGGCCGTTTAGGGCTTTAAAGGTCAGCACCAACACTTTGAATTGTGCTCGGAAATGCACTGGGAGCCAATGAAGATCCTTTAGGACCAGTGTTATATGGTCCCGGTGGCCACTCCTGGTCACCAGTCTAGCTGCCATGTTCTGGATTAGTTGTAGTTTCCAGGTCACCTTCAAATGTAGCCTCACAGGGTTGTTGTGAGGATAAATTGAGGAGGGGAAAACCCTGCTTGAGCTCCTTTGAGGGGGGGTGTCAGATATAAAATGTAATAAACACGCACACACACACGTCATGCATAACCCCCATAATTCCCCAAGGGTGTGGGAAGAGACCAAGTATGGTCAACCTGTGATGTTCTCTGGACTCCAACTCCCACAATCTGACTGGCTATGTTGGACTAGATAACCCCTGTGGTCCCTTCCAACTCTACCATCCTATGATTCTATGAAACCCTGGAGAGGTGTTGTCAGCTCAGCACAGACCTCTATTCTTCAACTTTGGGGCCTCAGATGTTGTTGGACTACATCTCCCAGCATCTCATCCTGGCTGGGGATGATGGAAGTTGTAGTCCAGTAACATTTGAGGAGCATGTCCTGGCAATATATTGGAATGACTCAGCATAAGGCAGCTTCCTATATCCCTAGAAGTGCCAAATGTTGATCAGGCAAACACAGTAGACCAGGCTTCTAGTAAAGACCAGGCCTGAGGTTTTATATTGTTTGCCTGATGTAAGTGCCATGTTGAATATCAGACTGGGAGACTTGAATACACACAGAGCTTCAGGAAGCTCATTAATTATAGCACTTCTTTCCTTTGAAAAGTACAAGGTGGCTAACAACCAGGACAGTATAAAATACAATAAGCAAAAGCAGAAACTGACAGCAGCCCACTATACAAAGTTAACCACTGGAGATATGACAGGGCAGTCAGGGAGTCAAGTATGAAAAGTCAGGTGGCTCCATCCAGTTTCTAAGGACCAAAAAACCTTCCTGAAGAGAAAGGTCTTTGCACTACTTTGACAAGAGGCCATGGAGGAAATGGCAAGGCAAGTTTGCCTGGGCAGGGAATTTCAGAGGCTCAGTCACGGACATGACACTCTTAGTGGCCCTTCCTAAGCTGGAAGAGGTGGGACATGGGAACTGAGAAGTCTCTTTGGTTGCATTCAAACTTCCTGGATCCTCTGTGCAAACTGTCAAATGTTTGTGTTAGTCTCTCTTTGGCTGTCTTGGGGCTCTGGAGAATCCCTGTCCTGCCAATATCTGGTGCTGCCCCTGCTATGGCATCACCTGCAAGAAGGAGCCGAGCACAGAAGTCCTTCTTTCTCTTCACAAAGCAGAGAGGTGTTTCCCATACATATTACATACTGTTGTGTGTTTGAGGGATTCCATTGTTGAAGTAGCCAAGCCAGCTCCTTGGTGATGGCTTTAAATGCAGGTCTGGTATTGAGAAGGACCAAACCAGAGAGGAATGTGTGTGAGAGAGAGCTGGGCTTAGAAGCAGGCGGCTGGCAGAAGCCAGAGAGTGAGAGCCATGGCTGATTTCTGCTTAAATCCAAGGCTGTGGCTATGAGGGAAGCAAGACCTTCTTGGGGTGTTAATGCTGTGAGCCCCTCCATTGTACACTCAGGTTGTATATACCGGTATGCATAAAGAAACCATATATCATAAAGACATCACAGTCTCTGCAGTCCCTCATTCCAAGGAAATTGAACCCTGGGTAAATGCCTGGAACCTCTGGAATCTTAATTTCTCAGAGATTGATGTGCAACAATATTTTGGCATCTCCATCAAAATGTGTGGAAAAGGACTTGGGAGCTTGATGAGCAGAATGAGTATAGTTCATAAAAGCCATAAATTATTCTAGAGCTTTGAGCTTACAGGTCTAATCTATGCTCCATCTAACTATTCATCACATGCAGACATACAGTGTATCGACTGGGTATACCGTCCGTCTTCGCACAAACAGGCATTTATCTTCAGTGACAATATTTTGAGTTAACTTATATTGATGATTCACTCCGCTGAATGGATGCTAAATTGGCACAATTTGTAAACTCCGAGACTGAAGGAGCACATTGTCCTACCACCCTTTGATCTGCCTCATTGGGGCGAGCGGGATAAATAGATCAACCTTTCGTTAAGTATATTGTTGGACGGATTCCCCTCCGCCCCGTATTTGTATGTAACTAGGTCAGTGAAAACAAATGGGCCCGTTCCTCGGCTTGCGCCTCCTCGCAGGCCCCTCATCGCACACGCCTCTTTTGATGATTATCATATCAGAAGCCAACAAGCAGCAGCAATCAGTGGAAGAGACTCGACTGCCTAAGCTTTCTCACGTTCACGTCTGGCTGATTCTCTATGTTGGAGGGGTGTGTGTGTGGCTGGGAGAGAGGAGAACCAGCTGGAATGCAGACCAGTATTGGGGGGCCCAGTGGCCAGCGAGTGTCTCTGGGAGACTCCTCACCAGCTAGGCCTCAGGAGGCCGCGCCACCTACGAAATGCGCAGGCACATTGAGGCACAGGCTGACAATCCGAGTCGATGGACACACAAACTCTCTTTCTTCCTCCCTTTCATGCTACTGCCCTATTTGATCTCTGTGCTTCTTTGTTGCCTGCTGTTGTTCACGCCTTGCCCTGATCAAAAACGTCTTCCTTCAGATGAGAGTGCGCTGGAATATGTCGGCCAGGGGCAATGGAGTATGGCAAGAGCCAGCCACAATGGGGCATTGAGCAAACAGGCAGCAGTAAGGTGGACAAAATGTGTTCAAAGATACACAAAGCCTTAATGGGACTTTCTCTCCCGCCTCCCCCCACCACTTTTTTTATTTTTTTAATTGTAATGCATATAGACAATCTCAGCAGCTATTACCTCATTCTCTGCATTGGTGAAACTGAAGTTGTGCTTCTGGAAATGACATCAGTTATCAACGCTGTGGAAGACTGGTCTGCCTCAATGGATTTCAAAGCCTTGTCCAATAGTCTAGTGGCTTTTGAAAACATTTTCAGTCTTATTAGGGAGGATGCTACTCTAATGTTCTTCTGCCTATGTGAGGTGCAAAGGACTGTGGGAGGTGACTTTCAAGCAATCTTAAATGCAGTGGTACCTCAGTTTTCAAACGTAATCCGTTCCAGAAGACCGTTTGAGTTCTGAAACGTTCGAAAACCGAAAACTCAAAAGCTGACAGCTAGGCCTCAGGACCTTGCAATCAGCGGAAGCCGCACTTCCTGTTCGACTTCTGAGGTGTGTTTGAAAACCGAAGCATTTACTTCCAGGTTTATGGCGTCTCAATGGAGACGTTCGAAAACTGAGGTACCACTATATTATTGATGATGCCAAAGCTTTTGAAAATATTTACAAGTCTTATTAGGGAGGATGCTACTCTAATATTCTTTTGCCTACGTGAGGTGCAAAGGATTGTGGGAGGTGACTTTCAAGCAATCTTAAATATTATTAATGATGCCAAAGCAAGTTAAAGTAAATATTCTTAATGAGGCCAAAGTAAGGCACAGCCAAGGAACAAAGGTTTGAAATACTGGACTATGGTGGAGCCTAATCCTAAGTGTGCACACTAAAAAATAAGTCCTATTGACTTAGAAAGAATACACAGGGTCACTTGAAACCATACCGTTTGATTGAAGTGACTCTCACTGAGTTCAGTGGGGCTTACTCCCAGGTAAGTCCACAAGGTTGAATCTGAAGTCAGGAAAGTTAGCTGACATGACCATTCTGGGGTTCTCCTGTCCATGCAGTCCCTAGATCTCTCATCTATGTTCATCCTACTTTCAGTGTGAACTATGTTCAAGATATTGTTTTAAATAAATTGTTGGTGTGGGGACTGGCCTAGGTACATGGGGGGGGGTAGAAATGAAGGGTTTCTACAGTGAGCTTTTCATTAGATCAGTTTGAACATATTTACTAAATTGCTATCAGTCAATATACTCCAAAGAGGGAGGTTACAGAATTGAAAAGATACAGAATTGTTTAGGCAAGGAATAGCATGACAGAGCAACATGGAGAGGCCAGCTAACCTGCAAACCATTCTCTGTGTTAAGTGGTCTGTGTTTGTCCTTGTTTTGTGGCTACTTTTGTGTATTCTATATTGTTATTGTCAAAACACCTTCCAGCCTACATTTCTGTTGTAAGAAGTAGTTAAGAAAACTAAAAGCCTTTTAATTAAAAATGTGTTTATGTTTTTGGATTCTGTTGTGTGTATGTATGTATGTATACACACACACCACCACCACCAATTTATAGCTTATTGTATAGTAAAAACAAAAATTGTGAGTTCCCAATGATGGCCGAAGAAAAGGCAACAGATCTCAATCAACTCTTGATCTTCAAATAGGAAGTGCAGTGGTTCCTACTTTTCTTGACCTTGAAAGAAGGGTCCTATTCTGGGATCTCTAAAGATGCAGTAAAGAGGCCCCTACTACTCTTGTTTTTGAAAAAGTAAGCAAAGTGATGGGTACTATTGGTGCACAACATCCGTTTATGTGAATGTACTCTTCTACTATTCCTAAAGCACTTCAGGAAAATGTTGCTGGGCAATATAAATTAAGGCTTTTGAATTATTTGTTGGTTGGTTTTGGCCTGAAAAAGTGACCTGTGATGTTTTAAAGTTTGTTCCTCTTCATTATGGGCACTATCCTCTGGGATGTTCCATTCAAACGGATGCTCTTGGTTTTCCTTGCACAATTTCTAGACAATTCCAGTGCTTCAACAGGCAAACTTTCCCAGTGGATTGTTCTCTCAGTCAGTTTGGTTCTCTGAAAACAAAATGCTCTTCAGATCGCCTTTGTTATTGTTTTGTTGAAATGGGGTGGGTGGGGATTGGTCTTCCAGACCTGCATTTTATGACATATACGCACTGTCAGAGATGTTGTTAGGGCAAAGGAGCACAAAACCCACATCTTTTTCTAACTGAGGAGCAGGATCTGGGTTACTGAGTAGGATAGTAATTTGGAAAAATAAACTGAGGTGACTACAGATTACTTGGGGATTAATAAATGGAAGTAATCAAAGGGGAATTGAATTGATTTGGAGCAGGATCTATTGGGAAATTAATGAGGTTAAGCAATTCATTCATTCATTCAATCAATCAATCAATCAATCAATCAATCAATTTCTTACCTACTCTTCACCATAAAGTCCCAGGGTGGGTTAAAAGCAATTTAAAAACACAATATTAAAAACAAATTAAAGCAAATTACAGTTGCAAGATTAGGGCAAGTCTTGAAATATCTATATCTCAGGTGTCAAAGGCCAGGGTAAAGAGACATGACTTCAGCATAGAATGGTAACTACATAATGAAGGTGCCAGACTTTGTGGGGAGGGAATTCCACAATTTAGGGGCCACCACAGAGAATGCCCTCTCCCGGATCTTCGTTTTGAACTATTGGGGGTGATAAAATTACCATGAGGGTGCTCTTTTCTGATTTTAACACCCAAGAGGGTCTGATGAGGAGGAGGCATTCTTTCAGTCATTTCAGTCTAAAGTCATTTAGGCCTTTAAACCTAAAGCACCTTGAATTGGGTCCAAAAACGAACTGTCAATCAGTGCAACAGCTTTAAAACAGGGATAATATGAGTTCTAAGCAACTCCAGCCAAGAATCTGGATTCTGCATTTTAGTCCTTTGGAAGTTTCCAAGTCATCTTAGAGTGCACTGCAATAGTTCAGTGTGGAAGTTGCCAATACTGTGGCTAATGAATTAAAGAGGAACTGATTTAGGATAAGATACAAAGTAAGTGAAGAATTTATCTTGTGTGATTTGGATGGGAAATTAATTGGTTCTCACTTTCTTTGGCATTTAAGTTATAAATGTGTGTTTGTGCACATTTGGGTCTATGGGTCTAAACCCCAAATCTTTTATGTATGTAGCAATGCACCATGTCTATGAATAAGGAAATGTATCATAAAATGCTAGTCTGGTGGACAGATTTTGCCCCTCCCTTGGTTTTTGTGGTGTATTCTGTTCAACAACTCTTTACAATAGCTCATTACCATATTCCATTAAAAACATGCTAGCTCCTTTTATCATAGTCACTGATCCTTTTTTAATTTCTCATGCTTATACTGTTTGTGTTTCGTTCTTTTTGAAATTAATGAATGAAAATATGCATTCTGCTTTCTTGCCAGCCTATAAAACGTATTTCCTTGCTGATCTTTTACAAGGAAGAAAAATAATGTTGCTGTTATTGTTGTGGGAAACAGTAATAAAAGTTAGCTCGCTGAGTTTTCTTTTTATTGTTACTTTTAATATTTCATGAATTGACCTTACAGTACAGCATCAGTTCCTTATAGAAGTGGCATTCTCCACATGGGGTGACCTCTGTTTTATGATTCATCTTCATATACTTACGCAGCAACCTCATTGTTGTAAGCAAATGACGTGTCTTGCTGAGTTTTAAAAAACCTTCACCATATAGTTTAACGTAAAATCTGTCTCTACACATACAGGGATAACCATGGAAATCATAACCATCTTGAACAGTACCAATATCCAAAAATAGATGTAGATATAGATTTTCCAGCTGACATTTCTTGCCACAGCTATGAATGAAATGAAACTATCTTTCATTTCAATTTATCCATCCATCCATCCACCCATCCACCCATCCATTTTCTAGTGGTCTCAGAGGATTAGCCATCAATATGATGTAGGACTGAAACAAAAAGCCACAATGCAATACAGAGATGGCCAACTTCTCAGGGGCTCTGTTTTCCAGATAGTGGTCCCAGAAATCTATTCATTCATTCATTCATTCATTCATTCATTCATTCATTTTTGCATTTCACAAAATGTTTATACAGCTTAAGCAATATCTCTGTCTCTGTCACAGCCTCTATCTCTAGCTACAATATACCTATAGCTATATATCTACGCTGTTTACATAAGATGGTATAAAACATTCATTGAAGTCAACAGTAAAAACAGTGGGCACAATACAATTATCAACATAAAGCTAAAATCGACATTTTATTAAAACACCACCACCACCAAAAGTGCATAACATTTCATGCATGAATAGGGTTGCCTAAAGAAAAAAGGTTTTAGCAGATGTTTAAAACAATACAAGGAGAGTGCCTGCCTATTATTAAAAGGCAGGGACTTCCTGCAGTACAAGCTGACCCTACATAATTCAGTGCTGGATCTTGCCCATCAGGCAATAGCCCAAAGGGCTGACAGATCCAAGGCCACTCGCGCTGCAGTAAAACCTGGGAACCATGGCTGCTGTGTGTGGAGCAAAGGCAGGAGAACGCTGATCAAGATTTCATGTTGATCATGACTGGCTCCCCAGGGCTCTGCCCATTCTCAGAGCATCTGATACAATTTTAATACACATGTCTTGGAGCAGCAGATGATCTGAAGACATCCCCGAATAGGGAAGGTGTTATGTACTGAGCTTGGATCCTAGAACAATAGGCAAGTAAGATCCTAGAAGGCAGCATCCTGATTGGTTGCAGGAGCCACCCAATCAGGCTCCAGGAGGGGAGTTGAATCAGCCAATCACGCGGGAGCCATTGTGTAAATAATGTATATATAGCCAGAGGTTTTTGGGAAGACTCACTCCCTGTTTGCCATGAGCTGAAATAAAGAGCATGAAATCAACACTCGACTCCGAGTATATTTCAGAAGTTTTTTATGTTTTGTTGTGTTTTTAATATTCTGTTGGGAGCCGCCCAGAGTGGCTGAGGCAACCCAGTCAGATGTGTGGCATATAAATAATAAAATTCTTACTGTTGTTGTTGTTTGCATCATCTTAGCCTTTATGGTGCTGTTCCTCCTCTGATGCAAATCCTGAGGGAGCTGCCAGGGCATTATTACACGTGGTTGCATGTAACATGCAATTTGCCCCTGAGCCAGTGAGTGTTACATGTGAACCTGTGAACATGTGAGCCTTATTCTCGGCAAATCTCTGTGCACAATTCTTTATGGAAGGATAGGAACAAAATCACTGTCTAATGCCGCAAATTATGCTTTAATGAAGCAAAATTTCCCTGCCTAGGGAATTCAGACAGTGACTGCGCAGTCACTGCTGTGCTATTTCCCGAATGCTATATACAGGCACAAAATATTCCACTCAGAGACATGGCCAGAAAAAGCACTTCAAGGCCCAAAGTCTCATCAGAGTCTTAAATAACTTAAATGTACCACTCCCTCTACCTCCCAGAAAACAAACAAAGTGGTAACCCGGTTTGTTGAAAAAGAACAGATTACATGGGATTTATTTAGCTATACAATGGTACCTCAGGTTAAGAACTTAATTCGTTCTGGAGGTCTGTTCGTAACCTGAAACTGTTCTTAACCTGAGGTGCCACTTTAGCTAATGGGGCCTCCCGCTGCCGCTGTGCCGCCGTCGTGCAATTTTTGTTCTCATCCTGAAGCAAAGTTTTCAACCTGAGGTACCATTTCTGGGTTAGCGGAGTCTATAACCTGAAGCGTCTGTAGCCCGAGGTACCACTGTATCAAGATTGAAGCAAAGGACAAAGTTTTGTTTTGGTGGTGGACATTCGGAGGAGGGGGATATTGTGCTGAGTGGCTGTATAACCACATGCAACCAAGCATGGAACTTCAGGCAATATAAGGTTGGACGACTTAAGATCTTGATGATACTACAGACTGTTATATAAAAGGTGGCTTCCAAATTGCAACCCTTACTGTTTAGGAGAGGGGTGGGGAAGCTTTTTTCACCTCAATGACCACAAATGGGGTACAGGGTCAGAGGCAAACCCATCAGGATATTTTCTTTATCTAATACTAAGGATGGGGAGTTCCCAGTTTTCAGTATCTGTGCCATTGGGAACTTTCTTTCTAAAGCTATCTGTCCCTTTGGGGGGGGTTCATGGCCAGTGCCAGATTTAGGGCAGTGTGGGTGGCTCCCCCACAAAGGGCACTGAGCTGAGGGGGCGCAAAATTGAGAAAACCCATAATTCAAAAGATCCATTCGGGGCATCAGGTTGTGGGTTCGAGCCCCATGTTGGGCAAAAGATTCCTGCATTGCAGGGAGTTGGACTAGACGACCCCCGTGGTCCCTTCCAACTCTAAAATTCTATGAAATATATACCAGTTTTTTAAAAAAATTGGCCTTGCTCAGTGTGCTCTATTACCAAAGATAACAAAGTCCTCCCCTGTCATGGCTAGGGAAGAATGGTCCAACCTCCCCTTCACACAAGTGGAAGTCAATGGAAATGACCCCCTGCAACTAGCATTATTATTAAAAAAAAAACAACACCCAAAAATAGTCATTGACTATACAGTATCAATTAAAGTACCATCTAGTTTACCCTCAATTCCAGCCCAGAATCATACAGTCAGGTAAGCCTTCCAGAATCATTTAATTTGGTTTCACTGCTACCTCATACAGCAGATCTTTATTGTAAGAAGATATAATAAAGATCTGCTGCATGGGGTAGCTGTGAAACCAAATTAAATGATTCTGGAAGGCTTACCTGGCTGTATGATTCTGGGTGCTCCATCCTGAACTTGCTACCTGCATCTTATTCCAAGCTCCATTGATTCAGGTTTGTTAAAGAAATGCATTTCCTCTGAAGAAAGATGAGCCGCGTAGAGCACATTAAGAATGTGATTTGATTCAACGCATCTACACAGGGGGATACACTAAGAAAAGGGCAAAATTATTATTGCAACATTTGGGCATTTCTACAGTTTCCATGACCTTTGGGCTGGGGAGGGGTTGAGCAAACGTTATGAAAACAACAGCTTTGTTCTTATTTCAATGACCACATTTCCCCACAGATTGCTGATAATAATTCTGAAAAGAACAGCCCATTCTTGAAGGTGCAGATCTTTCCGAAAGTTTAAGTAATGTTGGTGCCATCTATAGGAGAAAAGGAAACACTGGGTGAGCTTCTCCCTAATGTCATGGGATAAGCGGGCAGGCCTTCTTATTCTGGGGTGGGGTGGAGAAGGAAGGAAACTATTCCAGCTTCCTAGAAATCACAGGGTGCATTTCAACAGCAAAATAAACCTGGATAAGTTTGAAAGTAGGTGTATCAACAACTGCAGTAGGCTACCTACTTTTCCTTTGCCATTCAGGGGGAAAAAATGGTGCAGACACAATTACAATCATTTCAAGGGATTATTGTAGCAGTAGTGCACTTGGGACAGGGCCTCACTAAGCAGGACAGTCCCAAAACTCAGCAAGACAAGCTTATCACATTTTGAAGTGAGTGAAGTAATGCACACAACCACCTAAATAACAGGCTCCCATTGAGACCCTTTAGTCCAGAATCAAAAATTACCTAAGTGCACTGTGGGATTGTAAGGAAGGTAAGGGCACTGATGGGCAGCAGCCAAGCATGAACAAGGTGCAGATTCTTGTATACCATCCCTTTTAAGACTTGGAGTAGAGCATGCTAATGCTGAGAAAACACGGAGTTGAAACCATGAACAATTGGAATCAAAGTTTCATAAACTTGATCAGTTCTGTGTCCAGGGCAGCTGTCTACCAGCTTCACCTGGTACACCGGCTGAGACCCTACCTGCCCACGTATTGTCTCGCCAGAGTGGTGCATGCTCTGGTTATCTCCCACTTGGACTACTGCAACGCACTCTACGAGGGGCTACCTTTGAAGGTGACCCGGAAACTACAATTAATCCAGAATGCGACAGCCAGAGTGGTGACTGGGAGCGGCTGCCGAGACCACATAACATTTGAGATCTACATTTGCTCCCAGTACGTTTCCGAGCACAATTCAAAGTGTTGGTGCTGACCTTTAAAGTCCTAAATGGCCTTGGCCCAGTATACCTGAAGGAGCGTCTCCACCTCCATCATTCAGCCCGGACACGGAAGTCCAGCACCGATCTTGTCATCCAGAGGAGCCCTGGCTGCCTATAGTCCCACACACCTTTACCTGGGAGTAAGGCCCACTGAACTTAGTATGGCTTTCTTCTGAGTAAACAGTCATTTACTAGATGCAAGACAGCAGCACAGCACCAGGTGACCCTACATCCCTTGGCAACATCCGAAGGCCCTGATCTGCTAGGCGCTGGGGTGGATTTCACCCTGCACGTGGCAGAGTCAGGCCCAGGCTGCTACCGGGCCCAGCACTGGCAGCAGCAACAAGCAGCTCTGGCTTCCCACTTGGGAAACACTGCATTAGACTACACATATTCCAGCACTGACAACAAGGCCTCTCAATCCTGATTTTTCAGTACCTAACGTTTCTTAATGAACTGAAGTCAAGATTTACTGCTGTGTTTGCTTTTTAAATAATAATAATGAATAAATAAATAATCACTGGTGCTATAAATTATGAAGCTAGGAACCAGAATCCAAAGACCTAAATACTGTAAAAAGAAAGAGGGAGAAACCTTCTTTGGAAGGTTTCCCCTTTTTAATCTAAATTTAAAGAGATGCATAAATGCTGAATACATCCCAGTAAATGTTTCCAAGCACAATTCAAAGTCTTGGTGCTAATCTTTAAAGCCCTAAATGGCCTCGGCTCAGTATACCTGAAGGAGAGTCCTCTCCCCCATCGCTCAGCCTAGACACTGAGATCCTCCTCCAAGGGTCTTCTGCTGGTTCCCTCACTGCGAGAAGTGAATTTACAGGGAACCAGACAGAGGGCCTTCTCGGTAGTGGCGCCCGCCCTGTGGAACGCCCTCCCTTCAGATGTCAAGGAGATAAAGAATTACACGACTTTTAGAAGATATCTGAAGGCAGTCCTGTATCGGGAGGCTTTTAATGCTTGGTGTTTTTATGTGGTTTTGATGTTTTTATTATGTTTTTAGATATGCTGTAAGCCGCCCAGAGTGGCTGGAGAAACCCAGCCAGATGAGCGTGGTATAAATATTATTATTATTATTACAGCCATGATGCAATCAGCCTCTAAAGGATATGGGTTTGGGAGGGGTTTTCTCTTTTTTGCAGGTCTAAATCCTCACAAAATAACAGAATTAGGTGAAGGGGAGAATTGTACCCAATGTCAACAATGACATCACAAGCACTATCAAATTGGTGCCTGTGACATCAGAGCTACCTAATCAGTGCACATGACACTTTTTCTGAGGGTACTCAGAACCGTACCAGCACATTTTATTATTTTTTTGCAAATGTTAACAACTACCGGTACATGGTGAGAACCAGCACCCTTTTTTTCTATTTTAAAAAAGGACTGGTTATTTTTATTTTTATTGCTATTTAATTTCTTACCACCCCTTTACCATAAGGTCCCAAGGCAGGTTTTTTAAAAAAATCAAAAATCAATTCAAACATGTTTCAGATTGATTTCATTTTTTTGGATACACTGCACAAGAAAGGTAAGCCTGTTGGATAATTATTTGTGAAAAATAACATGTTATACAAAGTTCCATGGTTATGGATTTGTTTTGTTCAGACTTTCATGCGTTACCCCATGGTTGAGGATCCATTCTCCCTGACATCTGTTCACTACCAAAATCCAACTTTTCCCTTCACCACCTCTTCTTCCAAATTGCCCACAGGACCCCAGATCGTTGTCTCACAATCATGACATGTAACATGGCCGCTGAGGTGCCTAGATCTGGGCACAATCCTGTTACAATACAGAGAAAATGAATACTATGCGAATTTCCCAAGGCCAGAAGTACTGGATATTTACAAGATTAAGGATGAAACTCTGCCTCCACTGAAGTTAGCAGTAAAGTTTGTCTTGAATGTATAGGCCAAGAGTTCATCTTAAAACCGCAGTTCTGCCTGTCAGCTCAATCCATCCACCCATTCCTGCATCAGGGTGGCACAGGTGTAACTTGCGGGCAGAATTCAGCTTCATAAATCATCCTGGAATGAGGCTGAAGGCTGCTGACCTAGTGTTGCTGAGAAACTTCCTGTGTGAAATAGCAACTGGGATGGTGCTTTTTGTCCCTCTTGTGCAACCTCCCGAACCTCAGCAATGCTCCTGCCCTCTGCTCTGCCCGGTTACTTTTGATGTTGCTCATTAAACAACACAGGCCTATTCCAATGTGGAGATCAATCTTCATTCTCCTCATTCCTGGGAACTTTCGGAGTTGGGCTTGTGAGCTATTGAAATATCATCTCCCTCTCCCCTATCTGTTGCTATTTGCAAAAGAAGGGCTCTTTTTATTTTTGTGACCCATGGAATCTGAAAAACAAAACAAGGAAAGCAATTCATAAACCGAGTGAGTCTGAAACGGCTGAACCAAACATCCGTCAGCAGTGGACAGACTGTGACAGACTTCTACTCCATCAAGAGAGATCTAGGTGCTCAAACGTTAATGCACACAGGTAGTGGGCTGCTTTGTATTATTGTTGTCATTGCACCATCAACTCATTGCCGTAGGAGGTAGACATGATCATTGCCTACAATCATTGGTCCATTTAGTTCAGCACTGTCTGCATGCACTGGCAACAGCTCTCTAGGGTTTCATGCAGGGGGAGTCTCTCAGCCTTACCTGGAGATGTCAAGGATTGAATGGGGGACTTTTTGCACGTAGAACATGGATGTACTCTCCCACTGAGCTATGGCCCTTGCACTTGAGAACAGCACCACACCACAAACTTCAGCTATTTATTATTTACTGGGGAAAGCACTAAAGCAGGAAGGTCTGGAAAAGACCCTTGTCCCAAACCCTGCTAAACTGTCCTGATTTCCTGGCCCATCTGGACCCAGAGCTGTTCAACTCTGGCAGGTGTCTACTGGAAAAGTGAACTAAGCTGTCCACAACAGAATCTGATGGTATAGATCAGGGATGGGGATCCTACAGCCCTTCAGTTGTTGCTTGAGCCCAGCTCCTATCAGCCTCAGGCAAGAAGCACAGCCAGTGCCCAGGAATGATGGAAGTTGGAGACCAACAACATCTTGGCGGCCATGGGTTCCCCATCCCTGGTGTATGTATTGTTACCCGCCTACCCAATCTCTGATTGATGCAGGTTTCCAGGGTTCTATGTGCATACCCATGTTTCCTTTTGGAATGAGGCACAGTGGAGACTGTGGTGTCTTTATGATATATGGTTTATTTACACATGTATACAACCTGAGCCTAAGATGGAGGGGTTCACAGCATTAACACCCCAAGAAGGTCCTGCTTCTCCCATAGCTGCAAACCTTAGATTCCAGCATAAATCAGGCCTGGTTCTCTCTCTGCCTTTCTAGCCTGCAGCTTTTGCATCCAGCTTCTAGCTCACACGACTCAACTCTCAACTCTGACCATTTGTCTTTCTAACTAACCAGGGAGGGAGGCCCACCCATTTTTCCTCTGGCACAGAGACACTCTCTTTGTTCCCTTAATGATTCATACTGGGGGGGGGGCATTACCAGGCTGGTAGTAGATTATTCCTCTCATCCTCTTGCATGCTTTGTTGTCCATTATTTGTAATACTAATGGAAATAAATTTCTCTACTGGTTATTGACTGAAATAAATATACAGAATAAAGAAAAAGGCTTATTTCATTTCAGTGTTTTACCCACAAGTCGAAATGCATTGATAATTAGAATGTGCACTAGTTTAGTAATCTTTCTAGGACCTCTGCTACATTCTCCTTGCCTGCTCGTCTACATAAGTGATAGGGATGCGGGTGGTGCTGTGGTCTAAACCACTGAGCCTCTTGGGCTTGCTGATCAGAAGGTCAGTGGTTTGAATCCCCGTGATGGGGTGGTTTCTGTGTGCTCTGCTTTCCATCATGGTGTTCCATTGCGCCAGAAGCGGTTTAGTCATCCTGCCCACATGACCCGGAAAGCTGTCTGTGGACAAACGCCAGCTCCCTCGGCCTGAAAGCAAGATGAGCGCTGCAACCCCATAGTCGCCTTTGACTGGACTTAACCATCCAGGGGTCCTTTACCTCCCCCCACCCCATAAGTGATATATTTACCAAAGTTCCACTTAACATGTTCAGATGTCTCCAGTGCTCTCAGAAGAGTTTTATTCTTTCTTTAAGGATGAATGTATGATCAGTATAATAGGCGCCAACTTTATGGGGGCCTGGTCCCTTTGCCCCCCAATAAAATACCCCCCCTATTTTATGCAAGTTGATGTCTTCCTCCCTCTCTCCCTTGGGCAGCCATCTCCCCTGGCATTGCTCTCTTTACTCAGCTTGCCTCCTGGCTTTCAGTGCAAAGTGTGTCCGAGCTGGAGCAACTAGGGAGAGGAAGGTGGACAGGTCGGTCAGCTGGCCGGTAGGAGAGGCAAGGCGTGAGCAGTCAGGCAGAAACTTCTTGCACATGGGTGGGGGACGAGAGGTGAGCAGGAGCAGGGTGGGGGCACAGGGGAGGCCTGAGTCCAGTTGCATGCAATTGAGGAAGGTGTGCCTTCAGAGAGAAGAGGTGCCACCCCCAATATTTTGTTCATGTTGGTGCCTATGAAGTATGTCCAAACCCTCTACTGAGGTGACATTAGCTTTCCTATTGTCGGTCACCCAGGTGTCCCTGAGTGCCTGTTTAGGAGCAAGAATTTCCTCAAACATCTCTGAGAAGCTTTGTGCCTCTTTTACACTCAGCCTTGCCATCCCTCCCTTGTCCTGTGGCTAAAAAGGAAATGTCACTGTCCCTTTTTCTTTCTGACCATATTTGCACAAGGTTTTTACAACACCGTGAGGCAGCTTCAAGGCAACCTCTTTAGTGAGCATTTGTCCTGTTTGTTGGCACAAAGTTTGTCGGGAGGCTATGAGAGGTCGGCTGTCTATTGGGCCTTCGTTCTGATTTGTTTTTACAAAGAGGTTATATGACATCTCAAGCAATTGTAATCCTATATTTTCTTGTGCATTTTCTCATCATTTTATTTATTCCAGGGCTGTTTTTGTTTTTTGTGTGCAGGTGGGGGCTCTTGTTGGGTATGAGTAACGCTGCATGCCTCCAGTCAGCAGAGCTGAAACTAACAGATAGTCAGGGGAAAATACATTTTGTTGTTTCCCACTAATACTGAAGCTCAGCTTTTTCCTCTTGTGTTCTCTCTCTCTCTCTCTCTCTCTCTCTCTCTCTCTCTCTCCTTGCACAAGATTGCTATGATACTTCTTCCGGTGATGTAAACTTTGAATTCAAAGCCATCCTTGTGAATATGAAGTAACTGTAAATAATGAACTCTTTTCCCTTCACCATTGGAACTTCTGCATGTTTTATCTTTCCCCATTAAGCAGTCTTAGGTAAAGAGTAAAGGGACCCCTGACCATTAGGTCCAGTCATGGCCGACTCTGGGGTTGCGGCGCTCATCTCGCTTTATTGGCCGAGGGAGCCGGCGTACAGCTTCTGGGTCATGTGGCCAGCATGACTAAGCCGCTTCTGGCAAACCAGAGCAGTGCACGGAAACGCCGTTTACCTTCCTGCCAAAGTGGTACCTATTTATCTACTTTGATGTGCTTTTGAACTGCTAGGTTGGCAGGAGCAGGGACCGAGCAACAGGAGCTCACCCTGTCGCGGGGATTCGAATCGCCGACCTTCTGATCAACAAGTCCTAGGCTCTGTGATTTAACCCAGAGCACCACCTGCGTCCCTTAAGCAGTGTTAGTGATGTATGAATGGGTCAGAATGGGCAGTGGTAGTACTGAGTAACTCCAGGCAGCTCTAGTTTCTAGGTTTTACAACTCTGCAACACACACACACACACACACAAACAAATTAACTAACACACACACACACATTATAAGCCCATTAATTCTATTTTTAAAACCTATCGAGGGTTTATTGTGAAAGTGCTCCAAGTCCACTTTAAATGTACAATCATAATTTGCTGCTATGGGATTGCATCTCACCTACAAAATTGTATTTCATTATTTACTGTGTTCAGTACCTGCAACTTTGGCTTGTTTCATGCACCTCCCCCAGACAATGCCAAAATGCAGAGGGAAAATAATATTCTGTATGTGGCAGGGAGGAATACAATTTCATGGAATAGTACGGCATTCCAACTCTTGTCAAATCCATGAAAGCTGAAGGTCTCTTCATACAGTACAATAATTTTGAATTCTGTACCTGGGAACATAATCAGTGTTAGAACGTCTGCCTTGGATGCAGAAGGTTCCAAGTTCTATGCCTGGCATCTCCAGGTAGGACTGGGAGAGCACCTTGAATGGGACCCTGGAGAGCCGCTGCCAGTCAGTGTAAACAATAGTGAGTTAGATGGCCCAGTGGTGTGACACTGTATAAAGGAGCTCCTCCTGTTCCTATGAAAGGAACAATCCAGTGTCTGCAAAAAAAAGGGTGGGGTGGGGGGGAAGGTTTTGCTATACATCTACATTGAGAATATGCTCAGTGGCAAACCCTGTGAAATGTTTAAAGAAGCCCAGCCTGGGAGCCAATGCCTGGGCACTGATGCCCTGCCCATTCACTTTCCTTCTCCCTTTGTGCCAAATTTGCACAACTGCTCAGAGGGAGAGTGCAAGACAGGCAAAGGAAGAGGCTCGGTCCCATGATCTGCTTGCATGCTCAGAGAGGGAAGGTGAACAAATAGTGACAGCAAGGAGCTGCTGCAGAGGTGCAAACCTTTGCAGCTGCCCTACCTTTGATACCTCTCAGCCTCGTTTTTTGAAAAGTGTTTTCAGAAGCAGAAAACAAAGGTATATTGTACACTGACACAATTCAGGCAACAAACTAGCTGAATAAAGAGGGGTTACCCTAAGGCTCCTTTTGCTACCTGCCTTGCATTTTTCCCTGTTTCAGAATACTGTGGCATATTGTGTTAACTTTTCATCTATACCCTTCAAATGGATAGACATAAATGCCACCTTACACATTATTTCTTTATTGTCCTGCAAAAGTTACATCACTATCCTTTACTAGAATGTAGGTGTATGCTCCATGTTGCTTCCAAAACGATTGTTTTGAAATAGGGACAGTCATTTTGTGCAATGTCCAACACATGCATGCCTTAAAGACTGTCTCTTCCACTTGCCAGTTGTGACTTAGTCCTCAGGCGTTACTGCTTGTGCCATCTTTGCAGCAGGTTTGGATGGTGGAGTCTCCTGCCAGAAGGTGAGGAAAGGGACCTCTCTGATGGCCTTTTGGAAGGAGCTCCTCCATCGGGCTTTCAGCTGACAATATTGTTCTTGATATTGTTTTCTGCCGCTGTTTTGATGCTGCTGTTGATGTTATGCTAAACGTTGTAGTGCATTTTTGTTTTTAAAATTGTGTTTTTATTATGTTGTCTCCTGCTCTGAACAATTTGGGAAAGTAGGATTCCAATTTTTCAATGATTATTATTTATGGCATCTATATTCCACCTTTTCCTCAGCAGTTTGAGTCCATGCGATGGCGGTGAGCTCCCATTACTCTGTCCCAGCTCCTGCCAACCTAGCAGTTTGAAAAGGTATGGACTACGTCAGGCATCTCCAACAGGTAGATTGTGATTTACCGGTAGATCACTGGACATCTGTGGTAGATCACTGGTAGATCATTGGCTCTCCGCAAAGAAGCTGAACAACTGTGGCTCCCCTAAAAAAAGCTCAACATTTTACCTCCTCCCTGAAAAACTCAACAATTTTGACCCGAACCCCCCAAAAAGGGAGTAGATGACTGCCAGTTTTTAACTCTGTGAGTAGATTGCAGTCTCTTGGGAGTTGGCCACCCCTGGAATATATGTGATGCACTGTATGGATGTGCTTGTATGAATTACTGGTAATAAACAATTACCTAGAAGAAATACACATTTTGTATATTAACTGAGGAATGATCTTCACATGAGTTGCTTGAACATATCTAGTCATTACTGTTCATATATGAGAAGAACTTGACCACTCTTGTGCAGATGTGACTTCAAAAGTGGACTGCAATGAACTCTACATGGGACTTCTCTTGCACTTGGTCTGGAAACTGCTGTTAGTGCAAAATGTTGTTCACTGTACTGCCTTCTAAAAACTTCTTCATACAGTGGTACCTTGGGTTACATACGCTTCAGGTTACAGACGCTTCAGGTTACAGACTCCGCTAACCCAGAAATATTACCTCAGGTTAAGAACTTTGCTTCAGGATGAGAACAGAAATCGTGCAGTGGCGGCGCAGCAGCAGCAAGAGGCCCCATTAGCTAAAGTGGTGCTTCAGGTTAAGAACAGTTTCAGGTTAAGAACGGACCTCCGGAATGAATTAAGTTCTTAACCCAAGGTACCACTGTATATGAGCCTGGTTTAAGTTTACCGGGGCATAGAGGCCATGCCACTGCAGCCGATCATACACATAATTAATTCCAACAATGACAACAGTCTATATGGAGGAGCTTGACAAATGAAAAATGCCCAACTATATTTCTTTTACAGTAGTGCAAATATGATACCTCTGCTGCATATCAGTATTTGTTCTGTTACAGAGAATGACATAAACAGCTTCTTTCTATTTTAAGGGGAAATGATTTGTTTAGCATGGTTTCTGACCACGATGCATTTAAACCGGGGATGGGCAACCCAGATCCCGTTCGACTCACATCATTACCTGTCCATTGACCAGGCTGGCCAAGTTTAATGTTGGAGTCCACAATGTATGGAGGCCCAATAAAACAAGAAACAAGATAACAGGCCAAAGCTCTGGAGGACTCGGTGGCATACATTCAAGATTTGCCTGTATGGGAATTTCACTTTAGCGTCACCTGAGTGGATTAACTACACAGAAGTCCCACTGCAGCTGCTTAAGGCTGCAATCTTATACTCACTTACCTGGGAGTGAAGTCACTGGAGCTTATTTCAGAATAGGCACGTCTTGGATTGCTCTGTAAAAGCAGCTAAGCTTAGGCTAACCACTCTTTTCACTGCTGCCTGGCAATATGAGGGAATGGAGAGACAACTCTGCTGGGTTGGAGACTAAATATGACTGAATTCCCATGAGGACATCCCACATACTTTGATCCATTGAATGTATGAAGGGGGAAAAATATACCTGCTCCCTTTCCACACAGCTCCAAATGTGCCAATGCCCTCGTTGTGGTCCTAAATCTAATTTAAACAGGAAGATCTTAGCATTCATGAGCTCATATAAATGAAGGAATGTAACCATGATGCAATTCCTTTGTGTCCATGTCCTTTACGTTGTTAAACTATCTTTGAAATGGTAAGAAAGCTTCATAACTTGTCATCTGGTGGAGCTAGGGATATCCTGTTGGGAAACATTGCTGCAGAAGCCCAGGGAGATATGATTACCAGGAAGGAATCCCTTGGGATTCAGTTACCATGCAGGAATTCTGTAAGACAGTATTATTAAGCAGGAATCTGTCGTGTCCAGTATACCACAAGGCAGTAATATAAGATTTTTAGAATGAAATCCTAGGGTATCTTGTTTTATAAGACCTGGCACAGAAGGAACAAAGAAAAAAAAAAGCAATGGAAGAAGGCAGATGCTCACTTAAATTATGGAGATGGAAGGAATTCCAAATACTTAACATCCATTTCTGGCACAAAAGGAGGGGGAAAATATTTATTCAAGATCCTTATGTGCTATTTTGTTGAAAGTGAGGTGATGAAAGATAACTAATCTCTGATCATAATATTTTCCTGGAGTTGTTGTTTCTTTTCGGGGGGGGGACTAGTGAGACATAAAATTGATCTGTAATAATTCTAAAATTTTAAAACAATAGGCAGAATCCCATTGCTCACCAGACCCTCCTCACTCCACACCCATGCATGTTGTTCCATGGGAAGGGAATTCTTGGTGCTGAAACCATCCCCATAGCATCAGCCCACAGCCCTCCTTCAAGTAGAGAGCAGCAGTTGCTGGCTAGCTGTGCCAGGTGTACATAAAGGACCAACTGGATCAGCCCCAAAGGATTTTATATTGACATCATCTTAATGGGGCAAAAATATGCTGAAATTGGCTCTTGTACAGAAAGAAAAAAGAAAAGAAAGCATAACAAAAATAGAGTAGAATAAATATATTTATGCACAGATGTCTCCAACTATAAATGATTTGTCATACGTATAACCTCCAAGTACTAAAATAGGAAGAACTACAATAAAAATTGAATGTAAAAATGCTTTTAGAAATGGATGTTGTCATATAAGGAATGCAATTCATACAACATATAATGATAATTTATTTTTATATATTTATACTGAAAACTCAGTAGCAGGTTGGTCATGTCACCTATTTGTATATTTATTTAATTGAATTTGTCTGCTGCTTAATCGTAAAAACCTCTAAGTTTTACACAAAATAAAATATATTTTAAAATTATCAGTTAAAGTCAGTTAAGAACAAGATAACTTTAAAGTCAACCATTTAAAATTAGATGTTAGAAAATTACTGTACATGTTAAAATACATGCCAACTTTTTGTATCTGGATAGGTCTGCCTATACAGTGGTACCTCAGGTTAAGAACTTAATTTGTTCTGGAGGGCCGTTCTTAACCTGAAACTGTTCTTAACCTGAGACACCACTTTAGCTAATGGGACTTCCCGCTGCCGCCGCCTCCCGATTTCTGTTCTCATCCTGAAGCAAACTTCTTAACCCGAGGTACTATTTCTGAGTTAGCGGAGTCTGTAACCTGAAGTGCCTGTAACCTGGAGCATCTGTAACCCGAGGTACCACTTTATTGCAGGCATGGGGCTCCTAATTTGGTCCACAAGGCCATTTCATGCCCACCTGTCACTCACCTGAAGTCTTATGATGTCAGGTGTGGGAGAGGTGAAGCTGCAGCTACAAAGGAACCATCAGGAGCTTTCAAGGGCAATCCTAGTTGTTCCCTAGCAAGTGGGGCTTCCATTCAATACCATAGAAATTTGACCCCAAATGCAAGCCCAGGAGTTGTATCCACCTGATGCCTTGTGATGTCAGGTGATTGACTGGTGGGCAGCACCTTCCCTCCTTTCAGATGTGGCCCCAGTTCTCTGTGACCTGCTGTCCAAATGGGATTCCACACTCCTGAGCTAAATGGCTAAGAGCCCAGTCCTGCACTTGAGTTCTGCCAGCTGAGAGGCTATAGTTTAGAAACCCCACTAAGCTTGTGAAACCCAAGAGATGCCGCCAGGGTGAAAGACACACTGGCATACCTGTCTGGATAAACAGGGAGCACACTTGCACTCTATCCAGTACTGCCTCTAACCACATCCACATCCCATCAATGATGCAACTTTACACCACCCCCAGACCTGACGCAATGCATTTCCTTCTAGACAACTAACGGTGGAAATAATCCCTAACAACAACAACAAAAACCCTTGACAATCAACCACAGAGTTACAGATTTTTAAAAATTGCAATAACTATTCATTTATCTGCATTTTTTTTTGCCTGTGATTTCCCTTAAGTATGTTTTTGGGGGTTGCAATCCATTTCCTCCCCACTGGCTTCAATGAGAAGAGCAGGGGGAGGGGGCACAGAATTGACAATTGCCCCACCCACCTTGCCATGACAGAGTATTGGATGGGGTGTCATAACATCCAATCACAGCACTCCACCATTAGTATAAGAGCCATACACAGGGAGGTTTTGGTTGTTTCCTCAGAGGAGACCCATTGAAATCAATGCACCTAAGTTAGGCATGTCCATTCGTTTCAGTGGGTCTACTCTGAATATGACAAACACTGGATGCTTTAGCTGAGATTCCTGCATTGCAAGGGCTTTGCCACATGACCCTCGGGGTCCCTTCCACCCCCACAGCTCTATGATTCTAACCCTATAACTCATATTATAAATAGTTGGAGGTTGTTAACTGAGAGAAGTTGCTCTATGCTGAGCAGCAGTTGCAGTGAGAGCAAAGGAATGGACCTTTTGGATCCTCAGGGTACAAAGTAGGAGGGGAAAATAAGTAAGAAAAAAAAGTATATTAAATATTAAGTATATTAAATAAGTGGGAGGGAATTAAGAATGTCACTCCATGCTTCCCTTGCTCACAGCTTTCAAAATGTTTTTGATGCACATCCTCAAGACTGAAGATGTTGTGCACAAAGAAAGAAAAACCGAGGAGGAAAAAAACTGCACACCCTCGAAGTGTGAGAAAGGGAGAGAGAGAGAGAGAGAGAGAGAGAGAGAGAGAGAGAGAGAGAGAGAGAGATCTTAAATGTGTGCAAAGTTTCAGGCTTACAGCTGTGGTCAAAAGAGAGTGTTGCTTACACCAAGACTTCCGAAAGCCCCTTAAGGAGCCCTCATAACTGTCTTGTGAGTCACCACCCCAAAATACTGGGAATACTATTGGCTCCGTGAGGTTAGCAATGCAGGATTGGAAACAATCTAGAGAACTTCAGGTCAGAGGGGAGTGATGGCAGATTGCTGGGTGGGAGGGGGGTGGGAAGGGTGTCATCCTCCGGCTCGAAGACACTCTGTGGTTGCTGGCTGGTACTGCAGGAGCGAAAGGGTTTGTTTGCAAGCCGAAAATGCTGGCGTGCAACCAGTTTCTTCACAGGTATGCATTGACAGGGAGGGCAAGGTAAGGGAAGGATGTCTCATGGCCACTGTGCTGCAGAGATTTGTTTAAGCAGCTAAGGCTAGTGTGAGACTGCAGAGCACATATGCAGGAGTCCGAGAGTCTGTTCCTGGCATCTCCAGTTAAAAGGCTCAAGTAGCATGTGATGTGAAATGCCTCTTTCTCCCTGTGGCCCTGGAGAATGGCTGCCAATCAGCAGAGGCCATGCTGAGCAAGATGGCCCAATCGAGCACAAGGGAGCTTCTTAGTTGCGCTTAGTAAACACTGAAACGGCAAAGCATGGACGCAGCAGGATGCCAACTTGAATAAAATAAAATCAATCACATGACACAGTGCGCACACCCCATTTGAATGCAAATGCCCATCAACTTTGCGGGGGGCAGCCGCCTCAAATATTTTATTGTGGGGGGCCGAAGTCCCCACGGTCCCTAGAAGTTGGCTCCTATGGCAAGAGAGTAAAGCATTTATGTAAGGGGTAGCTCATATAGCTACTGTACTCTCCTTGTGACCAAGGACTTTTACGCGCCATCCCAGAATGAGTTGAGCATGTGGTGAATGGGTGAACTGAATCATTGGTCACGGGCGGGCTGATATTCAGATGATCCATTTACGGTGTCCCCTGAACTTGTTTGGACTTGTGGGGGGGGGAGCAAATTATTAGACTACACCACATGATCCGAAATGACATTGGTTTGATTTCACAATATCACCTGCCTTCGTGTGAAAACCAAGCAAAATAAATAAATCCAAAAGTGCAGGAGGACAAAATGTAAATATTAAAAGCAGCAAGTCAGTAACTATTAAATAGCTGCCATTAAAATGTTAGCAAAGCGGGGGGGGGGGGGAATGCAACAGATAGCATGCAAGGTGTAAAACAGCAGACTATATGGGAAAAGCCAATTAGATTTTTTTGTTTTAAGTATTTGCCAGTCATAGAGAGAGGCAAAGAGGAGCCCAGTGGAGATCATCTAGGAGGGAATTCTACAAAGTCAGTGCCTCCACTTAAGTTGCTATAGGATTATAGGATGCTATATCCAGACAGCTATGGACAAAAATTGTGCTGATCCCACCCCTTCTCCTCCTGACTGCAGAGTTTTATACCACCAGTGTTCTTTCTGCCTTTGAACCCTACAGATGTATCTGTGCATTTATGTTCCAAGTACCCTAAGGTGAACAGAGGATGTGAATTCATGATCCTGAGCAATTATTAGGGAATCCACAGGAACCATCCACCTTTATAGATGGACACAGAATTTGCAAATTTTCATCTAAATGGGAAAATTGCCTTGCATGTCAACTCTGAGTGTGATGATGATGATAATTTTATTAATTATATGCTGCCCATCTGACTGGGTTGCCCTGCCACTCTGGGCAGCTTCCATCAAAATATAAAAACACAATAAAATATCAAACCTTAAAAACTTCCCCATACAGGGCTGCCTTCAGATGTCTTCTAATAGTCAGACAGTTGTTTATTTCCTTGACATCTGACAGGAGGGTGTTCCATAGGGTAGGCACCACTACCCAGAAGGCCCTCTGCCTGGTTCCCTGTAACCTCACTTCTTGCAATGAGTGAACCACCATAAGGCCTTTGGAGCTGGACCTCAGTGTCCGGGCTGAACGACGGGGGTGGGTGGAGATGCTCCTGTTACAAGAGTTAGCCACAGCATTGGTCCTTACCCTATCAATAGCTACCAAAGCCCCACAGACAACTCTCATGTACCATAAAGCTGTTCCAACATACTCCCCTACTGGTCTTCCTTGTTTCACTTACCACACAGGCTTGCCAGGTTATGAAGGAACAATCAACCTACTTAACAAACCCAACCCCCAGCTAAATCAATTACCTGCTCACACCCACACCCCCAGTTCTCAGGTGCAGAGTAGATGGGGAGTAAAAAAATAGGAGACCAATGTAAGCATGCCAGCTAATCCTGTACTGACATCTTAGCAAGGGAGGACTGGGTGTCACTAGAGGAGAAAGCAGGGAGCCAACATAAATACCCTGGTTGAGCTCCACCCCCATGCTGTCATGCAGCACTTCTCTGCCCTCAGTTCTGTCCCTGCCCACAAAGAGATATCCTCCTGTACCTCTCCAAGGTTGGGCAAAGGATGGATAATGTGACAACTGCAGTAGCAAGTTTGGATCTTAGAACTTTAGGGATGCTCTTAGATGCCTGGAGCCTATCCACTGTAAAAATAGGGAGAATCCATAAAAGCAGCCTCATGCTACAGATATAACAATTCTCCTCTTACAAGTCAGACAACTAGTTAATTTCCTTAATTAGAAGTCTGCATGTAGCAGTAGTGACACAGAACATGGACTCCTGATCAAATACCAGGGCCATAAATCAATAGGGAGCCTTTGCTTACTGCTCATGAAATGCTCCAGTTGTGCACTCCTAAGGATTATGGTGTCAACGAAACTCTTGATTTGGATCACAGCCTCGCCTTCACTCAGGGGCCATATATTAGTCTTGAAGAGCAGGCAGTGTTTCATTGCTCAAAGCCAAGAAAACCGCTGAGCTGAAAATAAAGTTGTGATGTCAACGGAGGGGGAGGGAAGCGTTGAGAAATACATCACAAATGTCAACAAGGTCCAGCATGAGGTCGAATGCACTCTAGAGATATGAAAACAGACCTGGGAGCTAATGTGAATGGAGTATGGATAGAAAATAAAGCACTAAAGAAATCAATGTAATTACTCTTGGTGATATCATGATCCATTGGGTAGAGAAAGTTGGTGGAAGGGTAAAAGTGGCCAGCAGAGATACTTACACATTTATAGCACACTATATTTGGATCTGGCTTGTAGATCTATAAATTCCAGCCTTCAGTCATATAAGTTACTTCCTTTGTCAAGCAGTCTCAAGGAGATGATCTTATAGCAAAGACATGAATCGCAGTACAGCTCAGTTATGTGCACTTACGTATTATCAACTTCACTGAGACTGAAGTGGACATAACTATTTTGGCCTTAATCAGCCAAGCAAATGGTCTGGCAGGGCCATCAATTAATGACACAATCACACTGATAACAACACAGCAACTTCCTGCTTCTTGGGAACTCTATGCAGAAAGAAGATTGGCATTTACTACTGCCGATCAAATGGCAGAACATGTAAAGTGAAACATCAGATGCAAGATCTCAGATCTGGGTGTCAGAGGTGAAGATACTTATAAATAGGCTTGATTTCAGTACAGGTTTTGCTTGGGTATTGATCTTGGGAAATAAAGTTTGAGACATAAATGGTGCATTGGATGTGGTACAAATATTCCAATAATAGACTATGTGCAAAACAATACATTCCTACCAATGTTAATAGACACCAACCTTATACATGGCAATAGTGCATCTATTTAGTCTATTCTAAACCAGTCCTTGAATTATGAGGAAAATGGAGGAGCCTCTTAATGAAATCCATGAGCACAACCGCCAACTTCCTCCAATTTTACGGCAGTCACTGCCCTCCCACCCCCCATAGCTAAAATAGTAACTAAGGGGGTGAGCATGAAGGGGGCAGAACCAGGTCCACATCAGGTCACGTCAATATGGACATGAATGCATTTACTAATAGTTGAAACGACTGGTGGGTTTATGGGTATGCACAGAATTGGGGCCCCATGTATCTGAGGGCCCCCCAAGATACTAGTATTCTTCAGGGGCAGGCTTTGGTAATCTTTGGTAGAATGGCACCCTGAGCAAGGCCAAAATTTAGCACCCCCATTGGATCATCTCAATTATGGATCTTCTTGATTTCCCCTGTGTGGGGGAACCACCTGCACTGCCCTCAATCTGATGCTGCATACGTTGTTAACTGAGAGGATACCTTTGAAACATGACTACAGTGAATTACTGTTGTTGAATTCTGGTATGTTAGTTTGTCACACTGTTTCCACTCTTCATTTTTCCTACTCCCTGATTAAAACAAGTGAAGGCTGGTCTATTGGGGCAACCAGGGCTTAGCCCTACCAAGCGAAAAATAAAATAGAATACCCCAAATCTCAAAGCCACACACTTTCCTGTTTTACAAATCCTTCCATAACTCATTAGAATTTAGAGAGGCTCGGTGCAATATTTCTGTCAATCTCCCATTCTCTGGATAATCAGCACTCTGTACCACTCAGCCAATCTCATTCTAAAAGCATTGCTATAACCAGGAGCTCCCACCAATCTGTCTCCAGGCACAAAAGCAATGTGATAGTAATTTGGATCTATTCTGGGTAGGATTAGCATTGGCTGCAACCCAATGAGTTTATATTTCATACTGAAGTTACTGCTGTGGGATCATTAGGACATCACCAGCACTCCATACATCAGCACTGGTGACCACACACTTGAGGTGGAAGACGATTTTGTCTACCTGGGTTCCACCATAACTGACAACCTTTCCATTGATGCCATTGGTAAAGTGAGTTACAGCAATGGCTCACCTCTCCAAAAGGGTATGAAAGAATGTGATGCTAATGACCAATACCAAGATGAAGGTCTACCAGGCTTGTGTGTTGAGCACGCTGCTTTATGGAGGTGAGTCGTGGGCAACTTACAACCGTCAGGTATGACGCCTCAATGCCTTTCATATGTGCTGCGTCAGCAAGATTTGGGGCATCACAAGATTTTGGGACAGAGCCTCAAACAAAAGATGTGCTCTCCCAAGTTCACATTCCCAGCATGCTTGCACTCCAGTCTCAGCGATGTCTACACTGGATTGGCCATTCCAGATGCAGCTACTACCCTTCCAACTGCATGTAAGCAACACACCTGTCAGGCCATTGTAATAGCAGACCCATGTCCAATGATGGCAAGTGAGCTCCTGCAAACAATGCAGAGCACTAATAAATTCCTTGCTGTTAAGGGATTTTGGAACATCCATGGCAATCACCTGTTCATTGAAACAGAAATGGGGAACCTCCCCTGCTAGTTTACAACTCCCATCCTGGGACATTGGTCACAGTAGATGGGGCTGAGGCTGATGGAAGTTGTGGAGTCCAACAGGGGCCATAGGTTTTCTTGCATCAAATCATTCCTCTGTCCATTGCCTGATTTACAGCTGATCTGCACAAACACCAGAATCATGTAATACAGTTTCAGCAAACTATTCAGACTCTTGTGAAAGCTGCATGTTTGACTACTCCACTTACAAAAAATAAAATGCTGCACATCAAATTAGAAATTCATAGAGACGGTTTTTAGCATGATATATTTTTTTGACGGAAACAGAATCCAAATAGGTGATTATTTTCATGGAAAAAGAATCCAAATAGGTTATTCAAACACGAAGATGATTTCTGCAATAGGAATGCTGAATAGCCGCTTAACAGAAATCACTTGTACCATGTTCATAGCTGTTGTTGCTTTTCCAGCTGGAATGCAACTGAATTTTGACAGCGGGACCATGGAAGAGGGTCGCTGTTTAAACTGCCTCCATTCCACGCACAATGCTGACTTATTTGTAAGATCAGCTTCTAGGGTGGAGAGGCTAATCGCTGTTGAATACAAAACATTGATGCAAGCTTGGCCTGGACCCTGGTTGGTCACGGCCTGTTTTTCCAAGAAAACTCATCCATAGGGGCCTTTACAATCAGAGCATACAATCCCACTACCACCATGCCTTGAGGGAGGTCTGTTCCAGTTTGTATGCCCTATAGATGTGCCCAGAGTTTCTTTTGAAAAGCAAGGCAACTCATTATTCTCTCACATGGCCCCTCCTTTGAAACAGTCTCAGCGTTTCTTTGAATTTATCCCACAGTGCATAATTACACATTCTGTGTTGCATAGTACAAGAGATTTAGCTGAGTTGTGAGCCTGAGTATTCTGTTCTTGTAATGGCATTAAATCTTTATTTGATTTGATTTTTACTTATTTAATTTAAAATAACATGATGTCACGTTTAAAGGAAAATGCTCTCCAAAGCAACAACAAAAGCTCTTTTAATGACATTTATGGATGTTCATGTTCTAATGTTTCTTGGATTATTATCTGTAAGACCTTTTTTTTAGAAATAAAAGAAAATCATTCTGATGCATGTGTATGCTTATATACACATGGAGTTAACTTCTGAGTAGAAATGTACAGGATTGTGCTGTTATTTTTTTATAGTAGCATTTATTACCTACCTTTCTAAAACATTTTATGCAAGGAGGGTGGAGATAAACACAGAGGCAAGGAAGAAGACATAAACATATCTGTGCACAAACTGCCCACATCAAAACATTTCAATCCATGGCATGCACCCCCCATACCTCCTTCATCTTTCTCACCAGTCAAGTCTCCCAACCAATTTTTAAAAATTCAGTTTTCACAGAAACTTACAGTGCAATCCTAACCACGCCTACTCATAAGTATGTCTGATATAATTCTGTGTGGCTTACTCCCAGACAGTGACATAGCATGGGTTGCCAGTGCCAGCAACCTCCCCAAGTGGCAGATTTAGCACCCTGTGAGTGTAGAGCACGGCGGAGGGCGGGACGGAGGATTGGTGAGGAGTAGGTATCTTTCTTAATTCCTGCAGAGGGCGCCCTCGCAACCGGCCATCATCCAAATGTGCTTCTCAGTCATCCCACGCGAACACTGGGAGATTTTCTGTGTGAGGGGAAGGGCACGCTATTTATATTATTATTATTATTATTATTACTACTTTCTGTGTATGCCCTCAGCTTTTCAGAAGGCCTTTCTTTCTGCTCTGCCATTGAGGCATCTGAACTATTGCAAGCCTAAAACGGGATGAAGTTTTCTTTTGCAGTCTATATTTGGAGGTGGCTTCAGAATGCTAACCAGGAGGGGATGGTTACCATCAACTGTTCTTTAATTATAGCTTTGCTTGTTCACCTTCCCAAATCCTTCAGATCTTCCAAAAGGAAACAGGAGACATTTGAACTTGAGCTTTGCTGAAATCTTCAAAGGCCTATTTAAAATAGCTTTTCTTTCTTTCAAAGAGGGGAGGATGTCTTAAGCATCCAATACTTATTTCTATATAGAAAGGGTTTTACTAGTGGGAAATGAAAAGAAAAAAAGAAGAAAGGAAGAGGAAATGGATAGGTAGAATGGAAAGCATAAAATTGCATCCTTCTTAAAGCCAATTCAGTTCGTTATGGTCATATTTCTCTGGAACGACACATTACAGAGCTGCTTGTTTCTCAAGCTCAGCAGTCAAGAGAGTTCAGGTAGCTATGAGATCCTTAAATTCATCTCTGAAAATCAGTATAGCTTTGAGGCCCTGTGATTTCTCCATTTTCTGATATGATTGCGAAATGATCAGTTTGGCCTGCAAGACCTGTCTATTTTGTCAACCACCATGACAGCTTTGACCTTAGCCTTTGCATCCAACAAAATGCAACGTTCCCTCATGTGGCATCAGGGTAAGGCTGAGGCTGTGGGTTGCCATACATTAATCCAGAGATAGGGAGAAAGATCCCTAAACTCAGTTGCTGAAGCCGGGGTTTTCAAACAAAATCAGCACCTGGAGTGCAGCCTACAGTACAGTATGCAGAAGAGAAGTTACAGCTGCTGAAATTCTACGCCACTAAGGTGAGGAATCCCCTGTCCCCTTGTACATGCACACTTACACATGAGCACATTTAAAGCACATGACTTCCCCCAAAGAATCCTGGGAACTGTAGTTTTACCCATTGCAAAGCTACCATTCCCAGCCCTTAACAACTACAGTTCCCAGGATTCTTTGAGTGAAGTCATGTGCTTTGAATGTACATATGGTGTATATACAGCCTTCATCCTTGACCCTGACAGATAGGAAACTTCTCCTTTCCCCTTAAAGTTGAATCCTATCCACATAGCTTCAGGGAGCAGGACTGATGAGCGGAGAAGTCAATCCTGCTCAGTGCTGCTTTGTCAGCATGTTCTCTGCAGGGAATGTGCTGCAGAGTGGACCCCCGGCCCTGTGAGTCAACTTTGAGAGGTGAGTGGGACTGCCTATCAGTCATCATGATGTCAGATGTTTGACATGTGGGCAGCCCTGCTCACCTGTCAAAGTTGGCCTGCAGGGTGGGAGGAGATAAAGATCTGGCCCACTGAGCTAAAGTGGTTCTCTATCCTTGCATCAGATCAGATGATCCAGATCTCCAACCAAGCGCTGTGTTCCCTACAAACCTTTCCCCTCTACTCTGGCTTAACACAACATGTGATCCAGGCTAGAGAGAGAGAGAAACAGAAAGAACCAGCTTAGCATTGCTGATAATCAAAAGAAGTTTAAAAAATATTATTTATATATGCTTCATACATCAAATGAAACAAGCTCTTGCCTGGGAAAAGGCATACCACAATAATTGAGTATCTAAGGTACCAATACTCTTTTGACCTCCTTGCTGATATGAACCTAAATAAAATTACACACAAGACTCTGAAATTAGTTTGGGTTTATAAAGAAAAGAAAAATCCTGTAGCAGCCACTGGCCAGTATTGCATTTGATCTCATCCCACATTCTATCTCGCATTGAATATGTTAACAAGTGGCACAAACACCATTTCAGAAAGGCTCCAATGTACTTTTTAATGTAGTGTGAGATGATATTTGAACTTTGCTATTCTCTTTCAATGAAGTGATTTAACATAGTTCCACGTCAAAGCAGAGAAGCTGTTATAGCATTTAGCAACCTGTTTTGAATATTCTCCTGAAGCCTGATTTTAAATAATGTATATTACACTTCAGCAAGCTTTATAGATGCACAGGAAGTTATTTAAAAATATCCTCAAGTTTTGAACAAACAAAACATACTTTTTAAAAAGAGAACAATAGTCTTAGCAGCATGCATCTTTCCCGAAATGCACTCTGCTTAGCATTTCACATTAATAAAGAGTAATGACTAATATCTGGTAGTTACTGTTGATTAAAATGAAAGGCAAATTAATTTAAAGAAGATTTTACAAAATAAATCATTCTTAAATTGCAGTTCTTAATATTGGTTCTAAATTGGAGCAGGGGAATATTATGTTTGCACAATGATAAGTACCTGAAAGCCAGGGCTGCAACCTTTTGCCTATACCCACATATCTGAGAGTAAACTCCATTTAATTCAATGGGACTTAGTTCTGAGTATGCGCATACAGAATTGCACTGTATGATATTTTTTAATAAACTCAAAAGGTATCCCAAATTAACTGGGCAATACTTCTTTTTTCAAAGCTATTTTTTAAAAAATATATAACAGCACGTTTATGCCTCCTCTAAGGTGGTACTTACCATGACACATACATACACTGTCTAAAAACACTGGGCTGGATTCAGATGTAAAGATGTAACATTAGTTGACCCAAAGTCTCATTGAAATCAATGGGACAGGTCTGTCATCCCATAATTTCAGTGGGAACTAGGTTCAAGTGATGGGAGGGAGGGAGGGAGGGTTTCTTCAACTATTGTTTTGTCATAAGCAAATGTATACAAATGTAATTGATTAAAACTAATTTGATTTCCATCAGAGTAAGTTTTCTCTGAACAGATGACAACCCTACAGAGGAATGGAGATGACTGTGTTTAAATATCCTTAATTTAACAAAATGGCGATACTTAATGAAAAAGCAACTGAGAAAGAATAGTCAAAGACAAACAATGAGAATCGGTGCATCCATCTAATTTACACGTGGACATGCTGTGATTTATTATATCATATGCCCTTAACAATGGATTATAAGTCTAAAACACCTATTAGCAAGTATGTTTGGTGAGACAACTGGTAAAATATATACATACAGCGTAACATTACTTTCTGAGTCCACATTGATCACGCAGTCATATTTGTTAGTTATTTAGTAGCACTATGAACACTGACTTGTGTTCTTGCTTCTCCATCCTTTGCCCTCCCCACAGAGCATCCCTTAGTGTCCTCTGCGTCTCCTCTGGTTCTTGCTCGGAGGCTTTAGCAGGCTCTCTCTGTACTTAGCATTTGTATGGAATAGTCGGACCATATCATGGTCTTTGTTATCCAACACCCGCGGCAAAAAGAGAGAAGATTTCTGGGTCCGACGGGTTTTGAAGCTTCTTCTGGGTCGTCCTTTCCCATTGATGGAGACATACCAGAGTCTCTCAGCGCTAGCTTTGCGCCTACCGCTGGCTCCATTGGGCACAGTCCGGTATATGCGGGATGCATACGTATTATAGCCTAGCTCGTGAATCCTTTCCACAAACTCACACTCAGCATTGTAGGTTTCCTGTAATGTAATGAGGAGAACCATAAGTTCCAGAAATCCTAAAGAAGAACTAATGGCTATTTCAGACCAAATGTAGCTGTCTTCATGCAAGCTAACAGTGGCACATAAAAGAGGGTACTCGGGGCCTCCAAAGATCAAAAACTCTGTATGCATGCAGAATCAATTTGAAAACTATTCACATAATTTAAGCAAAACTAAGGGCTCTGGCATGTGACCCAAAAGGTTGCCCATGAAGTAATGTGGACCTGAGGCTGAAAATTAGCTTCTCTACCTCTGCTCTGGGGAATATTAGACATGCTTAAATTCCAGCAAAATCAGCACTTGTAGAGATGTCCAGTTCAACAGTCCACTGACTAACTGTCTGTAGGGTATGCCCATTTTCCATAGTTGCCTTCATCTGTTTTGTAGCTCTCCACATATTTTACTTCTGATGCTCAGAGCTCTGATTCCCCTAGAACTGGGAGCACGGCCACTGGCTACTCTCCTAGTATGATGTGATTGAAAAGGCTACAAGAAGGGAATTATCAGTTAGCCCAGCAGAGGGAGTCAATAGGTCCATTCTTCAATTGTACTACACCAGGGACCCCCAGGTAGACCCCAGCTGTGAATCCAAGGCTGCAAATCTCACAAGGATAATGCATAAGAAAAACACTAATAAAGAGAAGTTTAATGAAGCAATTGCAATTATTTTATATAATGGTTTTCTGCAGGCAAGCAAGTTGCCTTGTTGTTGTTGTTATGTTTATTAACTGCTCTTCAAGCTAAGGTCCCAGGATGTGTTACAACATTAAAACACAACATAGCAAGGAAGGCAAGACTAAATGAAGCCTGAGTGGCTGCATTCAGACTTAATGCTAAACCATACTTTGCCATTATGGCAACAAGGCTGGGTAAGTCCTGGGCTCAAACACTGCTCCATGCCTTCTCCCCTGTTGGCATGGACATGGGAAGATCAGACATTTTTGCTTCTGTTTTCAGCTAACCACAGTTATAGTTATTAGGGAAAGCTGCCTAACAGGATAGAGGTCTATGGAGATATGGCAGAGTTGTGGACAACTCCTCATATAGAAAAGAACTGTAGATCATCCCCCCCCCAATATGGCATATTTATATTTCTCTTTATGAAAAGTGGGTTGTGTTTGGCTTGGTGGGTCACACTTTGAAGGATAAGTGCTAAAAAATACCTATTGCTGATAGAAAGTTGCAGGTGGAAACTGTAGATGAAAAATTAACAAAAATAGGTAGAATTTTAATTGCAACTGCTGACCTAAATAATTCTTTAGTCAATGTATCATTAATCAATGACTTGTATAAATTTATAATCACTGAATTGCGTTGATCTATATTGTGTGTATGCATTTGGAGATTTTTAATGATGCCTAAATTACCAAAACCAAAAGAACAAAAGCCTGCCATTTGCTCTTACGAGGAAAGTTATCTTCTCTCAGCCTGACTAATTAAAATTTGTCCTCACAGATGCAGTTTGGCCTCCAACAATTAATCAGCTGCTGCTCTAGCTAGTTCACCCACTGATTCTAACATCTCATCTAGAGCATTGGTTCCAGAACATTTCTTCCCATGGACCATTTGAAAATTCCTGAGGGACCACTCAATGATTTGTTGGCCTTTTGTAGCAATTTTAATGCGCTGTGCTAGATGCTGTATGATTTTTTTTTAAAATTATTTTACAGACACTGAAACAAAACTGATGGACCACTAGGGGTCCAAAGGGTAGTTTAGGAGCCCCTTGATCTAGAGCACAAGAATCCCTCATGCTTGGGAAAATACTTGGGAAACTCACATGTTCCATTCTGAGTGGGATTTTTTTTGGAGGGGGGGAGTTGGCTCACCCTGGAATCCAGTAATTAGTTGACCAGTGCAGCCAACTCACATCCACACCATACTTTTAAAGCACTCTTTAAAAGTGGTATAGTACTTTAACTGTCATGGCTTTCCCCAAAGAATCCTGGGAATGATGGTTTGTTAAGGGTGCTGACAGTGGCAGCTCTGTGAGGAGTTACCTAACATCTCTTAGCCACATGTTGCACTTGGGCTATTGAGAGGGAAGATGGAGTCGTTTCCTCATCTTAACACTACAGATTAATGCCTTTCTCTTACTTTTCTCCCAACATTGCACTGGATTCCATTAAATAATATGCACAGTAAATGTGTATTAAAACCCTTCTTCAGCCTTCCTTATCTCGCAGTGCAGTATCTCTCAAATCCTCATTGTAAAGTATCCTATCATACACATACCAGGAAGTCGGATTAAAGTACAGAAGGGTAATTGGAAAGTGTTGGAGGAAAACTTCATTTCATTTGCACATTCTTTCCGTCTGTTAGCAGCTTTGGTGCTGCACCTCTCTGCTGTGTTAGATCCCAACTTAAATTACTTTACGCACACTGGGAGCCCATTCATAGCATTGTGCAAATGGGACTCCCATTGACATCCCCAGGAGATTTTTCTTTTGAGAAACCTTCCTAATCACAATGTGAATTGTAGACTTCCTTACCTCTTTACACTTATTCACCTGAGTGAGTTACTTACAGTCTCTAAAAGGATATCTTGACATGTAAATTTATGTAGTTATAAATCCTTTGCGCTCTCTCTCTTTCTCTCTTTTTCTCTCTCTCCCTCTCTCCCTCCTTCCTTGGCTGATCAGCAGCACACATGAAAGGAAAATGAGCATGCCTGGCGCTTACCATAATAGTTTATCTAGTGGCCTCCAAGCATTGGCTACTTAATCCCCACATTAAAACCAAAGGACATATTTCTGTTCTCTATAAACGTTTGTACATAGACACCAGTATTTGCTTCTTTTGGACTACAATGGTATTTAAATCCCCATTGAAAATGACTGGCACTCCAGTGTAGGATGCTTCAGTTTCCTTGCCATAGTTAAGATGCTTCTGTTGTAAATAGCACTCACGGAAGCATAAAGTCTGCCTCTTTTGTTCATGGCCAGGTATCTGCCGGAAAAACAGCCTTTGATGGCAACAATTCCAACGTCCACTGCAGTAATCTCGAGGATGCCTAAAACAGAAAAGGAAGGCTTTAGCTTAATGATATACAATGTTGTACAATGAATTATTTTTTTATTATTATTATTATTATTATTATTATTATTATTATTATTATCAACAACAAATTTTATAGCACTTTTACATCATGAACCTCCCATGTTTACCTGCAGGTAAAACCACTTGTTGTCACTGGGACTACATACTTGTCTCAGATCTGTGCTGCCAGGCACACATACCCAGAAGCTCTGGGGGGTCACCGGATTGCAAATATGAAACCCAACACTGTGATGGATGAGGCACCCCAGGGATCTCTGCATCACCCACTTAATTGTTTTCATAATTGACAAGTTGCTCTGCAAAGTGATTTGTTTCATTTCATTTATTTATTTCATTTGTATCCCATCTTTCCTTCAAGGAGCTCAAGGCGGCATACACAGTCGTTCCCCCCCCCACACATATTATCCTCACAACAACCTTGTGAAGTAAGTTAGTCTGAGAGCAGATGGCTGGCCCATGGCCACCCAGTGAGCTTCACAGGTGAGAGAGGATTTGAAGCCTGGTCTGCCAAGTCCTAGTCCAACACTCTAACCACTACATCACACTGGCTGTCAGGAGCTCTGGTTCCGTTCATCCTCCCAATAAGTTGATGAAGTTGATTATTACAATTCCCACAGAAGTGAAAAAATGATGCGGAGAGGCACCAAGGCTACGGACTGAATCTAGAACTGAGCAAGAATTGCGAACCTGGATCTCCCAGAGAATGGGCTGTGTCTTCAGCTGTTAATATTAAATTGCCCAAATGCTACTTCCATCTGGGAAACATCCTGTTTAAGAGCACCATCTCACAAGATACCTGCATTCACGACTTAGTTCATAAGCAAACCCTTTTGTATTGAAAAGAAAAGGGGAAGGGGAAGAAAAATAAAAGCATGGGAATTGTTTGAAGCAAACTCTTGCTAGTAAATCCCCAGCTGTTTGATTGAGACTGAACTGCCTCAGAAAAAAGAAAGATCTGACATTGAACTAGAGGGCCACCTAATCCTATATGTCTATAAAAAGTTTAAATCCCCTTTAATGCCTTTCTTAGGGGACACAAGGGTGCTTGACTTACTGAAGCAAACCACAAAGCTGCCCATTTCGGGACAATGCTTCGGCTGAGATCTCCAGAGGGCAAAATGGAGTTCAGACGAGAGGCTGAAGCATCTTAGAAGCCACGTATGGAACCATGAATGGAGTCTGTCATTTAGAAAGTCAGCGCAGCCCTTGCAGGGAAGGACAATGTGGCAGTCTAAGCCACATTCAAAGAGTGGAGCTATTTCAGACCATCAAAGGAAAGGGTCTCATCGCCCAGACAAGTGAAACAACAAGAAAGCCAAAGGTATGCATGTATCCCGGACTGCTTCACACATTAAAGAGCAACCAACTCGTGTTTCCCACTATGTTAACATCCAAAAGGGAGTGTGCAAGCAAGCCTGGCTCTCTGAGCAGAGTAGCCATGTGACACGTATTTGCCTGCTTGCTTCCATGTGTGTTTTAAATACATTCTGCCTTTAAAGCCCAAGACTCACAAAGCATTGTACAATAAACAGTAGAAAACACGACATGTAAAAACAAATAACTAGACATACGCTTTCAAACACTTGTCCATCACATTCATGCAAGTCACATGATGGTTTTAGACATTCCACAGAGTGGGGTGGGAAACTGATTTTATATGTAAGCTGAAAAAATGTTATATGTGCGGAGACCCAACAGATAGGAAAGCACTTGGGAGATGCTGTCAGAATAATCAACACTATTCACGCACAGATTTATTATTTTCATTTCAGATTATGACACCAGTAGTTTAAAAGCTTTTTGCTTTCATTACTGAATTTGGTATCTCATTTGCTAAGAAATTATTCCTGCTTAAACTCAGTTAAGGTCTTTTAATAGTTTTTGAAAAATACTGCCTTCTCCTTCACAGGAAGGATAGTGGAGCTATTTTGTACTCTCTTCTGCATTGAAACTGTCTTATGGCCAGTTCACCTGCATGTATGTACATCACTCAGAGCATCATCCTATAATGGCAGAGAAGCCTCAAGACTTGGTGTAAGTCCTCTGCACTGGCAGATCATAGAAAAACATCATTGATGTAACTTTGGGGATGGACTGGCAAAGCAGAGATATGCTGGCAAGTCCCCATCACTGACGCAACTCTGCTAGTGGAAGGACTGGAGAGTGGTAGCAATAGGGGCATGTCAGGGCAGGAATAGCCTCAGTCCACACCTTCTCCCAGTCCACCTGCAATGTCATTACATAGAACAGGATTCTGGCTATAGCCCCATTCCTATACAGTGGTACCTTGGTTTATGATCTTAATCTGTTCCGGAAGTCCGTTCTTAAACCAAAACCGTTCTTAAACCGAGGTGGCCTTTCCCTAATGAGGCCTCCCGCCACAGGTGCCCTTCCACCATTTGGCTTCCATTCGTAGACCGAGGTAAATTTTGCTAACTGGAAAACTACTTCTGGTTTTGCGGAGTTCATATACCGAATAGTTCGTAAACAGGGCTGTTCTTAAACTGAGGTACCACTGTACTAATAATGTGAAGAGGGACGATGCCTAGACAGGACAGGGAGAATGGACCACTCTCCATGCTGCCAATATCATGCAGCTTCCCCATGCTCCATGCTGACATGTCCATGTTACAAGTGGATTTCTGAACCAGGGTAGCCCTCTCTCTGTGTAGCCTTTTATGCAGGCTTTCAGCTTCTAGGTAGGCTTTCATTCTGTATGGATATTTTTAATGTAATTCTTTTCTTGGTCTTTATGAATGTATGGGTTTCTTGTTTTTGTTTTGTTAGCTTTTTGTCAAGTTGCTTTGAGCTGCCTGCGGCAAGAAAATGATACTAATAAATTTAAACAAGAATATGAATATTAATAGGAGTCCAGACTCAACGTGTGGATATCATGGGATGACTGCAGAAATGAGAAACCTGCCTATGGGCTTGATTTGGCCTGCCAGGCTGTTCTGGCCAGGCCAGTTACCTGCCCTGTAATAAAGTCACGGCTGGACCAAACAGGGATTTACAGCTGATCATTGTACAGTTGCAAGGCACTTTCAAGCCATGCTTTCTGTTGAAACCCATTCAAGAGATTGTTGGGGCTTCAAAGCACAGCATGGATGCCAACAATAAGCTGGTGGTCAGTGCTTGAATAGAGCCCTGCAAAACTAAAGCCCTGACAATCAGCTGGAATCAGCTGCACTATGGTTTTCCCCTTCAGGGACCCTTTAAAAATGTTCCATTTTAGGAGTATTTCCTCCACTACTGAGACTTCAAAGGGTCTCCCAGTAACTGATGACCAGCAGATCAATGGTTACAGGGATCCTCTTTGAAGGTGCACTTCCAGCACCAAACAGATGATTGGCACTAAAGACGCACCTGCTGTTACCAGGTGACCAACAAAGTTGCTCATTGGGGTGTGTTATATGGTTCTGGCGCACCAGCTCCCTCCAGCTCCCCACCTCTGAGCTCTACATCTTTAAGGTTAGTTCAGAAGCAGCAGGTAACACAAAATGCCACAGTTAGGCTGTTGTGTGGGGCTATCTACTGTGAGCATATTACACCAGTTCTAAAAGAATTCCAATGGCTACCTATATACGCTGCTGAGCTAAGTTCAATATATATATATATATATATATATATATATATATATATATATATATATTTTACAGCTCAGGAC